>NC_139019.1:69707022-70222074 GCF_964374135.1 Grampus griseus
CACAATCTTTAGGTTTCTATTGGCACCCTCCGATTGTAATTGGAATGTTCCTGCCATCAAAAATACTTTGAAGATAGTGACTCAGTCTCTCAGTTTTTAAAATAATGGTATGAATATTGACTGCTTACACAATTAGGAATTAGTGTACACAAAATAAGAGATGACGGGGCTTCCCTGGTGGCGCAGTGGTTGAGAGTCCGCCTGCTGATGCAGGGGACACGGATTCGTGCCCCGGTCCAGGAAGATCCCACATGCCGTGGAGCGGCTGGGCCCGTGAGCCATGGCCACTGAGCCTGCTCGTCTGGAGCCTGTGCTCCGCAACGGGAGAGGCCACAACAGTGAGAGGCCCGCGTACCGCAAAAAAAAAAAAAAAAAAAAAAAAGAGAGATGACGATTTAAAAAAGCAAACTATAGGGACTTCCCTAGTGGTCCAGTGGTGAAGAGTCCGCCTTCCAATGCAGAGGAAACGGGTTCAATCCCTGGTCGGGGAACTAGGATCCCACACGCTGCAGGGCAGCTGAGCCCACATGACACAACTATTGAGCTCACGCACCTCAACGAGAGAGCCCACATGCTGCAAACTACAGCGACCACGCACCCTGGAGCCCACATGTCACAACTAGAGAGAAGCCCAAGCACCACAACTAGAGAGAAGCCCGAGTGCTGCAATGAGGAGACTATGTGCTGTAACGAAAGATCTCACATGCCTCAACAAAGATCCCGTGTGCCACAGCTAAGATCCGAGGCAGCCAGAAAAATAAGGAAAATAAATAGATAAATATATTTTAAAAAATAAATAAAGAGCAAAATATAAATCTGCATCTGTTCTCTATGATACAAAAAAAGATTATTTTTAAATCATTGACATTTTATTTTTCATAGCTTCTTCTGTGTGTGTGTGTGTGTATCTTTTTAAATTGCCCCTCCCCATTCAGGCATCATTTTAAGCTGAGATTTATCAAATATGTTATTTTAACTGCTGCTATTTTGTTTTATGTATTTTAATTGAAGTTTTAAATTTTGTGCTTGCACTCCATGGAGTAATAATAACCACAAAGGGTATGATTTTATTAATTAAAAAAATAAATTTGAAAACAATGCCCTAAATATGTTAGACAACGAGGTTATAGATGCACTTCCAAGAGATATATGGCTCTAAATGTGTGCCTGTGTATCCTTAAATACATGTGAATTTTTTTATATAACATCAACAGATAGAATGGTAAAATAAAAGTCTAAATTGCTTTCCTAAAAAGCATTACATTTTTGAACTAGTTGGGTTACAAGGTGTTTCTAAAGGGAGAATTTCACCAAGATTATATTGTTATTGTTTGTTCACAATTATTGGATAGCCACTGTATCTAATACTATGCTATACACTAGAGAAAAAAGGAATGACCCACCCAAAAAATAATTTGCCATCAAGAAGGTTGCAATCAAAAAAACAGACACACAGTTGCAAAACCATGTAAAAACTGCTAGGGCACAGCTAGATATGGAGTTCTACAGGCAGAGAAAAGGAGAGACCCTTGAGTTGAGACTTGCAAAATAGTTAGGCATTATCCAAGAAGGTAAAAGCTGTAGTGGGCATTCCAGAGGAAGGGTGCAAGTGTGAGAGCACAGAGCAAAGAACCATTCAGTGCAGCTGGGGAGCTGTGAGAGATGGAGAAGGAAGAAGGAACTCGGCAAGAGGCAGGGGCTAGACTATGAGAGACCATACGGGCCATGCTAAGGAGCTTGGACAGTAAGCAATGGGAAATACTCAGAGAATTTTATGTAATGAAGTAACAAAATCAAATCCATAACTGAGAAAAGTCATAGTGATATGAAGGATGACCTGCAAGGGGACAAGTACAGAGGTAGAGAAGTCATTGCACTACCCAAGAGACAATGATAAGGGCCTGAATGAAGGCACTGTCAGAGAGGCTGGAAGGCAAATTTAGACTACATCTCAGAGATGGGGTTGATAGGAATTGGTGAATGATTAGATGAAAGGCATGAAGGAAAAGGAGGAGTTGAGGATGACCATGACAGTTCTGGCTTGGGTGCCCATATAGATGGTAGTTCCAGTTTGCTGAGACAGGAAATAAAGAGAGCAAGATGTTGGTGAGTAGGAGGAAATGTAAGGAGCTCAGTTTTAGACATGTTCTGTTTAATGTGGTCATGTCACACCCCAGTAGAGATTCCAGTAGATGGTTGGCTCAGTGTGTTCTGGCCATGGCTGCCTTTCTGATCTGTCTCATTTCCTCCAACTTTACCTGCACTCCAGTCACTAACTTTCCACTTTCATCATTGGGACACTCCATGTTTGGCTCTGCTTTAGGGACATTGGGCTTCTTGTTCCTACTAGGGACCTTGCATGGCTGATTCCCTCATTTCATCCAAGTATCTATCAAAGGGCTCTCAAAAAGACTTTTCTTTCCATTGTATATGAAGTTACCTCCAACACCTATGTCACTCTCTACCCCTATATCTGTATTTTTCTTTGTTTATGATATTTATCACTGCCTGAAATTACATCGTTCATTTATTTGCCTTCTTGCTTTTTGACTGTTTGCCTTAGCAGAATGTTTCATATGGCAGCAGTCTTACCTGACATTCTTTTCTATATCCTCAAGTGCCTAGAAAAGCTCATGGCATGTAGTCAGGAATCAACAGGCAGCATTGAGGGCCCACCTGAGGATGGAGGTCACCAGGTTGTAGTTGTACCAACTTTGGTAGTTTCCTGGTACTCTTTATCAGCACTCAGAAATTTAGACACGAAGAAGGTGGGTTGGACTAGTCCACAGCATACAAGAGAGCAAAATATCTGTGTCAGAGAAATGAGAGAAACGGCAAAAGAAAAAAAAAAAAAAAAAGAAATGACCAAAATTGTATTCAATGGCCTCAAGACTAAAGAAGAAAGGAAGTGTATGAGGTCCCTGACTCAATTTGGCTTAAGAAGAAAAACAGGAATTTGCTGCCTCATGAAACTGAAAATTGAAAAAATAAATGTCCCTTTAGGTTTATCTAATTTTATTTGCTTGAAAATTATCTCTAAACTCTGATTTTCTCTGTTTGTGTGGGCTTTATTCTTTAACATGTTCTCCCTAAGTGGCAGCCAACATTTTCAACGGCAGGAACAGACTTATGTTTCACCAACATAGCACCCCAAGAGAAAGTGGATCTCTCTTCCCTAATAATGCTGACAAAATATGGCTTGACATGTGCACCCCTGAATTAATCACTATGACTAAAGAAATGGAGTGCTATGATTGGCCACACCTGGGTCACATGCCCATCCCTGGATCAGAGGATGATATCATCACTATCCAATCCATAAACTGAAGTTAGGGTAGGAGTGTTCCCCTCACGGAATACTGAGTAGACAAAGAACACATGTGCACTACAGAACAGAAAACACTGAGGAACCAGTGGGGTGAAAGGAATCAGAAGGAAAGTTCAAGTGCTTGAGGACCTCAACAAGATCAAAGCACATTGTTGGAGGAGGAAATGAGGGAATGAAAGAACTGTCAGGATGGAAGAACTGTAGACAGGCAGGAGCAAAGTCTCAGCAAATATGGGGGAGCAATCTGTGATGCAATATCTAAAAGCATAAAAGAAGGAAAGAGCATGGTAAAACCAGGTGCTGTAAACCAAAAAGTAACGTGATTAATTAAACAAGCATTAAGAGTAAAGCCTAGGCAACAGTAAATTTGAGAAACAACTTACCCATTAACTGAGCCATCAAACCAATTCTTTCCCTCAATCTATTGGTTGTTTAATTGGGTTGATCAGTTAATGGGGCCAATACAAATAATAAATATAGTAAATAAGAAGAAAGATACAGTAAAATATAGTAAATATAGCAAATAAGAAGGGATTTTGTCAAGAGTAAACATGATACATATGTACCCTTAAAAGTTTTAGGGAGGGACTTAACTATGGGCCAAAAAATGCCTGGATGTGTTTTGTCCTGGCTAATTCCTTCTATTTGTATTAATCTCATATCAATAAAGTATTCAGTTGTGTGGTGACATTGCAGCCGCCACATAATTGTTCATCTAGCTATTTAGATTAGGGACTGTTATTCCCATGCGTTATGTGGTTGAGCCTGGCAAAGTAATAATGTACATCAGTTGGGTTTTTTTCTAAGAAGCTACTTATTTTTCACCTAATTTTAATGTCTTAAGAGTATCTAATAAAAGTGGCAAAATAATTATACTATCTGGTTACTATTAGAAGTACCACCCAGAATGTAAATTGGTGCATCCACTACAGAAAACAGTGTGGAGGTTCCTCAAAAAACTAAAAAGAGAGTTGCCATATGATCCAGCAATCCCACTCTTGGGCATTTACCCAGACAAAACTATAATTCGAAAAGATACATTCATCCCTATGCTCATAGCAGCACTATTTACTATAGCCAAGACATGGAAGCAACTTAAGTGTCCATCAACAGATGAATGGATAAAGATGTGGGGTGTGTGTGCGTGTGTGTGTGTGTGTGTATTATAGAATATTATTCAGCCATTTAAAAAGAATGAAATAATTCCATTTGCAGCAACATGAATGGATCTAGAGATTATCGTACTAAGCGAAGTTAAGTCAGACAGAGAAAGGCAAATACTGTATGATATCACTTATACGTGGAATCTAAAATACGACACAAATGAACATATCTATGAAACAAAAACAGACTTACAGACATAGAGAACAGTCTTGTGGTTGCCAAGGGGGGAGAGGAGGGGAAGGATGGACTGGGAGTTTGGGATTAGCAGATGCAAACTACAGTATTATATACAGAATGGATAAACAACAAGGTCCTACTGTATGGCACAGGGAACTATACTCAATATCCTGTGATAAACCATAATGGAAAAGAATATGGAAAAGAAGATAGGGGCTTCCCTGGTGGCGCAGTGGTTGAGAGTCTGCCTGTCGATGCAGGGGACGCGGGTTCGTGCCCCGGTCCGGGAAGATCCCACATGCCGCAGAGCGGCTGGGCCTGTGAGCCATGGCCGCTGAGCCTGCGTGTCCGGAGCCTGTGCTCCGCAACGGAAGAGGCCACAGCAGTGAGAGGCCCGCGTACCGCCAAAAAAAAAAAAAAAAAAAAAAAGAATATAGATGTGCAAAACTGAATCACTTTGCTGTATAGCAGAAATTAAACACAACATTGTAAGTCAACTATACTTCAAAAAAATTTTTTAAAAAAAGAAGAACCACCCAAGACAGGGACAGAAATGACTCAAGTGCTCATCATTGATGACCATAAGTTATCTCATAGGTGCAAACAGCATATCATCATGCTCAGGAGTATTACATAGGAATGCTCTTACCCCATTCTTGTTTCCATGAGGAAGTGTTTTTCCCCAAGCACTTACATCTTTTTGCTCCACCTTGCTTTCTCATTCAGTAGGAAACCTACCTGTTTGCAGGTATAGGGAGAGATAGAGACATGTGTAGCTCTTCTCTAACACTGGAAGGTGGCGTTCTGCTCTGCTCCTCCATTCTGGAAGTGGTACGGGGCAGCCCCCATGTGGGGAGGCCTTCTCGGACCTGGCACCGCCCGTGGCTGGCTGAGAGGTCTGATTCTGCAGTATGATAACAGGAATCCCACTGTTGTTCATATTCTCCAAACATCAGCTTCATTGGTAATAAAGGGGACACCTGGGCACTCCATCTGACTACCTTTTGTCTTCTTTCTCAAATAATTCCATACTCAGGCTGTGTTAGGGTGCAAATCCCAGAAAGGTAGTATCTGCAAATCCCAGAAAGGTAGTATATACTTTTAAACCAAATGTATTTCAGGAGACCAGAACTTAAAGCCGCTTGCTGTAAGACAAAATTCTATGCATAAGCTATTGTTTTTATTGACTCAGATATTAAATAAATAAATAAAAAGAAAAAGAAATGAAATATAGATCATACTTAACCAGCATAGAAGAAAACTACAGAATTCAAGCACATAACATGAACTAGGACTCTTTCACATAACTCTCACTGTTCTCCAAATATGTTCAGTCTATGGGCACCAGCATCCAAAACTGCAACAGTTACATTAAAATTTAAACAGTAAAAATAGATGAAAAAATTTACCTTTAATATTATGTTTACTTCTTTTGGAGAAGAAAAGGAAAAAACCTATTTTCCAGCCACCTGACTAACATTCGTTTCTCCAATACATTCACCAAACATCAACTGATCGTCTATCTACAAAGGGCAACATATTATCTATAAACACTATGTATACAAACCACCATGGTTTCTACTCTCAAGGAACATACAATAAAACTGGAGAGATGGTATAAATGTACAAGTACCTAGTATAAGGCAATATTTGCTAAGTCCCGTAAGAGGTAATAAAAATCCCATTGCTGTTCATAACAAATCGAGACCTCTCTCAGAGGAGAAAAGCCTGTGGAAATTAGGTGGCATTTTTGCTGGAGATAACAGGGGACAGTATAAAAGGAGGAGCAAACGTGTAGAGTTTAGAAAGCACAAGGCAAGAGCTTTTGGGGAAAAGTGAGAGATGAAACTGGAAAGGTATTTTGGGGCCATATCTGGAGCGGGGCTTGAATCTTAAAGAGAGTTAAAAATGTTTGGAAAAACTGCTGTGTGGGATGAGCAGTGAGTCAGCAAGAGATGAATAAAAGAAGTGCTGAGCAGAAATGACAGCTCGGTTAAAGTAAAGGAGCATGAATTTGTGGCAGGCTCAATCAGTACAGCTTTCTCTAGCAGCACTGCAGCCCATGGAGGAAGCATTTGCAAGTTCAAGGTCAGTGGGGAATTTTAGGGGATAAGCAAAGGCACTGCTGAGTTGGCTGCCCAAGGAAAGCAGGATATCAGGAAAGAAATGAAGTCAGAAAGACTCTAACAGAGAAGAGGAAAAAAGAGCAGAGGCAGGGTTGTGATGAAAGTGAAGATCAGGGTCAGTATGAATAACAAATTTAGATTAACTGATGTATGATGGTAAGAGGTAGGATACTCAGAATTGGACATCGTGGAGATAGATGATGAGATCCAAGGATGGAGTGGAGGTGGGGATTGTTGGCGTGAAGGAGGTAAGGGGCTGTGGAGTCACTGACATGATGATAGTGATGGACAAGGTTAAATTGGGTGCCTAAGGAAAAAAAGGACCTCAGGGCTTAGTGTACCATAGCAGTCAGGATAGAGGTAGGGAGGTATCAGACCCTCAGAAAGAGGAGAGATTGCTGAATTTCAACAGCCAGAACAATAACCTAGAATTGGCAACGGAGAACAAAGAGCCTTGACTCTTTTCTTTGTCCCCTGTATTAGTGCTAAAGGAAAGGAAAAGGAGAAGGCTGTACTGGGAGGAATTTCATGGACAGCAATATCATTAATGAGAAAGCAGGGTGCTTTAAAGAAAAGAAGCAGAAAGGCAGTTGTGAGAAAGAAATAGAGGATATAGGCAAGTTTCATAAAAATAGGGGGGAAATCACAGAGTATAACCCATAGGACCTGGTAACACAAAAAGGCAAAGTCTAACTCTAGGACTCATTAGGGTTAGTCACAAACATTCTGATTCACAAAGCAGACATAACCTGAACTTGCTTTGGCCAGTTGAATGTGATCAACTAACGTGTGTCACTTCCGGTGGAAGCTTTGCAAGCTGGTACACAATTCACCAAACTCTCTTGACCTAAGGCAAGCTAGAAGCTCATGTCATAATGGAGCTCCAGTCATCTGGCTCCCTTCATGACTCTGAAAAGCAGAGCCCCTTGCCAACCTATGATACACATGTTGCGTGAGTGAAAAATAAACCTTTGTTGATTCGAGCCACTGAGATTTGGTGGATGTTTGTTACTACAGCCCAACCTGTCCTGACGGATATACAACCCAAGCAACTGGAACCAAGAAGCCATTTTACAAAGTACTTGAGATGTATCCTACTCATGATTCTCATAAAATAAAACAGTATTTAAGAGTCACAAAATTTTCATCTAGAGAAATAACTCTGAGAGTTTAGGCAAGAATACTCCCAAGATTAGGATTCCCTAGAGCTCTTTGATAGTTTAGAACCAGCAAGAGCCTCTGGGACCTACTCCCTCCTTCAAACTCACTGCCACCCCAATCTTTTAGCATCATTAAGCCTATGCCACAGACTCCAGGGAAAAGTTCAGCCTAAAGGGATCACTCTTGGGGAAAGATTTGCCTAAAGATAGAGGAAATAGCCGAGAGGAAGAGTTCATGCCTGGATAATGTGCAGAGAATAGATAAGAAGCTATCAAGAAATTACTACAGAGGCTCACTAGACATACAATCTGAATTCTGAGTGAGAAAGGTAACTAGGGCTCACTTAACAAATATTTGGCAATTTGGCAATGATCAGAAGACAGAATTTACTGACTGGAAGATTTCAGGAGCTGATAGGATCAACCAACTTCAATATTAGATGGGTAACCTGCTGTTTACTTTTTTTTGCTTTTCTTTCCATCTTTATTTACTTTTCACAGACTGGGAGATATGGTGAGCAGGATTTGGTATGCCTGTGATGTTTCCAGTTATACCGGCCAACACCTATAGAAAATTTCATCAGTTCACAACATTTTAACTTTTTAATAGAGCCTAGTAGTAATGGTACTATGTGAAGGATCTTATCTCCTGAATCAAAGAAGCACTATATATATATGTCTTCCTCTTCCCATTTTTAATCAACTCTCTTATACTTGCTCCAATTTCTAGTCCCATGGGTGCTGGCTTTTCTACCCGACAACATAGATGTTTGGTGAGATGCCAGTTCCCGCCTTCTTTGGGATGATTCCAGCACCAAGTGACAGACTCCCAAGCAGGAGAGTCTCACTCAGAGCTGTCATTTATGGCTTATAATATATGGTACACTAATGACTTTGTGACACTGTTATTCCTTTTCTTAGCTTCTCAAAGGACACCTGGCTCAACTGAACAACTAGCTTATTTTGTCACACTGTAGTTCATGCCGACCCTTAGAAAGAGAATTGAAGAGAGGAGGGAGCAATATGCAATTGTCACACCATTACTCCTAGCCCTAGAAATGCAGTGATACAGAAGTTCAGAGATACAAAAGAGACTGCTGGGAAAGTTGGTTGCTTTCTTAGATCTGACAAGGATAATTCCAGAGCCTATGGCTTCCAGTAATAAGGTTTCAGACTGGCACTATTTAGATGTATGTATGTTATTGACAGTTTTCTTTAGGTTACACTAAAAGTTCCCAGGAGTTAGCACCATAGGCCATAGTCTAGAAGAGAAAATGAGACTCATTTACGCATTTTAGTGAGATGTGCATTGATAAGAAAAAAGGAGGTAGATAGAGAAAATTTTGCATTTGAAGATTCTGAACAAATATCGGATATCTATTATTGTTACCATTAGATTATTTTTCCGTTTATTTAGCATTTTCAAAGCCAAACACTATACCACAGGGTTTCTTTTGTTGACTTTACATCTTCTCTTTTCATAAATGAGTAGGGTCTGCCATCTTAATTATATTGAATAGTATGTCTTCTCCCTTTTCATTTAAATTCTGTTTAAGCCAGACATAAGGTACTACTTCCATTTAAACAAATTAGATTAATGGAGTTTTAATAACTCAGCCACTATTATTCAAAATAGGCCTAAGTCTGACATATGTGCTGGCAACTCAGAAATGAGTTTTATTTGGAAATTATGGCTTTGGATGGATAAGATGTTTTCCAACTCTTATATAATACTTGATTTTGACATGAAATCACTTTTTATACATATTTTTCTAATATAAAACCTGGACAATGGTTAACTTTTGCCCAGACAAGAAATTACAGTGGACAATAATTTGTCAGAACTCTGCCCACAGTATGGAATATTTTCTCTTTCATTGTCAGTTCACAGTACATACCAGGAGGGGTTTGGGCATACAACCTTAGTAGTAATTCCAATTCTGCCATAAAACAAGGAAGAAAGGATACCAAGAAATTCTGGGACATAACTGTGTAGCAGAACATGAGTGTTCTTGTTTTCATGTTTATCTTCCTTTTGCTGCATAAGAAGGATGAAATAGAAACATTTCCATTCTTCTCCAAAGGACATTTGAAAATTAAACCCTACCTGAATTTGAGGAAGGGGGACAACTCCTGCCATTGATGCTGGTTCTAGGTTTTACAAGCCATCAAGATCTATTGAGAAAGAAAATGAATGAAACAATTTATTTGAAGAGTAAAGAGATAGAGATTTCCCTGGCGGTCCAGTGGCTAAGACTCCACGCTCCCAATGCAGGGGGCCAGGTTCGATCCCTGGTAGGGGAACTAGATCCCACATGCCACAAGTAAGAGTTCCCATGCAGCAGCTAAAGATCCCACATGCCACAACTAAAAGATCCCGCATGTGGCAACAAAGATACCGCACGCTGCAACTAAGACCTGGCTCAGCCAAATTAATAAATATATTTTTTAAATACCTAAAAAAGAAAAAGAGTAAAGAGATAGACTGGAAGGAAGAATGAAGGACAGGTTTCACCAGATGGGCTCCAGACACCTGGGAGCTGAAGCCAGTGAGGGGAATTAAAGAGCTGCTTCCAGGCTGGCTGGAATGCCCTGGATTGTGGAGGGAGAATGCTTTCACCACCAACCACCCAGGCTCAAGCCACTCAAGCCAGATGCCTGTATTAGTTTCCTATTGCTGCTGTAGCAAATCACCACAAACACAGTGGCTTAAAACAACACAAATTGATTCTCTTACAGTTCTGAAATTCAGAAGTCCCAGGTAAGTCTTACGGGGCTAAAATCAAGGTGTCAGCAGGGCTAGTTTCTTCTGGAGGCTCTAAGAGGGAATCTGTTCCTTGCGTTTTCCAGCTCCAAGTGGCTGTCATTCTTTGCCTCATGGCCCTCCCTGCCTCATGGCCTTTTCTCTCCCTGCTTCTGCTGTCACATTGCCTTCCACCTTTGACCTTCTACCCTCCTTGTAATAAGGACTCTTGTGATTATACTTAGGGCCCATTTAGATAATCCAGGATAACTTCCCCATCACAAGGTCTTTAACTCAATCACATCTACAAAGCATCTTTTGGAATTTAAGACAACATTCACAGGGGCCTGCAAATTATTTTACCGGAATAACGCATATTCTTCACAGAGAGGAAAATAATTCTCTTGTTACAGTTGGTCACAGAAAAACTAAACCATTTAATGCCCACCAGACGAGCTCATGGCATTGCTGCACATCAGGTCTGGGTGGCCCAGCGGCAGTGTAAAGTTAGTTATAGATTCCCATGCTCTCTAACGCCCTTCCAGCCAGGATGGCAGCACCTCGCTCCTTACCTTGCAGAGGTATAAATCTGAAGCACAAGTGAGCTACCATTCCAATAATCACAGATCCTTTAAAAATCTCAACACTCAAGAAAGATGTGGAAAAGGTTATGTTTGAAGTCAGTACACAGCACAGGCTTCTTACAGTCAATTTTATTAGGTTTTTAAAGAGAATTATAGATGATAATGGATCCGTGGAATAATGGACAGCCCCAGAGGAACTACAAAGCTGTGGTGCATGTGAAGGGCTCCAGTAATGCCGTAGGAAGTGTAGGCCCAGCAATTTATGAATAGCCAATGTATTCATAGAAGAAATTTAGCTTCATATTAAAGTTGATATAATATACTGGTATTTAATTCTCAGTAATGATTTTTATTGATTTCCACATTCTGGTAATGCAAGCAAATAAAATGCCTTAGAACCTCACAGACACTATTATGGAAAGAAAAATATTTTCATTCTTATAATTAGGTCATTGTGATAGCTTTTCATTCACTCATTCATTCATTAAACGAATCTTTTCTGAGTGCCTACTCTCACGATAGATATTATGGGAATATAAATACTGGTAATTATTTAATCATGTTTTACAGTTTACATGGCACTTTTTCAGATATTATTTCATTTAATAGTTCTAGGTGCCCTGTGAGGTAATATTTTTACCATCACCTTACAGATGGGGAAACAAAAGACTCACACAGTCAAGTGTCTTCCCAAAGGTCACATGGTCTTGGGGAGCTGATAGACCTATAACTTAATCTTAATTCTTCTGCCTCCAGAGCCACTATGCCACATCATATCATTTGCTCCCTGTCTTCTGAAATCTAACAGCCTTTGAGGGGTATTGTACATAAATATTTGTAATACCAGGTAAGAAGTCGTCTATAGCACAATCTCAAGACAGTGCAAGTATTTTCCCAGGCTCCTGGCTATCTCATCAGTCACATTTTTCTGGAGAATTACTCCTTTCCCATTCCTCTACTCAAACCAAAAGTTAACTACCTTTTCAGCTTTCATCTAAAGTTTTATCTCTCGATTAACAGCCATTTTCCACAATGGAGCACAGCTTTCAATGAGTTCACCAAACTTACTGCCTATATTACAACAAAGAAAGAACAGTGAAGCCTTGCTGGGGTCTGGATACTAGGTAGCCCATGACTCACTTCCCGGTGAGAAAATTCACTACTGCACATCCAGCTTTGCAAGAGATAAGATTTGGATTGTACCTCAGCAATGTTGAAAATACCTTTGAATTGGACATTTTGGGGTCTTGTGAGTAGTCAAAATTCGAAATGTTAAATCCATGAGTGGGCAGGTTCTATAGTGCGCAGAAAGTGCTGCTGAGGAAGTTGAGAGAAAAGAGTAATCACAGTTGATGGAGGGAAGCTGAGAAGGCTTCACGGAGAAGGCAGCTTTGGAGTTGAGCATTCATGTCTAAGTCAGCAATCAACTGGAGATTGTGGAGAAGAGATTCCAAGAGGAAGAAATGTCATGAGAAAAGGTGTGAACATAGGGATGAACTGGGTCTGTTCCAGATTCACTAAATAGCCACAGGAGAGTAAAGTAGGAGGGGGAAGAAAAGGAGCTGGATTTTATTGTATTTGCTAGCAATAAAAGCTACTGAATGATAAGCAACAAAAATGTACTGTATAGCACAAGGAATTATATTCAGCATCCTATAATAACCTATAATGTAAAAGAATCTGAAAAATAATATATATAATACATATATGTATATATATGAATCACTTTGCTGTACACCTGAAAATAACACAATATTGTAAATCAACTATACTCCAATTTTTTAAAAAGTGCAGGGAAATGACATTTTCTTTAGAAATGTACTCAAGGAAACACATTTGGCAGAAATGCAGGATGGATTTAAATAGTACCTACCTGAGATCTTTCCCAATCTTCTTCTTTTTGACTAACAAATATAGAGACTAAAAATAGCAGATACTCACCGTCCTGGCTACACTTGCACTAGAACAGAGGAAACTGACCCAGTGCTGGCTAATAAAATGTCAAGGGAAGTCTTCCAAGAGTTATCTGAGAAAGCTTTTCTCTGTTGATAAGAAAGACACAGGAGGAGAAATTCTCACCCTCCCTTCCTGCTGTTAAATGCTCTTGTGTGAGGACCTGATGCCTGGAGCTGCTGCAGCCATATTGTGACCATAGGGGAAGTCAAGGGAGTCACAGAATGCCAACTCAGAACCCTGACATAGCTGAACTATTAAAGCTACCTTGGATCCTCCTACTTAGGATCTTGAAATGGGAGGAAAATTAAGTCCTACCATTTAAGCTGTGTTTAGGTGTTTTATTTGTTTTTTGTGGGGCTTTTTTTTCTGTTAGTTTTTCTCTCAGTTTTAGCCAAAGCAGCCTGATACCAGTGGTCACCACAATGATGCTGGTGAAAGGTAATGATTGCCAAGATGGTGTCAATGGTTCTGGAAGTAATAGGATGTATGCAAGAAAAATATATGAGGTAAAATTAAAATCTCATAGACTGATTGGCAACATTGTATAATGTAGTAAAAGTAGGAGTGGTCAATGTTTACCCAGTACAGACTGAGGAGAGAGTCCTGGACCCGGAGGCTGTGGACAGATCCAGGACAAGACTTGGAAGCTGCTGACCTCACCAAGCAATTGATCTCACCTTTAGGCACTGTTTGGGGGCAGGGGAGACAATTGGCTTTCTACTCTGATATACTAAATCAGTTCTCCCAAACTTCACAAACTAAATGTAGATAACAAGAAAAAGAAAGTGAGTAAATCTTAGCCCATAGTCTTTGGACTCATTACTACTGAATGGTGATTTTAGTAATAAATAAGGAATTCTGGAAGGGGGGAAAAATGGGCTGAAAAGTTAACTTTGGTTTTGGTCAAGTCAAGTTTTAGGTGAAAGTAAGGATACACAGGTATAGATCTCTGGGAGGTGACTGGAAATTTATAAGGTCTGAAGCTTATGCAGAAATGCTGACTGAAGGCAGACCCATTTTATTGAGGCTATGAAATCAGTCAGATTGCCAAGAGAACAAGACAGAAAGCCAGGGTAGAGGAAAATGCTCATTTTTGTAGGTGAATATCCTCCATGTCCTGAGCACACCATTAAAAGTTACATGTGTTATCAAATTTAACCAACAACAAAATAAGGAAAAAACTACAAATTCCATTTATAGGAGAGCAAACAGGAGTCCAGAGAACTTACGCATTATTCCCAAGGTCCAAGGGGTAGCACAACCAGGATTCCAATGCCAGTCAAAAAACAAAAGCCACTGGGCATATATCTGGAGAAAACATAATTTGAAAAGATACATGCACCTCAATGTTCATAGCAGCACTATTTACAATAGCCAAGACATGGAAGCAACCTAACTGTCCATCAACAGATGAATGGATAAAGAAGATGTGGTACATATATACAAGGGAATATTACTCAGACATAAAAAAGAATGAAATAATGCCATCTGCAGCAACATGGATGGATCTAGAGATTACCAAACTAAGTGAAGGAAGCCAGACAGAGAAAGACAAATATCATATGATATCGCTTATATGTGGAATCTAAAAAAAAAAAAAAGATACAAAAGAACTTATTTATAAAACAGAAATAGACTCACAGACATAGAAAACAAACTTATGGTTACCAAAGGGGAGGATGGGGAAGGATAAATTAGGAGTTTGAGATTAAAATATACACACTACTATATATAAATATATATATATAATATATATAAATATATATATATATAATATATATGTATGTATTACTGAATCACTTTGTTGTACACCTGAAACTAACATTGTAAATTAACTATATTTCAATTTAAAAAAAAATTTTAAAGCCTCTGTACCTTATTCTTTTCAAATGCACATGTTAAAAATTTAGTTGTAAGATTGCTAAAATGCCTATTCTTATTTTAATTTTTATTATTAAAAAATCATTCTCAAAAATCATTCTCAAATCATAAATATAAACTTTGTATGAATAGTGTAGAAAAGGTATTATTCTCCCAATATTATATTTGGGGAAACATGCTAAAGGTCATATACAAAACCACTCAGTGAATCACGAACCTAATACTAACATTTAATAAATGTTATTGACTCCTTACCGTATGTGGGGAATGAAAGCTACTAAGAGCCCAGGCACTCTCAACAAATTTACAGTCTAGTTGGAGAGATGATACATATATACATATAAAAACTAACAGTACAATACCAGATAGTATAGGATAAGCTATGAGAGTCAGATATTCACATTTTTTAAAATAACTATCTTCCCAACAAATCACTCTTGTTCTGCATAAAAAAAGTCAAGAAAGACCAAGACATTTTATAATAAATTGTATTTAATCAATTGTATTATGCCTGTTTGAACTTAAAAATTATTCCTAAATTGGAATGAAAATATATTCAGATATACTTGCAAGTATCTAAGCAAGTTTATTCAAACCTACATTATATTTTTATGTAGTATTTTCACATTAATAGTCTAATGTATGGATAAAAAATCACAAAGTTTTCATGGAGTATTTTCTTCTACCCATGTCATATTTACTGACCTAATCGTACTTATTTACTCTTGTTACATCACCACTAAGTCATTGTTTCAACATGTCAGGGAATATGAACCTTAAGTACATTAGACATTATGCTAGGCTCTGGAGCCAGGAAGATGAGTAGAGCATGTTCTTACCTTGAAGGAGCTCATAATCTCATAGGGAGAAAACAATTTAGATGGTTGCTCACTTGGAAACATATTTCACAGCTTACAGTAAGAGGTACGTTTCCACTAAACACACATTTCAACATGCTAAAAAAAAAAAAAGGAATGTATTTGATCTAAGGAAATTGCAGACTTCTGACTGGAACCAGTATTAATGAGATGCTAAACTAAATTCTTCTCACTGCAGAAAACTAAAAATTTTTGGTATATTTTCCACCAGACTAAAAAAAAATTTATACAAGTAAAAAAGAAAACTTGCCATCTTTACACAGCATTTTATATTAATACTTAATGAACGTGGTGGTGTATTTTCTGATTTAAATACAGCCACTTAACAGAAACAAGCATTTGAGTGTGTACTAATGTGAGACCAGGAAATCTGAAAGAGAGAAATTAGAAAATAGCTGAACATATTATTCAGCTGTGAGAAAGAAGGAAATCCTGCTGTATGTGACAACATGGATGGACCTTGAGGGCATTATGCTAAATAAAATAAGTCAGGCAGAGAAAGACAAATATTGTATGATCTCTCTTGTATGTGAAATCTAAAAAAAAAAAAAAAAACACACAAAACTGAACCCACAGAAACAGAACAGAATGGTGGTTACCTGGTGCTGAGGGATGGAGGAGATGTTGGTCAAAAGGTACAAACTCCCAGTTGAAAGATAAATAAGTTCTGGGAATCCAAAGTATAGCATGGTGACTATAGTTAACCATACTGTATAATATGCTCGAAAGCTAAGAAAGTAGATCTTAAATATTCTCATCACAAAAAAGAAATGGTAATTATGTGATGTGATGGAGGTATTTGCTAACACAATGTTGATAATCATTTTGTAAAATATAAGTGTATCAAATCAACAGGTTGTACACCTTAAACTTTCACAATGTTATATGTCAATTACATCTCACTAAAGCTGGAGGGAAAAAAGAAGATTGTTGGACAAACAACAACAAAAAATTTTAGGAGTCAAGAATGTCAAAGATCATATAAGAGCAGAATTCTGTGAATATATTCATCATGCAAATATTGGAAGATGTAACTAAGCACCTTTAAGTTATTGATAAATACTCTAGAGATATTTCATACCAAATGTGGTTCCCCATCTTTACAATCAAAGAAAAACTCTCTTTAAACTCCAATAAAAGAGTTCATATAGTAACAGGAAAACAATATCCCACCATTACCTCATGCCATACTTGAAAATTGGTTTTAGCATGATTTTTAAGTTTCTTTTGAAGACAGAAAACCCACGAGGTCTCTAATATATGTGTCTGAAACATTTACACAGTAAAGTAACATGATAAATAGCTCTCCTTCTCCTTTCTATGTCTTCTTTCCTCTTTCCTTAGGCTGACTGCCTTGACCATTTTTTATATTGATTGAATCTATTCAATTAATAGGAATAAGGCATAAGGAATTCTGATAAAAATTATTCTCTCTGTTGTTAAGAGAGAACAACAGCAGCAAAAAAAAAAAAAAGACAAAGAAAAATAAAAAAATATGTTCAACACATGGAAATGAATCACTTAATGTGGAGTTCAAGGAAAGAGTGGGAGACATCTCTTTGCCCAGACTCCTTCAGGATGTCCCCCTAAGTCATATCCACGTATGGAACCACCTTTTATTACAATAAACAAGGTCTGCCATCCTCCAAAAATATAAAAGTTTGAAAAATGAATAGGGGTAACAATAAACTGTGTCTGTACCACCACGTTCAGAGAGAACCAGATGGAGAAATTGAGTCAACATGATTGCTATATTTCTTGGATGTCCTAAAACATTAGAACAATAATAAATATTCTGCCTATTGTTGTAAAAACAAAAAAGTAAAAATGTCCAGGAAATGTCAGTATGTTGGCCAATTTCCCAGACTACTTCTCCTATATGGAAGGAACAAAAAAATTCTCTGCCAGTTGGGGCTTAAGAAAATGTTTCACCATACGTGAGCCACATAGTAGAATAAAAACTATGATTAAGAAAAATCAGTGAAAAATTCAGCCAAACACATTATGGTCCTGCATTTTATTCATGGTGTTCATACAACCTGATCATGAACCACTAGTCTCAGAAGGCTACTTATAGAACCCCATACCTGCTAAAGTCAAGGGAAAATTCAAACTAAATCTTATGTATCTGTGGTATAGTGGTGACCATAGCTGCCTTGCAAACTAAATCTTTTTAGTTTTAGGAGTCCTTCCTAGGGTCATATAAGAGTATAGCCTGGAAAATTTGAGGAAAGACCTCCAGTCTTGAGTGCATTCTGTTCAACAGGCCCATACCATTCATTCAAAAGCAGTTTCCAAAGCCTGGGCATGGAGACCTCTCTCCATGGTTCCCTAAGACTCCAGAACCTAAGCATCCTCTCACCACTGCATGAGAGGTCCTGCCCCTTCATAGGGCCGTGTGTGGCAGGGTGGCCCAGGTCCTCTCTCTCACATATCATGCCTCCATGACCCTTCTCTTTATTCTGGGACAGCCTCCTCTAGGACCAGGAAAATCTGCTCTTCCCCTCTTAAACTCAACTCAAAACATCAGCTTCTGTCTCTACCTGCTCTAGGGCATTAGTGGATCTAAAAAACAAAGAAGAAAACATTAAGAGAAAGCAAGTAAGGACATCCAAGATATTTAGAAATACCATGCTGGATTCTTCTTCCAGGAATGGATAAAGAAACACCATTTTTCTCTTGGGAAAACTTCAATAGAATACATTAAAAGAAAAAAACAGGAAGTTCAAGAGACCATCCATATATGAGCTTGAAACATACAAAACTGCCATTTTCTTATTTCAAGATGTCTAAATATCAACAAATTCATGTGGTTCAGCCTAATACTTTCTTAATAACTTATCTTATTATATTTGTTTGACTAATTTCCATTAAATCAATTTTTTAATTGATCAGTTAATTGAGTGTCAACTTCTACCTAAACATAAAAACATGTCAGTGACTTATCAACCTTTCCCCAGAAGCCATTATTATCTGGGATAATTCTCATAGATGTTTCAATATAATGTTGCCTAGTGTGTAGATCCTACCAGTGTGTAGTGTGTGCCTACATTTAGGTTGTCACCTTAGTTACATTGGCCCAGCCGGTAGGGAGATGTCCAAAAGAAAAATGGAATCCAGGTACCTGAATAAACTGCAGTTTTTACCTCTCCCCTAAATCATCTGAACCTCAGAAAGTAATTTTTTTTAAATTTTATTTATTTATTTATTTTTGGCTATGTTGGGTCTTCATTGCTGCATGTGAGCTTCCTCTAGTTGCAGTGAGCAGGGGCTACTCTTCGTTGTGGTGCATGGGCTTCTCATTGCAGTGGCTGCTCTTGTTGCAGAGCACGGGCTCTAGGTGCAGGCTTCAGTAGTTGTGGCATGTGGGCTCAGTAGTTGTGGCTCACGGGCTCTAGAGCACAGGCTCAATAGTTGTGGCACACGGGCTTAGTTGCTCTGTGGCATGTGGGATCTTCCCGGACCAAGGCTAGAGCCCGTGTCTGTTGCATTGGCAGGCGGATTCTTAACCACTGTGCCACCAGGGAAATCCCAAAAAGTAATTTTAAAATATTTTCTAGCTGAAAAGCATTTGGTACATTTCTCTTCTCCTTTATAGTATCAGAGTAATTAATGCCATGATGACCAGAAAAAGGCTAAAGGAATAAATAAAAAGAAAAGTTAATTTTTTCTATTTGTTGCTGCTACAAGATGCTTTGATTTGTCTTTTTTTAATTTTTAAAAAAATTTAAAAATTTTTTTAATTTTTAAAATTTATTTATTTTTTTGGTCACACCTCACAACATGTGAGATCTTAGTTCCCCAGCCAGGGATCGAAACTGCACCCCCTGCATTGGAAGTGTGGAGTCTTAACCACTGGACTGCCAGGGAAGTCCCAAGATGCTTTCATTTCTCTTGAAAATTATTTTCAATAATTTAAAAAATATTTTGTTTACTTCAAAAAGGAAACCTCAGTCGAGTTCCAATCATCTCAAATGCCTAATCATTTCCCATCAAGTTAACAGTTTTAAGGTTCTCCAGAGCAGAAAGCAGGAGTCTCCTTTCTGTCCAGTAGAGGATGAGTCTAACATCCACCCAGGGGAAAAATCAGAGGAAGGGGGCCACAGGATTGCTCAGGCTGGGTAGCCCTTGCTGGTGGTCTAGAAATGGGCAGACTGGTACTCACTCAGATTCAGACTGATATTCATTCCAGAACCCTTTCACCAGAATGACACAAACTAGACTGTGATGGACATTTCAGCATTCTTTTACCAAAGGCTTAAGGGGTGTCCTAGAGCAGGGCAGGATCCCAAACTTCAAGGTCATTAAAGTCTACACTTATCTAGACCTTTTGTAGCACCTGAGTAGAGCAACATCTCCCTGTTTAGGCCTTTGGAGGGTGTTCCTGTGGACACTCTCCCTCCCATTCTCTCACCTTTCTCCCAAGCATCTTTGGGTTTCCTTCAGCCACCTTCTTTTTAGGCCCTCTCCACACAGGACATGTATCTCTTCCTCTCAGGAGACCTAAATCCTCAGCCTGGTCTCATCTTCTGTTTTGCAGACTCTGCCATCTCAGATTTTTTGGAGAAATCAGAGATGTCTGTCTCTGCTTAAGCTTCCTCTGAGTCAGTGGTCTATGGAAAGGGTGGGTATTTCAAGGTCAGTTAGGACATTCTTCAACCATAATGTCATAACTCACTTCCTTCCTAAATACTTGAAGGTTTACACCCCTTCTCACAGAGAGGGTTCATTTTCTTCCAAAGACTCCATGGTGTGGTCTCCTTGAGCAAGGCCCTCTCTATTCTTCATAAGGAATGTGCATATTAACTATTGCCTTGCCTTTGACCCTTATTCCTTGTGAAATAACACCTTTAACCTTATGATGGTAAAAGCTCATGGCTTTTCTGGCCTGGTTTTTACTGGAAGGTCTCCACATTAATTGAAAATGCTCCTACCTGGGGACTTCCCTGGTGGTCCAGTGATAAGGAATTTTCCTTCCAAAAATTCCTTGGAGACGTGCAGGAGACATGGGTTCAATCCCTGGTCAGGGAACTAAGATCCCACATGCTGCAGGGCAACTAAGCCCACGCCACAACTACTGAGCCCGTGTGCCTCAGCTAGAGAGCCTGCATGCAGCAAATTACAGAGCCCATGCGCTCTGGAACCCACATGCCACAACTAGAGCCCACGCGCCCTGGAGCCTGTGCACCACAACTAGAGAGAGAAAACCTGCACACCACAACTAGAAAGAAGCCTGCATGCCACAATGTAGAGCCCGCATACAGCAACTAAGACCCAACACAGCCAAAAATAAATAAATAAGTAAATAATAAATAAGTGTTTAAAAAAAGAAAAGAAAATGCTCCTACCTGAGTCATGCAAGATGAATCTTTCCAGGCTCAAAGAGTGTCACACTGACAACCTAGTTTCTCTCATGACAGCAGATGTGACATTTACCTGATGCAGATCTAGCTAACCTCTGGAAATCAAGCCCAAGTAAATTCTATTTAGGTATAATCCTGAAAAAAAAAAAGAAGCTGGTTTATGTGACTCAGGCTAGCTTCCATATCCCTACCTCCCATTATCAAAACTATGATATACTTATTCATACTCACTCGAAGTACCTGAAGAAAAGCATGATTATTGATTCAAAACATTATTAACCTAGATCAGGGGTCAACAAACCTTTCCTTTGACAGTTTAGCTATTAAATGCTATCTAAACTATCTCTGTCACAATTACTCAACTCTATTACTGATGCTTGAAAGCAGCTATAGACAATACATAAATTAATAGATGTGACTGTGTTCTAATAAAACTTTATTTACAAAAATAGGCAGTGGGCCACATTTAGCCTGCAGGCAGTCATTTACCAAGCTCTGTTATAGATTCTCATTCTAAACTGTAGATTTTCAATAAGACTTTAGGTTTATATTGATTCAAAGATTATTATCAAAGGTATATAAAGGTATTTATCAGGATAGATCTATTTACATGCAAGATATTAATAAAGAAAACAGCAACAAAATTTCAAAACTCAAGAATTCAAGAAAATTGAGAATACTTAGTTCACGTACCTTATTTTACAGATGATAAAAATGTTCAACAGGTTTTAGCAAGAAACACTTACTCTAATCCAAAATTATCATAATCCAAAAAATTTATTACAAAATTGAGAAAGCAAAACACAATGTGCACGTGAGTAACTCTGGGGATATAAGTGCTATCAGTTATATCATAAAGGTTCTTTGGCCTACAAATACCTACAGAGTTAGATGGAACTCCAGCTATTTCTCCTTACTCCAGTCTAAAGGGCCCTTCAAATATTAAGAGCTGATCCCAGAGAAAACCCCCAATCCCCACAATACACACACAAACATACACACACAAACATATACACATCATGTATACAGTTATGGGTTTCCAAAATTCAGCTCAGGCCAACACAGGTATAAAAATTCAACTGAAATTTACCTTGACACTGGCCAATAAGAGTTACTTCCACAGTTAAAAAATAATAATAGGGCTTCCCTGGTGGTGCAGTGGTTGGGAGTCCACCTGCCGATGCAGGGGACGCGGGTTCGTGCCCTGGTCCGGGAGGATCCCGCGTGCCGCAGAGCGGCTGGGCCCGTGAGCCATGGCCGCTGAGCCTGCGCGTCCGGAGCCTGTGCTCCGCAACGGGAGAGGCCACAGCAGTGAGAGGCCCGCGTACCCCAAAAAAAAAAAAAAAATAAATAAATAAAATAATAATAGTGATAAAGTACATCAAGATGTGAGAAATAATAATACTTGGAATTAAGTCAATGGAAATTTAAAATACAAGATAAAAATATTAACAGTGGTTGGATCTTTAATAACATATATTTTACTTTTGTAATTTTTTTCTGTATTTTCTAATATTTTTCCAATCTGCATTTATAATCTGAAAAACATTAACCAAAAAAATTACTTGACACAGGATATATTATGTAATAAAAAATAACCCCTTGAAGAATGACTTAATGTCACATTCATCTCTGTTATCACTAGTTCCTAGCGAAATACACATAGCAGGCATTCAATAGGTGTGTATATGGTAGGTAACTTGAGAACATTCTCAGTTAAACAGGTAACATTAGTGAAAGTATCTAAACACTGAAATAGCCTAACAAAGTCATTCTCATCTTTATTTGTAATATCCATTATTAGCATGCAAAGCTATTTGGCTTTATTAAACTCCAAAGTTATGTTTCACAGCTGTGTTTTTGTAGCTGGGAAATTTAGTCCCCCAATTACGTCTTAGCTGTTTACATTTTAGCTGTGAAATAGGATTTTGTTTTTAGCTAGCTAGCAAGAGAACTTTTGTAGCATCAATTTCAAAAATTGTCAAATCAGAAATAACAGCTTTAAATATATCAAAATGGACCTTCCTTTTTCTCATGTGATAATATCTGCCATGTAATAATTAGTGAGGTTAAACATTTAAATTACTTTTTTCCATAAAAACTTCTATTACGTTTTGGTAAAGAAAACATCCAATCTAAGAAAATGGCACAGGGTCATTGCTGCTTCTTCACTGAAAAAGTACACAGAAAATGCTCTGTTCTGAGGCAAAGTGCACAAGTACATGAACACAAACAAATATTTTGCTAAGGAACAAACCAACACATTGTAGCTTAATGTGAGTAGCAATATCCATGAAAACCAAGATTTAACTGGCTTACCAGGGATGTTTAGAGAGTCTAGGGCAGTGATACTCAGAGAAAGGTCCCTGGATCACCACGTGGGAACTGCTTAGAAATGCTTAGTCCCAGGCCCCAGCCAGAGCTCTTGAATCTGCATTTTAACCTTAGAGAATTCATGTCCACATTGAATTTGAGAAGCACCAGTCTACTGAGAGATGTTTTCAGCAAGAATTTTGGACATAATGTGCAAGCTGTACCTTCAGAGACAGTAATGAGAATAGTTAATCACAAATATACCAGAATATTTGTATTTGTATTCAGATATGTGTCATTCTTACCATAGTTACATTTGAAAACCACATACTTATTTCCCTGATATTCCATTCTTCACACTGTATTTGGAAATTCCTTTTGGAATTTGGTAAGACTCACAAAATCAGTGTCATTACTTTATAGTTTCACCTTCTTTGGGACCAAAGGCAACTTTTCACACTGATTTTATTCATAAAACCAAGCCAAATAACTTTGGGCTCTTTCCAAAATCAAAACCATTTTCAAATATAAACATTTGCTCTCTTTGGGAGTAAAAAGATTGGGCTGCAGGCTCTGAAAACCAGAAGAAGAATTATTTTTTTAATATTTGAATGATGGCAGCATAATTGTAAAAACGTACAGCAAGTGACTCCTTTAAAAAGGGCAACTCTCACTTATGCGTAAGTTCTGGCTTTTTTGTGTTTTAAACTGGGCGCCCCACTGAAAACTAACTGATTAACAGGATGAACTGATGAAAATCTTAAGTGGTGCTTTGCTGTTGCCTCTTTAGCAAGAACATACCATGAGATTTCCCAAATCTAAACAGACATTTGCATTTTTATGGTCTGGACTGTTCTATTAACAAATTAGCTCTATTGTCAGAGAAAGGAGGGGAATAGATCCTTTGTTTGGGGCCAGGGAAAGGGAAGACTGCTGGTACCTGGGGGTGAATCCTCAGAGGTTGAATGTGGGACAGTGGATTCTGAGATGGAGAATACAGTGGGGGAGGGGGGAGAATGGGGAGCACATCTACAGGGGGTCCTTGGATGGTGCATGAACTCAAAGGATAGGCACCAAGATCAGAATCCTGGGGAAAATCCCCTTATTCAAGGGATGGTCCTAGCTCAGAGCTTTGTGGAGCACAGTGTGGTGACAGGAAGCAATGCTGCCTTGGTCCCAGAGGTTCTGGGCCCAGAGTGGCCAGGTATCTTCTTTGGAGACTCTGTAAACCCAAAGAACTCTTGGATAAACCAGAAGAGGGGAAGAGGTGCTCCAAGGGTACAATATTGATGTTTATGCCTATCAAAAAGATCAGATGCAAGCCAATTCCAACTCAACTCAGAAATATATAACAGAACAACAGTTCCTGCAACCCAAGTGTTAGAGAGCAAATCCTACCTATACCATTATTTTCTGGCCATACCTACCAAGGATGTTAAATAAAGATTCTCACAGGCAACAGCTGTCAAGATGGTCTATTCTGTGAAGAGCCACTTTAGAAGTAACATGGGAGCACAGTGACGTAGCATGATCCAGATCTGTGGAGTGGGATATGATGGGCCAGGTGAGGGAAATGTAGCCCAAGGCCTAGGAAACGTGCAATATCCATTCAGTCTTTAACTGTGTGCACAGAACTCTTTCTCTATTACAGACACTGTGCTAGGCAGAAAGGATACAAAGCAAACAACCACTTTTCTGGGGTTCATGTTAATGAAAAGAAAGAGATACATAAACATGCAACTGATATGTGCTATCAATGGAGCAAAGCAAAGTGGTTAAGTTCATGGGTTTGGGGCTCAGACACATCTGTCTGAAAACTTACTACAAAAGTGATCTTAGGCAAGTTATACAGAGCCTCTGATTCTTGTTTTTCTTCATCAATAATAAAATTGTAGCACTTGAGAATTCAGTAGATGTTAGCTATTATTATTTTTTATTAAATTAAAGTATATCTTAATGGAGTGATATATTAATTCTACCTGTAGGATTAAAAGGCTTCATCAGAAAATACATTTGAATTTTACCCTATAGGATGAGTGTAATTCTACAGGTAAAAAGTAAGGGAATAGTATTCCAGGTAGAGAGGACAACGTGGGTAAAGTCACAAGAACATTCAATCAAGTACATGGTCCATCCAGGGACAAAAGAGCATTTAAAAATACAATGGTAATAAAAAGTCTGGAGAAGGAGGCAGAAATGATGATGAAAATGTAAAAGAGGGCTGTCATGCAGAAGGCCGTAGAACCTGTAAGTAAGGGAGAGAAGAATCAGATGCATATTTTAGAAAGATAATTGTGGTGCCAGATAGAGACTGGACAGGAGGAGAAAAAGTCAGTAGGCCAGGGCATCTAGGATAGGAAATACCTGAGGAAATCAAATAAAGATTCCCCAGAAAACCTTTGGGAGTTGTTGGTGCGGGAGACCGGGAGGCCAAACAATCTCTACTGCTTTCCTTCTCCCTCATTTACATACAAACGCACCCCCGGATACATGTATTTATGGGTTGGTCATACAACCTCCGTGCCTCAGTCTTCCCATTCATAAAACAATAATAAGAATAGAATGTTCTAAGGATTAAATGGGCCGATACGTGAAAAGTGTCAGGCCCATAGTAAGGGCTGTATAAACATTGTTACTATCTCATGTCTTCCTATCATATCAACACTTTCCCTTTTTCCCTGGTTTAATCACTGTCCCCTTCCCATTGTCAATTACTTTCACGTCACCAAAATTCCACTCGTAAATTTTTAGGCCTAAAATGTTCAAGGAGTTCCATAACTTTGATTCAATTCAATACATTTTAACTGGCTCCCTCTTAACTTAGAAGTTCCAGACAAGGTAGGGAATAAGAAAAGGAATCAGTTTCTTCTCCCTGCACTAAGGAAGCTCACATTCCAGTCAGGGAAAATGAGAAGTCCATAAGGTAGTAAGTAAAATGTAGTGTGTTATAAAGCAAAAGATAATGAGGTAAGGTACAACCAAATGCAAACTGGAAAAGCACTTTGATGGGAGTGAGAAGACCCATGAAGGATCCAACACCTAGTGGCCAAGTTTCCTGGGACAAGTTGCAAAAGCTTGGCTAGGCAGAGAGGTGAGATGGTTAAGCACTTGTGCCTAGAACTAGACTAGATGAGTTCTCATCTGACTCCACTACTTACTCACTGTGTAGCTTCAGAGGTTACTTAACCTCTCTGCACCTCTGTGGTTCAATCTGTAAAATGAAACGACAATAATAATTTCTACTTCCTGCAGCTGCTATCTAGATCAAATGAATTAAAACGTGAAGTTCTTAGAAGACTGCCTCACACAAAGAAAGCATTCCATAAAAAAGTGATCTATTTTCAATATTTCTGAACCTCAGTATCCTTTCCTATAAAATAAGAATAACTGTCATCGCCAACCTATCTTATGAAGTTGCTGTGAAATAACTTACATGAAACGAGATAACTTATGGGAAAGTATTTTGTCGATTGTTGAGTGTATAATATACAAATGTATAATGTTATTTGTAATACAAAATGAACATTAATACCATAGGTAACAGATAATTCCTTCTCAGAGTGTCCTTCGGCCACCTTGTAATCTGAATTCCATTTGGAGCCCTTCCTAAATGCATCAGAACTGGAACGAAATCTTTAGATCTCTCTTGCTGGAATTCTATTCAATGAGAATTTGCGACAGTGTGGAAAATGACAAAAAGTATTGTTGGATTTTTGTAATAATCATTTGAATGGGTTGTCTTAACCAATGAACCTGTAGGCATTGATGACCATATTTTTGAGATGATATTAGAGTAAATACAGGAAATTCAATCTTTTTAAAATGTTATCCACTTGGAATGTCTGTTGACATTTTGCAAAGCAAACTATAAATGTACTTAAACCGATGAGTAAAACATTAAAATTAAAAATCAGCCTATCTTTTCTCAGAGTTCCTTTTTCAAATAGCACAGAGAACTTTACACAAGCTCCAGGCACCTCTGTATTTAATTCCTAGGGGCAATGGTATTCATTGGTGCATTAAGCAGCCTGGTCAGGTACTGCTGAGTCAACCCTGTTCTGGGACTTTCCTTGCTTGTGAATGCAGCACACAGGCCTTGAGATGTCATTATTCCAACGTTATGATAAGGCACTCACTTATGCTGCTTTACAGGAGAGAGAACCAAAGTTTAAAAAGCCAGAGCCACTGATTTATATTATACTACTGTAACACTCTTAAATAGAATCTCATTTTAAAAGACAGGACCTGGAAGAGAAAAAGCTTTACTGGCTTAATCCACAATCATAGAATTGGTCGTCATTTCAAAGGTGTTTCTTTTCTCTTTTTACCATCAGGAGCTTCATTTTCACTAGATACCACAGTCTTGGTACTAAGGCAGCACCAATTTATTTGTAGCACAAAGCATGAAGACGATCTTCCCTTAACGGGAAAACTACTGTAAGTCACTGGAGTGGTAATCTTCACAGGCCAGTACCTCGTAGCTTGGACATGTTTACTAAATACAATTGCAGCAGTGATGACAAAAGGCATGAGTGCACGCTTCTAAATTATCTTATTTGAATAAATGGCTGCAAATTAGCTTATTTAGGGAAAATGGACACTTTCTCAAAATCTTCAAAGTGCACTAGAAAACATGAAGCTTTGGTGTATTATAATTAACTTAAGCAGGAAAATGTAGATGGTAGGTACCTCCACCAATGCAATTTGGGATGATTCACGAAAGAAATCTGTAACAGCAAAGTCTATGGCTCATAAAGTGCTTCTTGCTGGGGGGATCTTAAAAGCATAAAGAGTAACATGTTTACTTTTTTGCCCTTTTATAAGAAAATTGTGGTACAAATGCTTTTTCCCAAGGTATCACAGGGCCTTAACAAAGCTAAAATGTGGCATCTTCACCCCTTGATTTATAACCTCTATAACCTTTACTTAAGAATTTATCCAAAGTAAATTCCGAGTGCTTACTTTACTAAATATTTCTTTTGTTTGACTACATAAATGGAACTTTTGTTTCTAGAGGCATTTGCCAGACGGTGATGCTGATTATGAGAACTGAAACTAAAAATGACATGCGAAGTCTCATAGGTAGCAACTAGATACAATTTTAAGTTGGAAAACCAGCTTGCTTTAGCAAGAGAACTAGGGGTAGAAACAGCACTCCTTCGATCCTTCTATCGCAATGCTGTTATCACTTTTTACAGCTGAGATTGTCCTCTTCTCTGCTCTACACCACACCCAGAAAGCAGTCAGTCTCTGAACGTTTGTTTACCACTCTCCTTCCCATCTTATTACTGCCACGGCTGCCCTTGACAGGACAGCTTTCAAATAGCCATGAGAGGGCTAGAAATTTTTTAAATAAATAAATAAGGCTTTACGTAGGTAATTCACAAACAATTGATATTTGACTGTGGAATTCTGAGGCATGCATGAAGATATGCCTATCTGCCCACAGACTCACACACTGTGCCTGAACTCAGCACCTATTTTGTACAGTCCAGCTGTCAGCTTTTCACGATACCAGCAAGAGACGAACAAGAAGAAACTAAACACTTGAGGGTTGACAGTGTAGATCCGGATCTGGAATGACTGAATCCTCACAAGTGTTTAGAACCCCTAGACTGGTGGTGTCAAGTAGTCATCCTGTATCCAATATGTGGGAATTCAGCCTGCCAGTAAAGCTCACCTGGACCTCGCAGAGCTAAGAGCAATCTTTCAACAAGGATGGAGGAAATATTTAGAAACAAGTCATAGTTCTATACTCAGAAGTACATAGATGCTCAAAGAGTTAGAAATCTGGGTAATCGGCTACACACATGTAAATTCACACATGCTGATCTTCAGCACCTCTAGTTAGTCTCTACTATTGCAGTCACTAAAACTAAATTAGTTGAAGGGCAACTCCCAAATGACTGTGAATGTGTGTGTTCTCCTATACATTTAGCTAAGTAGGTTTTATCTAGTTTAATGCCACACAGTATTTAACATCAGGTTACACATTTAGCCTCTGGGGGCAAGTAACTGAACACCTTTACCAATATAATACAACAACCATTTACAAACAATCCACATGATACGTGACAACACCCTGGACAACTGTGGTTCCAGTCCCTGGAATCAAGAAACAATACACCAAAACGACTCAAACAGCCTTCAACTGGTAGAAGGATAAACAATCTCTAGCATGTCCACATGAATGTGTTATGTCCAATGAATGTAGTATGTCCAATGAGATACTGCTTAGCAGTCAAAAGGAATAAACTCTTGATACACCCAACAACATAGATGAAGATCAAATTCACTATGCTAAGTGAAAAAAGCCAGGAACACACACACAAAAGCTACCTACTGTATGATTCCATTTATATGCTGCTCTGGAAAAGGCAAAACCATAGGGATGGAGAACACATCAGTAGTTTCCAGAGTTTAAATTTATGAGGGAGTTGACTACAAAGGGCAAAGGTTGACTACAAAAGCAAAAGATAGCACAAAGGAATTTGGGGAGTGGGGTGATGAAAGTGTTCTGTTTCCTACTAGTAATGGTGATTACAGGACTCTATGCATTTGTAAACCTCATAGAATTTTATAACCCCCCAAAAAGTGAATTTTCCTATATGTAAATTTAAAATTATATAAAAAGTGTACAAATTTTAAAATTATTTGTTCTAGTTCTGTGAAAAATACCATTGTTGTTTTGTTGTTTCTTTTTTTGCGGTACGCGGGCCTCTCACTGTTGTGGCCTCTCCCGTTGCGGAGCAACAGGCTCCGGACGCGCAGGCTCAGCGGCCATGGCTTACAGGCACAGCCGCCCCGCGGCATGTGGGATCTTCCCGGACCGGGGCACAAACCTGTGTCCCCTGCATCGGCAGGCGGACTCTCAACCACTGCACTAGCAGGGAAGCCCAGCCATTGGTATTTTGATATGGATTGCATTGAATCATAGATTGCCTTCGGTAGTATGGGCATTTTAACAACATGATTCTTCCAATCCAAGAACATGGTATACCTATCCATCTGTTTGTGCATTCTTCAATTTCTTTCATCAGCATCTTATAGTTTTCAGAGTACAGGTCTTTTGCCTCCTTAGGGAGGTTTATTCCTAGGTATTTTATTCTTTTTGATGCGATGGTAAACAGGATTGTTTCCTTAATTTCTCTTTCCGATATATCTTTGTTAGTGTATAGAAATGCAATAGAGTTCTGTATATTAATTTTCTATCCTGCAATTTTACTGAATTCATTGATGAGCTCTAGTAGTTTTCTAGTGGTGTCTTTAAGATTTTCTATGTATAGTATCATGTCATCTGCAAACAGTAACAGTTTTACTTCATCCTTTCCAATTTGGATTCCTTTTATTTCTTTTTCTTCTTTGATTGCTGTGGCTAGGACTTCCAAACCTACATTGAATAAGAGTGGTGAGAGTGGACTTACTTGTCTTGTTCCTGATCTTAAAGGAAATGCTTTCAACTTTTCACCATTGAGTATAATGTTAGTTGTGGCTTTGTCATATATGGCCATTATTATGTTGAGGTGTATTCCCTCTATTCCTGCTTTGTGGAGAGTTTTTATCATAAATGGATGCTGATTTTTTTTTTGTCACTATATGATAGTTTGCTTTTTCTAGAATTTTATATAAATGGGATTATACAGCATGAACTCTTTGCTTTTGCCTGGCTTCTTTCACTCAGCTTAGTTTTTTTTTTTTTTTTTTTTTGACTTGAATAATATATACATATATTTTTATACAGCAGGTTCTTATTAGTCAACAATTTTATACACATCACTGTATACATGTCAATCCCAATCGGCCAATTCATCACACCACCATCCCCACACCCCCGTGGCTTTCCCCATGTATGTTTGTTCTCCACATCTGTGTCTCAAATTCTGCCCTGCAAACTGGTTCATCTGTACCATTTTTCTAGGTTCCACATACATGTGTTAATACATGATATTCGTTTTTCTCTTTCTGACTTACTTCACCCTGTATGACAGTCTCTAGATCCATCCACATCTCAACAAATGACCCAATTTCGTTCCTTTTTATGGCTGAGTAATATTCCATTGTATATATGTACCACATCTTCTTTATCCGTTCATCTGTTGATGGGCATTTAGGTTGCTTTCATGACCTGGCTATTGTAAATAGTGCTGCAATGAACATTGGGGTGCATGTGTCTTTTTGAATTATGGTTTTCTCTGGGTATATGGCCAGTAGTGGGATTGCTGGGTCATATGGTAATTCTATTTTTAGCTTTTTTTTTTTTTTCGGTACGCGGGCCTCTCACTGCCGTGGCCTCTCCCGTTGTGGAGCACAGGCTCCTGACATGCAGGCTCAGCGGCCATGGCTCACAGGCCCAGCCGCTCCGCGGCATGTGGGATCTTCCCAGACCGGGGCACAAACCCGTGTTCCCTGCATCGGCAGGCGGACTCTCAACCACTGCGCCACCAGGGAAGCCCCTATGTTTAGCTTTTTAAGGAACCTCCATACTGTTCTCCATAGTGGCTGTATCAATTTACATTCCCACCAACAGTGCAAGAGGGTTCCCTTTTCTCCACACCCTCTCCAACATTTCTTATTTGTAGATTTTCTGATGATTCCCATTCTAACAGGTGTGAGGTGATACCTCATTGTAATTTTGATTTGCATTTCTCTAATAATTAGTGATGTTGAGCAGCTTCTCATGTGCTTCTTGGCCATCGGTATGTCTTCCTTGGAGAAATGTCTATTTAGGTCTTCTGCCTATTTTGGGATTGGGTTGTTTGTTTTTTTAATATCGAGCTGCATGAGCTGTTTATATATTTTGGAGATTAATCCTTTGTCCATTGATTCATTTGCAAATATTTTCTCCTATTCTGAGGGTTGTCTTTTTGTCTTGTTTATGGTTTCCTTTGTGTAAAAGCTTTGAAGTTTCATTAGGTCTCATTTGTTTATTTTTGTTTTTATTTCCATTATTCTAGGAGGTAGATCAAAAAAGATCTTGCTGTGATTTATATCAAAGAGTATGCTTCCTAAGTTTTCCTCTAAGAGTTTTATAGTGTCTGGCCTTACATTTAGGTCTCTAATCCATTTTGAGTTTATTTTTGTGTATGGTGTTGGGGAGTGTTCTAATTTCATTCTTTTCCATGTAGCTGTCCAGTTTTCCCAGCACCACGTATTGAAGAGGCTGTCTTTTCTCCATTGTATATACTTGCCTCTTTGTCATAGATTAGTTGACCATAGGTGCCTGGGTTTATCTCTGGGCTTTCTATCTTGTTCCATTGATCTATGATTCTGTTTTAGTGCCAGTACCATATTGTCTTGATTACTGTAGCTTTATAGTGTAGTCTGAAGTCAGGAAGTCTGATTCCTCCAGCTCCATTTTTTTCCCTCAAGACCGTTTTGGCTATTTGGGGTCTTTTGTGTCTCCATACAAATTTTAAGATTTTTTGTTCTAGTTCAATTCCTTTAGCATTTGTTGTAGAGCTGGTTTGGTGGTGCTGAATTCTCTTAGCTTTTGGTTGTCTGTAAAGCTTTTGATTTCTCCAACAAATCTGAATGAGATCCTTGCCGGGTGGAGTAATCTTGGTTGTAGGTGCTTCCCTTTCATCACTTTAAGTATATCATGCCACTTCCTTCTGGCTTGTAGAGTTTCTGTTGAGAAATCAGCTGTTAACCTTATGGGAGTTCCATTGTATATTATTTGTCATTTTTCCCTTGCTGCTTTTAATAATTTTTCTTTGTCTCTAATTTTTGCCAATTTGATTACTATGTGTCTCGGCGTGTTTCTCCTTGGGTTTATCCTGTATGAGACTCTCTGCACTTCCTGGACTTGGGTGGCTATTTCCTTTCCCATGTTAGGGAAGTTTTCGACTATAATCTCTTCAAATATTTTCTCTGGTCCTTTCTCTCTCTCTTCTCCTTCTGGGACCCCTATAATGCAAATGTTGTTGCATTTAATGTTGTCCCAGAGGTCTCTTAGGCTGTCTTCATTTCTTTTCATTCTTTTTTCTTTAGTCTGTTACACAGCAGTGAATTCCACCATTCTGTCTTCCAGGTCACTTATCCATTCTTCTGCCTCAGTTATTCTGCTATTGATTCCTTCCAGTGTAGTTTTCATTTCAGTTATTGTATTGTTCATCTCTGTTTGTTTGTTCTTAATTCTTCTAGGTCTTTGTTAAACATTTCTTGCGTCTTCTCCATCTTTGCCTCCATTCTTTTTCCGAGGTCCTGGATCATCCTCACTACGATTATTCTGAATTCTTTTTCTGGAAAGTTGCCTATCTCCACTTCATTTAGTTGTTTTTCAGGGGTTTTATCTTGTTCCTTCATCTGGTACATAGCCCTCTGTCCTTTCACCTTGTCTATCTTTCTGTGAATGTGGTTTTTGTTCCACAGCCTGCAGGATTGTAGCTCTCCTTGCTTCTGCTGTCTGCCTCTGGTGGATGAAGCTATCTAAGAGGATAAGGAAGTTTCCTGATGGGAGGGACTGGTCGTGGGTAGAGCTGACTGCTGCTCTGGTGGGCGGAGCTCAGTAAAACTTTAATCCACTTGACTGCTAATAGGTGGGGCTGGGTTCCCTCCCTGTTGGTTGTTTGGCCTGAGGCAACCCAACACTGGAGCCTACCTGGGCTCTTTGGTGGAGCTAATGGTGGACTCTGGGAGGTCTCACACCAAGGAGTACTTCCCAGAACTTCTGCTGCCAGTGTCCTTGTCCCCACAGTGGGCCACAGCCACCCCCTGCCTGTGCAAGAGACCCCCCAACTCTAGCAGGTAGGTCTGGTTCAGTCTCCCCTGGGGAGTCTCCTTCCTCTGGGTCCCGATGTGCACACCACTTTGTGTGTGCCCTCCAAAAGTGGAGTCTCTGTTTTCCCCAGTTCTGTCGAAGTCCTGCAATCAAATCCCAGTAGCCTTCAAAGTCTGATTCTCTAGGAATTCCTCCTCCCATTGCCGGACCCCCAGGTTGGGAAGCCTGACGTGGGGCTCAGAACCTTCACTCCAGTGGGTGAACTTCTGTGGTATAGGTGTTCTCCAGTCTGTGAGTCACCCACCCAGCAGTTATGGGACTTGATTTTACTGTGATTGCACGCCTCCTACCATCTCACTGTGGCTTCTCCTTTGTTCTTGGACGTGGGGTATCTTTTTTGGTGAGTTCCAGTGTCCTTCTGTTGATGATTGTCCAGCAGTTAGTTGTGATCCTGGTGCTCTCCCAAGAGGGAGTGACAGACGTCCTTCTGGATGCTGAATTTCATCAAAAGTTTCTTCTGCATCTATTGAGATGATCATATGGTTTTTAATCTTCTATTTGTTAATGTGGTATATCACATTGATTGATTTGTGGATATTGAAAAATCCTTGCATCTCTGGGATAAATCTCACTTGATCATGATGTATGATCCTTTTAATGTATTGTTGGATTCAGTTTGCTAGTATTTTGTTGAGGATTTTTGCATCTATGTTCATCAGTGATATTGGCCTGTAATTTTCTTTTATTGTGATATCTTTGTCTGGTTTGGTATCAGGGTGATGCTGGCCTTAAAGAGTGAGTTTGCCACCTGAGGAGACAAAAGACCTGTATGCAGAAAACTGTAAGGCACTGATGAAATAAATTAAAGATGATACAAACAGATGGAGAGATATACCACGTTCTTGGATTGGAAGAATCAACATTGTGAAAATGACTCTACTACCCAAAGCAATCTACAGATTCAACGCAATCCCTATCAAACTACCACAGGCATTTTTCACAGAACTAGAACAAGAAATTTCACAATTTGTATGGAAACACAAAAGACCCCAAATAGCCAAAGCAATCTTCAGAAAGAAAAACAGAGCTGGAGGAGTCAGGCTCCTGGACTTCAGACTATACTACAAAGCTACAGTAATCAAGACACTATGGTACTGGCACAAAAACAGAAATAGATCAATGGAACAGGATAGAAAGCCCAGAGATAAACCCAGGCACCTATGGTCACCTTATTTTTGATAAAGGAGGCAAGAATATACAATGGAGAAAGGACAGCCTCTTCAATAAGTGGTGCTGGGAAAACTGGACAGCTACATGTAAAAGAACGAAATGAGAACACTCCCTAACACCATACAAAAAAATAAACTCAAAATAGATTAAAGACCTAAATGTAAGGCCAGACACTATAAAACTCTTAGAGGAAAACATAGGCAGAACACTCTATGACATAAATTACAGCAAGATCCTTTTTGACTCACCTCCTAGAGAAATGGAAATAAAAGCAAAAATAAACAAATGGGACCTAATGAAACTTCAAAGCTTTTGCACAGCAAAAGAAACCATAAACAAGACAAAAAGACCACCCTCAGAATGGGAGAATATATTTGCAAATGAAGCAAATGACAAAGGATTAATCTCCAAAATTTACAAGCAATTCATGTAGCTCAATATCAAAAAAAACAAAGAAACCAATCCAAAACTGGGCAGAAGACCTAAATAGACATTTCTCCAAAGAAGATATACAGATTGCCAACAAACATGTGAAAGGATGCTCAACATCACTAATCATTAGAGAAATGCAGATCAAAACTACAGTGAGGTATCACCTCACACCAGTCTGAATGGCCATCATCAAAAAATCTACAAACAAGAAATGCTGGAGAGGGTGTGAAGAAAAGGGAACCATCTTGTACTGTTGGTGGGATCGTAAATTGATACAGACACTATGGAGAACAGTATGGAGGTTCCTTAAAAAACTAAAAATAGAACTACCATACAACCTAGCAATCCCACTATTGGGCATATACCCTGAGAAAACCAAAATTCAAAAAGTGTCATGTAGCACAATGTTCACTGCAGCTCTATTTACAATAGCCAGGACATGGAAGCAACCTAAGTGTCCATCCACAGATGAATGGATAAAGAAGATGTGGCACATATATACAATGGAATATTACTCAGCCATAAAAAGAAATGAAATTGAGTTATTTGTAGTGAGGTGGATGGACCTAGAGTCTGTCATACAGAGTGAAGTAAGTCAGAAAGAGAAAAACAAATACCGTATGCTAACACATATATATGGAATCTAAAAAAAAAAAAAAAAAAAGGTTCTGAAGAACCTAGGGCAGGACAGGAATAAAGACGCAGACGTAGAGAATGGTCTTGAGGACACAGGGAGGGGGAAGGGTAAGCTGGAACGAAGTAAGAGTGTGGCATGGATATATATACACTACTAAATGTAAAATAGATAGCTAGTGGGAAGCAGCCACATAGCACAGGGAGATCAGCTCGGTGCTTTGTGACCACCTAGAGGGGTGGGGTAGGGAGGGTGGGAGGGATGCAAGCGGGAGGAGATATGAGGATATATGTATGTGTATAGCTGATTCACTTTCTTAAAAGCAGAAACTAACACGCCATTGTAAAGCAATTATACTCGAATCAAGTTGTTAAAAAATAATAAAAAATTAGAAGTTAAAGAAAAAAAAGAGTGAGTTCATAAGTGTTCCGTCCTCTGCAATTTTTTGAGATAGTTTGAGAAGGGTAGGTGTTAACTCTTCATTAAATGTTTGATAGAATTCACTCGTGAAGCCATATGGTCCTGGACTTTTGCTTATTGGGAGTTTTAAAATTATTGATTCAATTTTATTACTGGTAATTGATCTGTAATAAAATAGAAGAAAAGTAATAAAATAGAGGAAAATAGAAGAAATATTTTCTATTTCTTCCTGGTTCAGTCTTGGAAGATTGTACCTTTCTAAGGATTTGTCCATTTCTTCCAGATTGTCCATTTTATTGGCATATAGTTGTTTGTGGTAGTCTCTTATGATCCTTTGTATTTCCGTGGTGTCAGTTGTAACTTCTTTTTCATTTCTGATTTTATTGATTTGGGTCCTCTCCGTTTTTTTCCTTGATGAGTCTGGCTAATGGTTTATCAATTTTGTTTATCTTTTCAAAGAACCAGCCTTTAGTTTCATTGATTTTTTTTTTTTTTTAGTCTCTTTCATTTTTTCTGCTCTGATCTTTATGATTTCTTTCCTTCTTCTAACTTTGGGTTCTGTTTGTTCTTCCTTCTCTAGTTCTTTAGGTGTGAGGTTAGGTTGTTTATTTGATATTTTTCTTGTGTCCTGAGGTAAGCTTTTATCACTAGAAACTTCCCTCTTAGAACTGCTTTTGCTGTGTCCCATAGGTTTTGGATCATTGTGTTTTTGTCATCATTTGTCTCTAGGTATTTTTTTATTTCCCCTTTGATTACTTCAGTGATCCATTGGTTGTTTAGTAGCACATTGTTTAGCCTCCACGTGTTTGTGTTCTTTGCAGTTTTTTCTTGTAGTGATTGAAAATAAGGAAACACAAAAGACCCTGAATAGCCAAAACAATCATAAGAAAGAAGAACAGAGCTGGAGGAATCACACTCCCTGACTTCAGACTATACTACAAAGCTACAGTAATCAAATCAGCATGGTACTGTGACAAAAACAGACACATAGATCAATGGAACAGGATAAAAAGCCCAGAAATACACCCACACACTTATGGTCAATTAATCTATGACAAAGGAAGGAAGAATAAACAACGGAGGAAAGGCAGTCTGCTCAATAAGTGGTTCTGGGAAAACTGGACAGCTACAGTACGTGTAAAAGAATGAAATTAGAATATTCTCTAATATCATATACAAAAATACACTCAAAATGCATTAAAGACCTAAATGTAAGACCAGATACTATAAAACTCCTAGAGGAAAACATAGGCAGAACACCCTTTGACAATCACAGAAATATTTTTTTGGATCTGTCTCCTAAAGTAAACAAAATAAAAGCAAAAATAAATGAACAGGGCCTAATAAACTTAAAAGCTTTTGCACAGCAAAGGAAACCATTAACAAAACGAAAAGACAACCTACTGAATGGGAGACAACATTTGCAAATGATACGACCAATAAGGGATTAATATCCAACATATATAAACAGGCCATACAACTCAACATCAAAAAAACAAACATCCCAATTTAAAAATGGGCAGAAGAATTGAATAGAGACATTTTTCCAAAGAGGAAATGCAGATGATCAACAGGCACATGAAAAGATGCTCAACATCACTAATTATCAAGGAATGCAAATCAAAACAACCATGAGAGGGACTTCACTGGTGGCACAGTGGTTAAGAATCCACCTGCCAATGCAGGGGACACAGGTTCGAGCCCTAGTCCAGGAAGATCCCACATGCCGTGGCACAACTAAGCCCGTGTGCCACAACTACTGATGCCCATGCACCTAGAGCCCATGCTCTGCAACAAGAGAAGCCACCACAGTGAGAAGCCCACACACCACAACAAAGAGTAGCCCCTGTTCACTGCAACTAGAGAAAGCCTGTGCACAGCAACGAAGACCCAATACAGCCAAAAATAAATAAACAAACTAATTAATTTATTATTTTTTTTAAAGTCTGGGAGTTAAAACTTCATCAGGGACCAAAATTAAAAAAAAAACAAAAAAACAACACCATGAGATATCACCTCATACCTGTCAAAGTGGCTATCATCAAAAAGAACAGAAGTAACAAATGTTGGCAAGGATGGGGAGAAAATGGAACCCTTGTACACTGTTGATGGGAATGTAAATTGGTACAGCCACTATGGAAAACAGTATGGAGGTTTCTCAAAAAACTAAAAATAGAACTACCATATGACCCAGCAATTCCACACCTGGGTATAGATCTGAAATAAAAAAACAAAAAACACTAATTCGAAAAGATACATGCACCCCAACGTTCAGAGCAGCATTATTTACAATAGCCAAGATATGGAAACAACCTAAGTGTCCATCGACAGATGAGTGGATTAAGAAGATGTGGTATATGTATACAATGGAATACTACTTAGCCATCAAAAAGAACAAAATTTTGCCATTTGCAGCAACATGTATGGACTTGGAGGGCACTATGCTAAATGAAATAAGTCAGACAGAGAACGACAAATACTGTATGACATCACATATGTGGAATCTAAAAAAATATAACAAACTAGTGAATATAACGAAAAAGCAGACTCACAGATAAAGAGAAAAAACTAGTAGTTACCATAGAAGGGGGACAATATAGGGACGGAGGAGTGGGAGGTAAAAACTATTGAGTGTAAGATAGGCTCAAGGATGTCTATTGTACAACATGGGGAATATAGCCAATATTTTGTAATAACTGTAAATGGAAAGTAACCTTTAAATATTGTATAAAAATTAAAAATTTTTAAATTATATAAAATGTGTAAAAGCTTCAGTACTTTTCATGTATTCAGAGAGAATTGTCTTTTGAATAGTCCTGTTGAAAAGTCTTCCCATATTTCTCTATGTCCCCTCATCCTTCTAATTCTTTTTTTTTTTTTTAAGGGAAATAAACATTACTCATAGAGCAAAACCCCCTATGGTTAAAGGATCCCTCTCCCTCCAGGGGTAACCTCCATCCCGAAATTGGCATGCATCCTTCCCTGACATGTTTTTATACTTTTACGATGTAGTTATGTACCAACAACTTTTGTGTTTGCAGAGCTTTTTAAAAGAGCTTAACATTACATTAATATCACATTTCATTTGCAATTTTTTTCATCCAACACTGCTTTCAAAACAATCCATTCATTTTTAACTGTTATAGAGTATTTCATTGTAGGAATATGCCAGTATATTAATTCATTGTAGTCCAGACAGATATTTATGTTGTTTCCACAGCCCATGTTACACTGTACCACATTTATCTGTTATATCTCCTCTCCCTGCAAGATCATGAGCAACTCTAGGACAGAAAACTTCCAGAATTCCTGTTCCTCTCCCTAACTTCCAGTACACCTGAGAATCACGGTGCACATAATGTGCTTTGCATGTAAGACAATGCTGTGTACCTGGCATGGAATAAGCACTCCGTATAAATGTGTTCAGTGAATAAATGCTGACAAGATATTATTTCATCTTGTGCTCTGTACTTACCTCTCCACAGTGTTAGATTTGAGGGGGAAGTGACTCAGTTTTCACTAGAAATTCGTGTCGAAGTAGACATCTATGAAACAAAGTCACTTCACAATTATCCTGCTTTCGCATTAGAGGATCTCAAAGCACTACATGAACCGCGATTTCCTCCAGTGACACTTTTCCCTTCAATGTGCCTCAAGGTCAGTTCAGAGCAGTATTCAAAGCCTGAATACCCTTTTCCGGTGGCTGGCTGGCTGGCTGTAAAAGACCGGTAAATCAGAGTCTGGATGTAAGTTAACAGTAACAACCTACTACTCCCAGGTCTTGTTTTTTCTTCGAAGATTTGGTTTTTCTTTTCATGGGTCTTGTTTGCGCTCTAAGCGCTCAGCTGTGCCACTGGAGGCGCTGACTTTAAATGGCACACCTCAGCAGGCCTTGCGCCCCCAAGCCCTCTCCTCCACGCGCCCGCCTCTCACTCTCCCTGATTCTACTAAGCAGCTCTAACGCTGTTTGATCTCACCTCCAATTCTTTGCGGTTTAAGGAGCTGTGTAGCCTTGATGCACAAGACAAATACGCACTGTAGCTCTGGACTTACAGAATCATCTATCATTCTGCCTTTGGATATAACCAGTACATTGTGTGTTTCACAGAAATTAATCTGGTGCTTAGGAGGAGAAAGGCATTTCAAAATCAGTCTGCGTGCAGAACCTTCCTGCAGACCCTGCAGAGGCATTTTCAACGCCTTTCGCCCCGCCCCGGCTCAGCAAGTCTCAAACTTGACCTTCGAGAGGATTTCAAGGGTAGTGCTTTCCTCCCTTTCCCTCGTAGGCCTCCTTCTGGGAAACAGCTGCCCGGGACCAGAGCTCTGAGAACCGCCCGTCTAGGCGCTGGGACACGGCAGGGAAACCAGAGGAGGGGCGGGCGGGAGGTGGGGAGGGGACTGAGTTGGGGGAGGAGGGCGTTGGGGGGCAGGAGAAGATGGAGGGAGGAGGAAGATCATCTGCATATGCATGAGGCACCCAGCACTGCCCTCTTCCCCGGCAGCTGCTCGGGGCGGGAGCGGAGGAGGGAGGGGGTGGAGAGAGGAAGAATGAGGCGGGGGCGGGGCGGCAAGAGTAGCGGCTGAGGCGGACTCAGGTTTGGAGAACGGAAGAGGTGATTTGCATGGAGCCTGGTGATTGGCTGTGGGCTGGAGGTTGGGCCTGAGAGGCGGCTCCTGAATGGTTTAACGGACAAATTACAGGATTCATTTGGCTACAGAAAAGCCGGAGAGGGCCAGGTCTGCGCAATATGAAGCCTGGCCGCGAGGGGGCGAGATGTCCCATCTTTGTTCTAGTTAAAGGCTCCTTTTCTCTCCTCCCCACAAGCCCTCCGCCCATCCGTGTCCCCACCCCCCACACACACAGACACGCAGAAAGTGCAGAGAAATCCTGTGATCCAGTCAACTGGCTCTGCCCCGTCTATTAAGAAAGATGAAAACTCCTTTCTCTTCCATCTCCTTCATGGGAGACCACTTTTCATTTCAGACTATCACAGCAATAAATATTCCTCAAGGAATAAAAAAGGCACTTCGCCAAAAGATAAGAGAACATATATGAAACGGGTGGATTATAGAGACAGACAATTCATGTAGGCAGGGGAATAGGCACACGTATGTAAATATGCACATAATCACCCTCAGAACACAAAACATGGAGGGGGGCAGAGACATACAGGAGAGAACACACATCACTCACAAGGTGCTCACAGGTTGTACACACTCTCCCATACACCCACTGACCAGCACACCACCGCGCGCGCACACACACACACACACACACACACACACACACACAGACACGGACCTCAGAAAAGGCATCCAAGTGAATTCACATGCAGTGGAAAGACTGCCGACAAAATATGAGAAGAATTTAAATGGCTCATCCCCTCCCCCTCCAAAAAATACTCAAGCGGAATGATTCTATTTGCATAATACTAATATACACAGGACGCAGACACAGGCAACAACAAAAAAAGGCTCCCCATTTGAGGCACACACCAGAGAATGCATGTACACACGCGCGCGCGCACGCACACGCCCGCGCAACTGTGGGCGGGACACACCCACAGCCTGTGTCCTCCGCCCACGGGCACAAGCAGAAGGCAGATGCCATCAACAGCGCTCAGTACAGTTTTCCAGAAAACACTAACGCGAGAAAAACGTAAGAAACCCACCCTGCTCAGCCACAGAAGCACCATTAGTGAACCCAGGTTTTCTAAATACACACACACACATACACGCTTGTCAGACGAGAGTTGGGTTCAAAGAAATAGTGGATGCACAATAGATAACAGAGCTAGAGCATGTCATCAGGTTAAACAATACTTTGAAATTACTTCAGCCTGAGATGGCTTTCTGGGATGCTCCTGAAAAATCATACCTAAGAAAAATCAAACATTTTCATTTATTCTGCTTTTCCTTTATTCTCCTTTCCTTCTTATTTTTAAGACAGAATAGGAGAATCCCCCTTCCGCAAAGGAGGATAGCCCCTGTTTTTGTTTTGCGAGCTCCTGAGCTCTGCCGTTGATTTCCCTGGGAGGAGAGTGCTAGGGAGCTGTCCTCTCCGCAGCCTCCCAGCCAGACAGCACCACAAAAGGCATTATTACACATTCCAAATAACAAGAGCTGTCTATATATTTACAAATCTGTTCAAATATTTAACCTCTTAACTTGCTAAATATCCCCTCTTCTCCCTTTCTCTCTTGCGCTCTCCCCTCTCTCTCTCTTCCTTTTCCTTTCTCTTTCTAAACAGGCTGGAGACGGGGAAGTGCCCTTCTGGGGTCCAAAATGTGGCCAGGGGTGCTGGGCTTTACCTGACCCTCTATGAATGCCAATTTCGTTTCCAGGAAATTGCTCCTTTGCCTGCCAAAAGATCGGGTTCGAACCACCAGAGCTACCCTTTCTAAAGGACAAGTTTTGATGTTGCCTCTCAGTTTTTAAACTGCCGCCAAAAGACAACTCCTAAATAGGAGGGATTTTCCTGACCCTTTGGAGTTGCCAGTGCCTCCAATCTGGGAAGCTTTCCTCTACACTGTACCTCAAACCCATCGAGGAACTGGTTAGTAGAGGGGCAACTTGTATAATCCAGAACCTTCTAAAGACAGCCAGGGAGTTTCAACAGTATTTGGTGACCCTACCAAGGCCAGGGTTTAGGCACATGCCTCTTGCAGGAACCAAACTGGAATGCCACCGTTGAGAATTTCTTACTGTCCAAATCTTTCTTCATGGGGCTGATAAACTCACTCATGAGGGCCAATGTAGAATGTAAAGTTGTATAGTAGTGGGCCTTTAATGCAGCATAAACCTTAGATTAAACCAAAATCCAGGTGTTCTTACTTTGATGCATAAAGGGAAAAGAAAAGTTGTGTGTGAGCTCAGCGGGAAAGGAGCAGGCGACCCGCTGGGGCAGGGACGCTGTTCACGCCCTACCCTCCAGGCAGGTGACCTGGGTAGACTTGCCTTTGAAGGACCCACAAGTACCCTTACTCTGGAGTGTTCCGGCTTCATCCAGGACCCTGCTGTGACACAATTTAAAGTGCCCTAAGGGAGCTTCTCCGCGCCATTCTGGGGTTTTCTTTTCGTAAAAACAAAGAATTGCAAGGAAAATCCGGTGCCTTTAAAGTTGACAGCGAAAGGACCACTTCCTCTGGGCACATTTCCTCTGGCCTCAAATAACTTTTTTATGTATTTTGTTTGTTTGTATGGGGGTAATGCAAAAAGTGAAAGTGCAGTTTGGCGAGATAATGAGATGTATGTCTCCATGTCAGATTTGTTCGGTTGACCATATTTCAACTTCACCATCTTCAGACGTCTGTTCACCTCTGAGGCGCCCTACCCACCAGTGGCCAGAGAGCACCTTAGACAAACCAGCCTTCACCTCGGACCCTAGCCCTCAGCGGACTCAAGTTGGGGATACACCTCTGAGTGGTCCAAGAATTCCTTGCCCTGGGTATCTGCCAGTCGCTGACTCTCCCAAAAAGCTGAACCGCGCCCGCCTGCGCAGTAATGACCTTTGCTCGCTGCTGTCGCGGCTGGCATGCCGAGCCAGGGGCACTCAGGGCCGCCCAGGGCTTTGGCAAGGGGAAGGCGGAGGGAGGGAGAAACTAAGGTGTACTTTTGTTTTAAAGAAGTTTGCTGAAAATCTTTACAAATGCTAAATAAGAGAAGGAGAAGGCTGAGTTTTGTTCTTTTTGTTTTGTTTTGTTTTGTTTCTGAAAAGTATGCTTACTCTTTGTGCCACGCCAAACCCGGAGGAAAACGTTGGCACTGCATTATTATGCTGTGTATTCTGTAAAATGCCATCTATTTGCATGATCATGAGATGGTCAGGACATTTCTCCCCTACTGCACAAACCCCTTAGGAAAACTGTGGGCAGTTTAAGAGTTTTCTAGTTTTACCCTGATTGGAAAAGATATTCATCCAGAGACATTATCTAAATCTGCGAAAGAATGAGGGCTGCTTGTTATGCGTCCTTCGTCTCCAGTAACGTGTGCCACCCAATTAGAAGCAATTTAAGCAATCAAGGCCGTTATGAGAGAAGGGGGTGTTAAAAATAGGTTTTCTATAGCCTCAGCACTCTAATTCGTAAGAAAATCTAAAATTACATATGTATCATTTCTTATATGAAATAAATATATAATTCCAGTGTCTCCTGTTCGCTCTTTTTTCCTCCATGGTCCCTCCCCCATCGCCTGCCTTCCTTTTGGAAATTCATAACAGAAGCGAAATGTAAAGCTCCGATGAAGAAAAGGGACTAGGGTTTCTAAAAAGTCTTTCTGAGACCAAAAGAGAGGTTCTGGTTGGGTCTTGGCCCAGACTTGCCCCGGGCTCCTCGCTGTTGTAGCGCCCTTGGTAGTGGTTGCTCTCTGACTTCCAATCCGTGGTGAGCGGAAAAATCCCAGAAGTAATGCCCAGAGCGGAGGGACCCCACTCCTGGAATCGAGCTATATGACCCCAGGGCTCCCGGGGGTCAAGGGCTGGCCGACGGAGACGGTGCGCTCTGGTCACTCGAGGCAAATCAGGATAGATGCTGACACACGCGTACATCTTGGGCGTTAGGGGTGCAGAAAAAGGGCAAAGAGCGTGTGTTGGGATACAGAAGGTAAATAAAACAGGTACATGTTTCCAAACAGAACGGGAAAAGTAGAAATCAAAAAAGTAAATCAAAACAAAAGACAGACCGCAAAGCAATGTCCTCTAGCAGACGCAAGAATGCAAAAGTAGGGTGTGCCACTTCCCACGCATTTCCCGCGTTCCCACCGGGCCTGCGCGGGAGGAGGGGGTCCCGGACCAGGGGCAGGTGCGGGAGTGGCTGACTCTCGCGCCTCTTCCCCACCCCCGCCGAACCTGGCCCTCCCAGCACTTCGATTTGAGAGGCAGTTTTATCCTCCCCAGCTCTCCCCAGAGAGCTTTAGAGAGCCAGAGAGAGCGGGTCAGGAAACGGACAGAAGCGAAGCTGTCAGAACTTCCAGGAAGCGAAGGGCCAGTCCCCGTGCTTCCTGCAGGCAACGGGTCCGGAGTTTTTTATACCTTTGGCCACGTGGGCCCTAAATTCTCTGCAGCGAGTTGTGCTCAAAGCCAAACGTCTAGGACCTGAACCCTGAAAGCCCTGGCAGGGTGTGGGGGGCGGAGAAGAGTAGCACCCTGAGCCTAGCTCTGGGCCCAGAGTGGCAGGAGGTCGCCCCTGCACTCAGGAGCGTACAACAGCTGTCTCCAGAGGGCTGAAGGCCTCCAGAGTGGGAATTAATCACGTGGTAGTAACACCCTTCAGAACCCAGTCTTCTGGAAGGAGCTTAAGGTCAAAATAACATTCCCTTTCCAAAACTTCTAAGGGTAGAACATGAGTGAAATGCGGACGGTTCTTGTCTCAGAGGTGCCACTGTTTTCCAAAACAATAGAAGTTCCAGAGGAGGCAGCGATGCCTCAACAGGACAAGCTGAGGATCAATGTCTGGGTTTGTCAGAGTGTGAGCCACAGACCAACTACCACAAAAGCAGAGGCAGCCGCCAGGGCCCCTCTCCACCCGCGGGCGATTCTTCACAGAAGGTTCTCACACACAGCTATGAAACTACTGCAATATTAAAATCCTTCATAATAGCACCTAATTTATTTCCTATTTGTTCTGCTTGTTGGTATCTGTTTCATGAACCGAAACCATTTGATTTTTAGCAAACTGATCAATTTAATAATTCAGAAATTATTTCTATTTTCAAATAATCTTCTCTGGAAAGTAATGATGAAAATTTTTTCTTGAACTTAAAGCTTCATGAAAATTTCTTTGAAAAAATAAATATACTCTATTTCTACATAATTGAATTAGAAATAGGTGACATTTTAAAATGTATAGATATTAAGAATATTTATGCTAATGAGGTTTTCTGATTTGATAAATATAGTTACAAGCATTTCTTCATTTAATTCTTCCTTTTGCTACCTAATGCCCTAATATGTTAGGGTAGAAATCAGAATAGATATTATTGACAAGTAATGGTACCCTTTAAAAAGTTAAATTTGTCCTTTAAATCTACTCTTTTCATATACCAGTTTGAAAGTTTAGTACACACATACACTTATATGCATAAAATATAGCATTTTCTCTGCTATAAACTAGCTGGGTGAACTTGATGAAGTCTTTTGTCCTTACTGGGTCTTGGCTTTGTTAATTTTGGGAGATTGAACTAAATAATCTACAGTTCAAAAACTGTAGAGTTTATGAAATATTTTACTTCAATATATTTTGCAGTTATATAAAATTATAGGACAATATTAATATCAAAATAAATATTTTCCTATTTTATACAAATAGTCTATATTTAAACTGTCTACTCTATGTAATACTCTATGTTTTAACTGTCTAAGAGAACTTTCTAACCTGATCCATCACCCATAACAGTCTAAGGGTCCATGAATGTACAGGAAGGATCATAAAGAATTTTGTATCTTTATGCATATATCTACACTTCTGTAAATGAGGTCATATCTTCACTAAATTCCCAAAGTGATTCATGATTCTAAAAAGTTTAAGAACAAGTGATCTATACTGGAAGCATTTATGAACAAAAACACAACCACCACCCCAGCAATCCTTGCATATGCCTTCCTTTGCATGTACGAAAGGGTTGGTTCTTAAAGTAATTTAAGGGCACCAAATGTTATGTGAACTTCTACAATAGCACCTGATCTAGTTGTGGAAATGACGATCTCAGGAATGGTGTTATCTATAAGAATTGTATGCCCCTAAAAAGAGCTTAAATTTTTCCTCCAGCTACTGAAGTTAGTGAATTAATACCTTTGATAATTTTACAACTTTCTCTGGAAGACAGCTAGTTTATTTCAGCAATTATGAGAATCAGAAACTATGCAGAGAATGTGGTCTCTGAGACTGTCCTTGAAATTTCTTTTTGTCCAATAATAAAGATTTTTTTCTCAGTTCTTTTCCTCCTCTCCCCCCCATCCCTCCTCTATTCCCAATATCCAGTCCACATTTAGGACCATTTTTCCAGACTGACATGAGCTTATTTAGTCTGAGCAACATTTTCAGGGCTCATCAGCAGCAAATTACACCAACAAATTTTTTTTTTTTTTCAGTTTGGCCCCAAGTCTATGAAATTAATTTCTATGTCAACCATTACAACACTTCCCTTGGAAATATCAGTGACTGCACAAGCCACAGACAGATCAAGTGTAGGTGCTCCATCATCTGAATGGGGTTGGGTTATGTGTTCAATTGGAACAAGGTATTAAGTGATTAAACTGTGCCAGCAGACATAGCACTTTTATCAAGCCCTTTTCTTTCCAAGCAGGCACAGGGATAGTCAATCTCTGGCCCTGAAAGTCTCCAAGGAAAACTTGGAATGCTTCAGGAAATCATGTTTGCAATTAAAGCACGGGCATTTTTCTCCTCATCACAGAATAAAAGCTGAATACCATTTTTGAAACTTTACCTTTTTTTTTTTTTTAATTTCAATAAGCTGCTTAAGATCCTCCTATTCATTGACAGGATTTTTGGCACCATTCTGCTGCACTAGTTCACAACCATTTAATTGCTAAATGTTAACAGATTACAAGTGACTTAACAGAGGCACATTCAGAATTCCAGACATCATTATCTTAATTCCTACCACAGCCATATTCACACAAGACAGAAGATTAAATACCAATTTGGGCACCATATTTTGCCTGCCCTTTTGTTGACAGAGGTAGAACGCTGGTATGTCTTCACCTTATTTCCATCAGCATACCTGGCACAAGGCTCAGAGAATAAGTGAATTAGTAAATGAATGAATGAATATGCAGGCTACGGACTTCCCTGGTGGCGCAGTGGTTAAGAATCTGCCTGCCATTGCAGGGGACACGGGTTCGAGCCCTGGTCAGGGAAAATCCCTCATGCTGCAGAGCAACTAAGCCCATGTGCCACAACTACTGAGCCCATGTGCCACAACTACTGAAGCCAGCAAGCCCAGAGCCCATGCTCTGCAACAAGAGAAGCCACCGCAATGAGAAGCCCACGCACCACAACAGAGAGTAGCCCCCGCTGGCTGCAACTAGAGAAAGTCCGTGTGCAGCAACAAAGACCCAACGCAGCCAAAAAAAAAAAATAAAAAAATACAGGATACCTAATGTCTATTTGACTACTTGGAACCATAGGAGAAGTGGCAGTTTTTTAGTGATTCCTATAATGGGTCCTTTATTATAAGTGCTCTTACACGAAAAATACAAAACGAACACAACAAAATACTGAATACATATCATAAATCTGAAATAAAATTGTTAAGCTGTTCATTATCATAAAATTCTTTTTAAGTCTTCCAACCGATGGAAATGGGGTAAGTAAAATCTAAACTTCCTTGGGAAGATCAGGAGGTTATAGTGTCAGGCATTGTTCTTAGTGCTTTGTGTGGATTATCTCATTCCATCTCCCAGGAAAACCTCTGAGATATGGACTATTATGACCATTTTACAGGTGAGGAAATTGAAGCCCAGAGCGGTTAACTTACTGCTCAGCATCGTATGATGCTGACGACTGGTCTATGTTGGAGCCAAGATTCAAATAGAGGCAGTTTGATTACAGAGACAGAGCTCTTAACCATTAGATGGTACCTAACACAAAACAGTGTTAAATTGATGCTCATATAATTTGTTGAAAGAAATATACAAACATGAGAACTAAATAAATACTCAGAAAAATAGCAGGTACTTGCTTCCAAGAATCCAAGGATTACACTTATATTGCTAATGGCAAATAGGTAGGTAGGTAGATAGACAGGCAGCATAGCATGGACTGGAGAGTCAGGTGAGCTGGGTTCACATCCTATACCCCCCATCCTCCCCACAGCATGTGGGATCTTAGTTACCCCCAGTGACTTAACCCATGCCCCCTGCAGTGGAAGTTCAGAGTCCTAACCATTGGACCACCAGGGAATACCCTGGATTCACATCCTTAACTCCCCATTTTTTGACTGTGAGACCTTGGGCCAGTTACCTAACTTCTCTGAGCCTCACTTCTTCAACTGTAAATTGGCATTAAAAATACCAAGCCCACGGAATTGTAATGAATAAACATAATGGATACAAAGTACTTGATATGAGTATATAATAAATGTCAGTTATTATTATGTAGACATAAAAGACTGAATTGTATCCTAATTGCAGCTCTATTTTGAAAATTGAAATGACAATATTCAGTTAGGTTAGGCTCCCCTAGCTACTTCTACAATATCCCATGTTTTTTTACATTCTGATATTTTCATAGAATGTTACACTTAATATGTTCTGTTACACTTAACATGAAACCAAACAGTTATGTTCTTTGTATGTCAGAGATAAATTTGCAAACAATCTCCCTGCCTCCTACTAAAAGTACTATCTTGGAAGTGTTAAGAATATCTCATCTGGAAGAGGCCTGAAATATAAGGAAGATTTGTGCAAGGGCATGAAGGAGCTTGAAAGGAAAGTAGACAGTCTTCTTAATCTGGTCATTAATTTTCCTGTAAGAAGAGCTCTCTCTGCCCCTTATTTATTTATTTTATTATATTTATTTAATTATACAATACTTACTTATTTTATTTTTTATTTATTTATTTTTTTGCCATGTGGCAGGGCTCGTGGGATCTTAGTTCCCTGACCAGGGATTGAACCCGGTCCCTTGGCAGTGAAAGTGCCGAGTCCTCACCACTGGACCACCAGGGAATTCCCATAATATTTTAAATTTTTAATCAAAGTAAAGCATATGCATGGTTTTAAAAAATAGTATATAAAATGAAAAGCCACAGTCTCCTGCACTAACTTTCTCTACTTCCATTATAGCCCCTCATAAAGAATAACTTTAAATATTTTAAGCTCTTTCTGGTTGTTCTTTTGCTGGTGATTACCACCATATTGTTAAATGTTTATACATCTACCATGGGAAATGTAGATATAGGTTACTATCCCACACCTTTTCCCAATATAGTTTCATCACTATTTTTTAGTTTCTACATTGTTTGCCTTTTAAATTCTAAATAATACATTTTCACCTGTATTTCTTGATACAACAACCTCAGACAATATCCTTTGATTTCACACGTTAGCTCTCCTCCCATCTTTCACAACCCAATTAGCATTCTTTGTATTTACCTTAACAAAATAGATGACATTACATTCTGCTTTTTTATTTTTTATTATTTTTTTATTTTGCAGTACACAGGCCTCTCACTGTTGTGGCCTCTCCCGTTGCGGAGCACAGGCTCCGGACGCGCAGGCTCAGCGGCCATGGCTCACGGGCCCAGCCGCTCCGCGGCATGTGGGATCTTCCCGGACCGGGGCACGAACCCACGTCCCCTGCATTGGCAGGCGGACTCTCAACAACTGCGCCACCAGGGAAGCCCTACATTCTGCTTTTTTAATTCATAAAATTAAGTTTATGAACATTCTTTTTTTTTTGGTACGCGGGCCTCTCATTGTTGTGGCCTCTCCCATTGCAGAGCAGAGGCTCCGGACGTGCAGGCCCAGCGGCCATGGCTCACGTGCCCAGCCGCTCCGCGGCATGTGGGATCTTCCCGGACCGGGGCACGAACCCGTGTCCCCTGCATCAGAAGGCGGACTCTCAACCACTGCACCACCAGGGAAGCCCTAATTGTCTTTTTCTGTTTCTGAAATTCCTATTTGTTGGGAAATGGTTTTTGAGATTAATTCTTTCTCCCTCACATTTTCATTATTTTTTTCCATTTATTTTTCTACTTGTATTACTTTCTTTTAAATTAAATTTACTTAATTTTATTATTCAACCAATTGATTTTTTTTAGTCTGATAATCACATTTTTAGAATTTTTTGAATTTTTATTATTATTTATGTATTTATTTTTGGCTGCGTTGGGTCTTCGTTGCTGTGCGTGGGCTTTCTCTAGTTGCAGTGCACGGGCTTCTCATTGCAGTGGTTTCTCTTGTTGCAGAGCACGGGCTCTAGGCGCCGGGCTTCAGGAGTTGTGGCTCGCGGGCTCTGGAGCACAGGCTCAGTAGTTGTGGCTCACGGGCTTAGTTGCTCCGCGGCATGTGGGATCTTCCCTGACCAGGGCTGGAACCCGTGTCCCCTGCATTGGCAGGTGGATTCTTAACCACTGCGCCACCAGGGAAGCCCTGATAATCATATTTTTAAATAGCAAGAACACTAACTTGATCTATAATTTCTTTTTCATAGCATCCTATTCTTTTATGGATGCATTATGTTTTGTAATCTTTCCGTGGTATGAATTAGAATTTTTAAGGGTTTTTTTGTGGCTTTTCTTCCTGAATTATCTGTTTCCTTCAGAATGTTGCCATCTCCCTGCCTGTTTCTCTTTTTTTTAATGACTGGTTTTCTTGGCCTTTGTCACTTATATTGCTGGCTTTTCTCAAATGATTAGAGATACTTGTTTCTGTTTATTACTAGGAAATAGTAAAATGGCTCACTGGTAAGCTCTCTGAACACTGGTAGAATCCTTTTTACTAGCAGTTCAATAAATGAAATGTGATTGGGCAGCTGGCCATTTTATTGAAGAACACACTCTTGCCATAATTCAAAGGCCTTGTTCTGGGGTGTCACTGCCTGCACTTTGACAATTTCTCTTGTGGAGGCTCTTCATTGTATTTGCATGAGAAAGGTATAATTTCCTGTACTCTATACACTGGGGTGGGGGCTTTGATGGTATATATAATCAATTAAATGCCTGTTTTTAGTCACACATCTCACCCCCATCCTCCCTCACACCTGAATTTCTGAGTTCTAAGCCTTCCAGGGTTCCACAGGGCAGACTGGCCCCATCTTTGCCTGATTCACTTCAGCATATATTCTAGGTAGTGGATGCTTCTTTCCTGGTACATCAGTTGCCACTCCTGCATCTGTTTTTCAGATTCTAGAACGTTTCAAAATCTCTCTTTTGCTATTAGACTCTTATGTTCTTTAGTTTATACTTTTAAAGATGATTTTCTATAATTTATTAATGTTTTAGGAGGGTTAGACTGCCATACTGAGTCAGAAGCTTATGTTTAAAAAGTTAAAAGCTTTTTTATATTGCTTATACTTATTTCATACTACACCTGATTTATTGCTTTTTATTGGCAGTTTCTATTTAATCATGAACCCGAGTTTAATTTACAGTATAAATTGGAAAGAAAGTTAGTTCTAAGACACAATCTCTGATGATTTAAATGACCAAACATAACTCTTTCTTTTTCAAATTTATGCTTCATAATATAAAATGGATATGAAATATTTATTTCTAGGGGGTCCTATGTTAGTGTTAAGAGCCTAGAAAAGACAATGTTGGATTTATTGAAATTTAGTTATACCACACATATTTCAAAAGCTACTTAAAGAAACTAGAAAATCCTACTTGTAGCAAAAGCATACACACCAACAGTTGGCATTCCATTACTAGACAGATGTAAGTCTGCTTATCAACAAACAGAGAATACTGGATCCTTCCTCAAAAGTAACTTCAGTACCATGACAATGGTCACAGCAGTTTACTTGATACTACAAATGACACACATTCTTTGATCCTCATTCACTTATTCACTTTATAGATCAGTTCCACAGGGATTGTGGTCACATCTATTTTTCACTTGTGCATCTGCAGTGCCTAGCACAGCTCTTGCACATTGTGGTCAATTGATAAACATGCATCAAGTAAACGCTGAAAGAACTATGTGTCCAGATGAGATCCTAAAACTGACAATCCGTTTTGGGAAACTAGATGTATTAAGATGTATTAGGAATAAGAGTCTGCAGTGTGTGATATATGTTATAAGGGTCACCTGAGCAAGTGCAATAATAGGCATTCAAAGAAGGGAAAGATTGCTTTAAGCCAGGATGATTGCAATATCAAGCAGAAAATGAGGGATAGGATTTTGATAGGTAGAAATAAGAAGGGAAGAGCTTTACATGGAATAAAGGGTTTAAGTCAAAATAATATCTAGCTTATAAAATGTTTGTAGTCATTCAATATATTTAACTTAAAAAACAAAAGCCTGACTTACAGAATTCAAAAGTAATAGTTTCATAAAGAAGCACTGAATACAGATCAGATTTTCTTTCTTAGATCAAAGTTACTGAATCAACATTTAGACATAATCATCTTGGTATATAAAACCACATTCCTGAGGCAAGGTTAAAGAGCTTCATACCACATCTGCTTGGCTTTGGGGCTGAATTAAAATATACTGCTAATTCAATATGCAAATGTCCCTTATAGTTTTTTTGTCTGCTTTTGAAAGAAGGACAAAATCTCTCATTCCTGATTATTTTACTAAGTTTTGGCAGTTTCAATTTGTAGCTCTTAAATTTTCTTAATGAAAACAGAATGCCTGGATATTTTAATATTTGTTTACAAACATCCAGGTGCTTGCACGTTAATCATATAAAACAGAGTGGATCAGGCAGAACTAAATGAATCTGGCTGAAATTCCTCAACCAAGCACTGCCCACAACAGACTGTGACGTTCAGCTGGGTGGGTGCACACACTTGCAACAGTATTTATGATCTGGGGCCCATCTGGAGCAGAGTTGGGAGTCACCATCAATTTTGATTTTCTGATAAGAGAAAGCACATCTCAAAAAAGCTATATTCTAACATGTTAAGTCCTCTCCTAAAAGGAGTACATCATGCTTTTAAATAAAATGAATGATCAACAGTGTGGTGGTAAAAAGCACACTGGTGAGATAAGTCTTGAAAATGTGGACTCTAACCTCAGCTCTGGCAAGAATCACCTATGTGAGGTAACCAAGATTTTTCAAGCACTCTTAATGTTACCAACTACTCACATACTAGACAGCTACTAAAGGCCACCCTCCCCCCATCCCACTGCTGAACTGGTTATGCCTTGGAACTCACTTCTCTGCATTTAGTTTTTCCTGATTTAAGATTACCTTCTCCTTAATGAACTAGCTGAGTTCTATCAATACAACTCTAGCTCTAAATAAATTAAATGTTGTCCCATTTACAGCCATCACATGGAGAAGTCATGTACTTTTCAGGACACCTCAGCTGTGTAAATCCATTTTAAAAGGCAGAATTATACACGTGCTTTAGCGGAACCCCACATTACAAGTCAACATCTAAAGCACCTGGTCATTTTAAATTTCAAAGATTATGCCTATTTTTCCTATTTTACATAAGCAGGGCTTACTGTTGCTCTAAGCATGTAAATCAAAGTCCAGCAAAATAGTGTAAGCTAATGGCAAAGCAGAAAATTATCATTAAAACCTGCTATTACAAAGTTACTGACTCTCTCAAAAGTACCAACTATTTAAACATTAGTCTCCATGCGTCTCAAAGGGACTAAAAAGGTCATCTTCTCATCTTTCAGTGTCTCAGCCACCTTGCCCACTCTTATCCCGCTTATTTTCCACTCCACATATACCTACACCCATTCAGACACTAGTATTCCAGTAGTTTTTTAGACCAACAGTTTATAATTCTGGCAAAGCCATAAAACAACAGAAGGCTGCTCTGGAGTTTGCAGCACTGCCAAAATGACACCCATGTGTGAGCTCTTCTTTTGTGGCATGCAAGTCTCCAGAACAGAGGCTCTGCTGCTGTTAGCAATGCAGTATCTCTGGGGGGAACACTCAGAGCCCCCAAGTGTAAAGGAGCTACACCTGGGAAGATTATGAGAGCATTTGGAGGCTGTGCATAGTACTAAAAGCTCTGCCGAATTGTTCCACTGCAGCTGCAGTCAGCAACAAATTGAAGCACTTTATAAAATTTGTAGCTCTTCAATAATTTTGAATCACTTTAAAGTGCTCATGCTCCAAACCATAAAGTCTTTCTTAACCATTGCAAGCTTATGAAAGGCACATCATCAAAATGACAGTAATCAACTCCTTCAATTTTAGGTGTGAAATTGTTCTATGTTTTTTCTCCTTGTTTTCGTTGTTCACCAAGTGCCAAAAGAAAAAAAAATGGTCATAAGGACACAATGTAAAAAATCTCCATTTTTCAACAGCACCAAGTAATCAAAATTCTAAGAAGTTCTCAGATTAAGAAATATTCAATTTTAGGTAAGATCCCTAAGGGGGGAGAAAGAGAGACAGAGAGAGAATTATATCTGTCCAGGATCCTAAATGAACAGAAAGAGGCAATTCACAGGTACAAAGAAGACTGTTGATGCAAGTTTTGGGGAATGCCCTTGAAATAACATGCTCCATTTGTCAGGGAAAGTAAGAGGTGGGATGACAAAGGAAATGGATTATGCACTTTATAGTGTATGAGTTTCTTCTTGAGTTAAAATAAATTTCCTATGGCTTAAACCACCAACTGAAGAACACTAAAACTCATGTTGACGCAATTTTCTAGTTTGCTTTTGTCTTTAAATTATTGAATTGATCCCATTCAGATTACGTCCTTCTAGATAATGGATTATATCAGCCCTGGTTCAAACTTGTTCACTACCAAACCAAGTAAATCCACACATTACTTTCTAAGTGAAGGTGTTGCACCAGACTAGTGTAATAATGTCTTCCATTTCCTGGGACAGCTAGAAATTATCTTAGAAACATTCTATGTCCAGTTTCAGCACAACTCAAATTTAGTTCACTTGAAAGCATGTATTAAAATGAACATATCCTTACAAATATGAGGTTGCAGTGACACATCACTTCTGCTCACTACTCTAGCTCACCCTAGTTGGCAGAACGAATCACATGGCCCTGCCTAACTGCCAGAGAGCTGGGAAGTATGGGAGAGCACTTACATAGTTGAGAAGCAGTAAATATCTCTGCCATGGGTTCTACCCAAAACAGAGCAGATGTACTCTACTAATTTTTAAAATCATACCAAGTTTTTATACAGAGCTTACTCTCAAGTCTAAGATGACCTTTTTTTTTTTTTCCAAACATAACATTTGTTGAACCTTATTTTTCCTTCCTTTATTTATATAGTTGGTGGAACTAGGAGCAGATTCTTTCTCATCTAAACAAGAGCTCAAATTCATTAAGGGCAAAACACAAGCAACTTTTATTCTTTTGAGTCCCAGTGTACAATGGACTAACTATGTCCTTCCCCAATTGTATGTAGAAATCCTAACCCCCAATGTGATAGGAGGTGAGGCTTTCGGGAGGTGGTGATTAGGTCCTGAGAGTGGAACCCTCATGAATGGGATTACTGCCCTTATAAAAAAGATCCCAGAGAGCTCTCTTGTCCATTTCCTCCCAAGTGTGTACTAGGACACAACTCAAAGACAGCTGTTTGCAACACAATGTGGGCATTCTGATCTCAGACTACCAGCCTCCAGAACCATGAGAAATAAATTTCTGTTGTTTATATATGGCCACCCAGTCTATGGCATTGTTATAGCAGCCCAAACAAACTAAGACACAGTGGGAAAGAAACAGATCTCTAGCTGAAGGGTCTGGCCTCTTCCCACTGCACGTCGGCTGGTGTTCACACCAGTGGTAAGAAAGGGCGATGAACTTCTTCCACAGCCTGTGGAGCCTGAGAGAACATGACCCTTCCTTGTCTAATCAGGGAAAGAGTACTGCCTTCAGCACATCAGCAGGTATGACAGGCTTGGGCCACCAAGGAAAGAGGGCCCTCAAACCTTCTCTATTTACAAGCCTACTGAGTATAGCTCTGGCTCTTAACTAGAAGTTGATTTGCCCAAACCCAAGTAATCTACCACTGCTATGAAAATATATAGCTAACAAGCCAATAACACATATTATATATACAGTATTGGGGCCTTAATTTAAACTAATAACCCAGTTGCTTCAGACAGCTTTGTATTTATGACTTGACATATTTCAATTAATTTAAGAGACATTTCAACAACAGAAGAAAACCTCTTTTCAAAGCAGCGTTTGGATTTGGGCCTCCGAACCCCCCAAAAAATCAACAGCCGACATTTACCAACCCAAAAGCATGTAATTTTTTTTGATCAAAAAATAACATTGATTTGACAAGGCTAACACACTTGAGTAGAACAGACTGATGTAGTAAAACTGTTCCATGTAAGTGAGTTTTCATGTGAATTAGTGTGAACCTAAGAATGTAGTGGGAAACAGCTACTATACAAGTTGCAAAGAGCTCCAGGGGTTCTCAACTACGGGAAGGGTGCCTTCCTAGGAGGCAGCTAGAAACATATAGGAGTTCTTTGTTTTTTGCTCTTCAGTTATCCCAAGTTTTTTTTTTTTAGCAGGGGACCTTCAGTGGCAATAGTGAGTGGGGAGTCAGGGATACCAAATATCTTGCAGTGTGTGGACAGTCCTACAATAAAGCATTTCCTGCCAAAAATACTGAGCTAAACAAATGCAAAAACTTAGGATAAAAGAAATCAAGCATGGACTCTTTTATATTCTTCTTCCAATGAAGCAGAACTCTCCCTATCACATACCCAGAGAAATGCAGATTAGTCTCGAAAAAGATAAAACGCATCAAGAGATTGGAGAAATGTGAGACAAAAGTTAATAACATCTTAAGTTAGTTTTTATTCAGACATTTAAAAAGTAATCTTTGATCCCCTCCTCTTCTCGAATGTGAAGCATTAGGTGGGCTGAGCAAGACAGACATCCATGCTGGGAAGACGGGGCTCTGCCATTGTCAGTATATATCAAAAATAAATGAAAATAAATATAATTGCATTTGTGTATATACGTTTTCGTGTCTGTGTGTGTGCGCGCACTCATACTCCTATATTCCATAGCTCTATCCATTGTCCACTGAGAGGGCTTGGGAACGACGACAATCCGACAGCAATAAACACAACTAAATGCTCATCTCATGGTTTCTAAATACCATTCCCCACCAAAATAAACCAGGATTTCTTAGAGAAATGATTGATACCAGAGTAGGGAAAGTATGAGTTTGGTATATCTTCCTGCGCCAGAGTGTAAGGGAGCTCAAAGAATGATGCGGACGTGTCAAAGGTCAGAGAAGCTAGCTTGAAGAAAATTTCACTGGCAACATCTGGGACAATGAGTATCAAAATATGTAACAGATAATGAGTGGCTCACTTAATAAACATGAGTCTATATGATTTAAATAATTAATGAATTATAAGTTTGGTGAGGACCAGGATATTTATAATGTTTCAAGGTACCTCTCCACAAAATACTTATTAATTACAAAAGGATAAAAACATCTTTACAGTGGCAGATATCACCTTAAGGGATTACAGAGAAAATCATCAGGAACTATGTGTCAGCTGATAGGCAAGACTCCACTTTTCTCATAATCCTGCCAAAGTTGAATAACCTGAATTTACTCATAAGGAAACATCAGACAAATCCAAACTGAAGGTCCTTATATAACCTAACTGGCGAATGATCTTCAAAATGGTTAAGGCCATGAAAGCTAAGAAAAGATTAAGGAGCTATTTCAGACTAAAGCGATGACAACTAAACTCAGTGGATGATTCTGCACTGGATTACATACAGGACATCATTGGGACAAGGGGCAAAACTGACTGTGGTCTAAAGTTTAGATAGAAGTCACATATCAATATCAAATTCCTGATTCTGATGGTTGTATTGTTATATAGGAGAATGTCTTTGGCAAAGAAACACACTAAAGTATTAGTGAGTGAGGGGGCATTTTGTGAGCAATTTACTACGAAATAGTTCAGCAAATTAAGAAAAAACAAAACAAAACATGCCCTTTGTTCTGTACTCAAAACTGTGATGTAAATTTAAGAGTCTCAAAATAACTAACAGTAATAATAACCTTTCTTTTTTAAAGGGTTTGTTATAAATCAGGCTATTTGCTAAGTCCTAGGAATAATACAGGAGCAGGAAAAAAACCCTCAGTTCCCGCCACTTAGTGCTTATAGTCTGGCAGGGAAAGCAAGAGTTGAACTATAAGTGCAAGAGAGGAAGCTGTTCAACTGTAGAGACTGAAGGAAGGTCCCCCCTAAGAAGGTGATCTTTATGCTAAGGATATAATGATGTACAGGATTAGCTGGGTGATGGGTGAAATGTGTACTGTGGGGCATGAAAATTTTGGACTTTGGCAACAGGTATCACTGGTATGATATAGCTGTGTAAAAATCACCAGACATGCAGTGAAACTGATTATTTACAATGTTCACCATCAATACCAAAGGACTTTAAAGTGTAGAAACCAATAATTTAAGCTCTTCAATAAATGATTAAAATGAATTTGAGATACGATTATTGTTTAACAATAATGTAACAATAATGTGTAAAGAGTAGATTAAATTTTAAAAGAAAAATATGCTATAACATCTTGATTTTAAATAGCTCCTGCCCTCAAAGGAATTCAACATATTTTCACTTATTAGTCAAATTTTAAGCATTATTGTTAGGGAGTGGTTTATCTATACTATTTTACACTTGGGGAAACTGAGGCAAATGACTTTCTCAAATTCATATCATTTATCAGTTGTAGGGCAAGGACTATGTCCTTAATTTTTAAACTCCTACTCTAATGCTTTTTTAAATTACTTGCATTGAAAATATATTAGCCATATTATCATGGCATAAAAAAGAAGAAAATATTTTATACTTTTCATCATAGAACCAAATATATTTACAAACTAAGAATAGTGCTGAGTACTCAGTACAAATATAGAATTACTTTAATCAATGTCAATTTGATTATTTTCTCCACTATAAGCCTCACTCTCTTCTGTCCCAGCTCTTTTCTTTTTGATGACTATTCTAGAGAATTTCAGACTTTTCCCTTTGCAACTCATTCTCAAACAGAAATGAGCTCCTTCTTCAATGATTCTTAACCTATTTTTAGCCACAGATTTCTTTGAGAATTTGACAAAAGTTATGAACTACTTTCTCCTCAAAATGTTCACACACAGAAACATTTGCATGAAATTTTAAGGAGTTTGCTGAGCATTCTCCCTTCTCAAGGTCATTCATGTACCTCAGATCATGTATCAGTCACTGATTATTTCAACTTTATTTTCGTGACAACCCTGCATGGAAGGTATTGTTATCCTCATAATACAGAAGAGGAAACTGGGCCATATGAAGCTGTATAGCTGGAATTGGAATCAATGTGTCTTTCCTTCCCTAGGTCCTTTCACCTACATATTCTTACCTACAAAATAGGCCTCAAAACTCACCCAACTAAATCTAAAGTCTTACATTCAGCCTTCACCCATACAATAAGCTTCCTCCGCATGCCAAATATTTTAACCATTTTGCCACTCATCTGAGAAAAATCAAGTCTAGGAAAGCTGCCAAACCTCTCAAGAGGTTTACAGAATTATTATTTTAATGGTTATCCTCATGCTACGTGGTCTCTGGAGGCTGCTTCCTAAAAACCAGTCTAACTTCTAGGGTCCCGGGAAGCTAGTTTTAAAAGCTGCCCAGTGAGGAAGGTTCCTTTGTCCACAGCTTCTATTTATAACTACCATGCTGACGATAACTAGGGATATGGCTTGGCTTGGCTTTCTAAGTACTCAGCCTCCACCTTCTGACCTGTTAATCTCCTTGGTGACAAAGTGCCCTCATCTCTAGGACCATTCCTGCACCTCTCATCCTCTCTCAGTATTAAACAAAGAAGGAACTATATGGCACTCAGGCAGCATTCTGGAATAATTGGCTACACATAACTGAAACTCAAGTAGGTGAAAACACTACTTCAACCAGGCAGTTACTTTTTAAAAATTTGCATGTGTAAATGTGAAATAAAAATGTTACCTTCTTGTACTTCTGTGCTTTAACAGGCAGAGAGACAAATTATTGTTGTTTGATTGACTGACTACTAGAGCAGAAGAGTGAATGAGCTGAAGTCCCATAAATGAATTTAACATGGGTAGATTCAGGTTTTGTGGATCCTGAAGCATAAACAATTTGGGGGACTTTCTTTAAGAAAAATACATAATTATGTATAAAAAATTAGGTTAAAAAGTGAAGTTACTGGGAATGAAAAATCACATCAAATCACAATTATTACAACCTTGAAAATAACACAAATGTCAAAAAATCCAGAAAAATAACATAATATTTTTATTAGGTGACATACCTCTGGCCCATCTCATGACATGATGCTGGATGAGTCAGCATAGTGGGAGTTAGGCATATTCTAGAAGTCAGCCCTATACTTTGATGGCCAGCAATAATTATACATGGAAGTGACAGAAAGCCACATAAACATACCCCACTAAACCTGAAGGACACGTATCTGTAATTCAGCTCCCCCTTTAATGGATGTCCCAGACACTCCAACACCATCCAACCTCAGGAACAGTGTAACAAGGGGAAGTCTGAGTTTGAGCCAACCATCTTAAACAACTGCATATTTTGCAGAGAATGTTTAACTTTGGAAGAAATACAGGAAAACAAGCTGCTACAACTTGAATTTTGTCTATTAGAAAATAATTGTCTTCATTTCAGACCATCACATGACCTTTGCCTTGGCAATGAATGTAGAAAGACACTCTGCTGTTAGATTGCCCCTCTCTCCTCTGCAGGACAGAAGTCATCCCTTTCCCTACTGTCCCTAATCTGAATCCCAAACCTAGGCTCCATTATCTTTGTCTCTGGACAAATGTATGCCCTATACATTTAGTGTTTTCTGCTTTTTCATTAGCAACTACAAAGATAAAGAGATTTATTGACTTTTCTCATGGAAATAGAACCAAAAATCCTAAAATTTATATGGAACCACAGGACTCTTTTTTTTTTTTTCTTTTTGGCTACATGGCACAGCATGCGGGGGAATCTTACTTCCCCGACCTGGGAAGGAACCTGCGCCCCCTGCAGTGGAAGTGTGGAGTCTTGACCACTGGGACCACACCATAAAGCTGGAGGTATCATACTCCTTGATTTCAACAAAACAGCATGGTATTGGCAGAAGGATGGACACACAGATCAATGGAACAAAATTGAGAGCCAGAAATAAACCCACACATATACAGTCCATTAATTTAGGACAAAAGAGCAAAGAAGATACAATGGAGAAAGGATAGTCTCTTCAATAAATGGTAATGGAAAAACTGGACAGCCACATAAAAAAGAATGAAACTACACCACTATCTTACACCACACACTAAAATTAACTCAAAATGGTCTAAGACCTGAAACCATAAAAATACTAGACTAAAACATAGGCAGTATGCTCTTTGATATCAGTCTCAGCAATATCTATTTGTATATGTCTCCTCAGGCAAGGGAAACAAAAGCAAAAATAAACATATGGGACTACATCAAATTAAAAAGGTTCGGCACAGCAAAGGAAACCATGAACAAAGTGAAAAACAACTTACTGAATGAGAATATACTTGCAAATCATGTATCTGATAAGAGCTTAATATCCAAAATATATACAGAACTGATATAACTCAACAACAAAAAACAAACCACCCAATTAAAAAATGGCCAGAGGATCTGAAGAGACATTTTTCCAGAGAAGACATACAAATGGCCAAACACATACATGAAAAGATGTTCATCATTATCAGAGAAATGAAAATCAAAACCACAAGGAGATATCACCTCACACCAGTTAGATGACTATTATCAAAAAAGCAAGAAACAACAAGTGTTGGAGAGGATGTGGAGAAGAGGAAACCAACATACACTGTTGGTGGGAATGTAAATTGGTGCAGCTACTATGGAAAACAGTATGGAGATTCCTCAAGAAATTAAGAATATAACTACCGTATAATCCAGCTATTCCACTTCTGGGTTTTTAACCAAAGAATACAAAAACACTAATTTGAAAGATATATACACCCCTACGAGCATCACAGTGTTATTTACAACAGCCAAGATATGGACAAGCCTAAGTGCCCATTGATGGGTGAATAAAGAAGATGTGGTATACAAATATGGGGTACTACTCAGCCATAAGAAAAGATGAAATCTTGCCATTCATGACAACATGCCTGAAACTTGAGGGTATTGTGCTAAGTAAAACAAGTCAGACAGAGTAAGACAAACACTGTATTAATTCACTCATATGTGGACTAATAATAAAACATAAACAAACCAAAAAAAAAAACAAAAATAAACACAGATACAGAGAACAGAGTAGTGATTACCAGCAGGGAAAGGGTGTCAGGGGAGAGTGAAATGGTTAAAGGGGGTCCACTGTATGGTGACAGATGGAAACTAAACTTTCAGTGATGAGCATGCTGTAGTATATACAGAAGTTGAAATAAAATGTTGTACAAATGAAACTTACATAATGTTATAAACCAATGTTACCTCAATTTAAAAATAAATAAAAATAAAATAAATAAAATTGATAAATTAGGGAAAAAAAGGAGTTTTAGGAGAGGGATTCTGAGATAGACCGTCTCTTCTTTCCTCTTCATTCATAAGCATTTCTGCTCAAAGCAAATTGATAATTCATATTCCCAGACTTCTAAAATAGTTTAAACAGTATTTCATATTGTTATCCCCATCTGTGATTCTAGAATATATCTTTTCCTTTCAATATTATGCCAACTGCTAAGTTTGAGGCTTCTGTCTTGATTGCTCTTAACATTAAGAGTATTGATAATTCTTAACATCTTGATTTTCTTAATATTTAGCAATTTAGCCACACAAACTCCAACTTTCAAAGCAGCTTTTGTCCTTCATGAAGTTTTCACCAAACTTACATTAATCCTTAACAAAACACTTACCATCCTATATGGCAATCATGTCTCTCAACTAGATTAGGAGCCACTTCAAGGCAAAGAATGTCTTGTTCACATTTACCTGCACATCACACATTACAGTGGCAAACAGTAACCACTAAATGTTTGCTCGGTAAACTAATGCACATCTGACTGAAGGATACACATCACTAAAACATACACTTAGTTTATAGAGGTATGACTATCAATGAGAACACCTGAAATCTTGCCTTGCTTTTTTAATTTGCTATTGCCACACAAGGTAATAGCAGTTGTAGTAGTTGATGGAGGTTTAAATTATTATCAGATAACCTCCAAATATTAGTCAACGGAACTTCCAACTCTTGTAATCTAAGAAGAAAAAAAACCCTAGCTCACTACATCCTAAAATCCAGACTAAAAACCCATGATTAACATTTTTTGGGTTTCATTATGGAGAGTTTTCTAGCACTCACCTTCTGAATCCATTGCCCCGAGATGCCACACTCTCTAGGGCCTTCATTTCCTACCTCACTGATGAGTTGATAAGAGCTCTTTTCTTGGATTCTGAACTTTGGAAGATCCTGGCATTTCCTTTCACTGCCGAATGCCAGATGAGGTTGCAGGAACTCTTTGCTTTTATTTGGTTCTTCTGCTTTTATTTCCTTTGCTCAAGAGCACCAGAAAGTATCAGAAACCTATATAGACTCTTAAAAATATGTAGGGGTAGATGTAAGATAAACACCATAAAGCAATAGTATTTTGGCTGCTCTACTCAGGAGGAGGAGCAAACTTCTGTAAGAGTTTTCAGGAACTGAACTGGTAAAGTCTATGGCTCTCAGACTCTTATTTCAGGGACTAATAAACTTTTTATTGTGGTAGTATAATAGTAGACCAAATCTGCTATCAGTATCATTTCAAAGCAAAAGATATTTTAACATCTCAAACTCTAGAAACAATCTTAAAATAAATAATAGTCCTTTAAATTGTATCAACTTAGCTTCATGAAAAACAGATTACATTGTCCATTACATTCAGAAACCCAACTACGAGCTCTGTGCTTACCCACTTGGCATTACTGGAGTCTAATATTTACGTATTTTAAAACATTTAAATTTTAGAGCAATTTTAGATTTACAGAAACATTTCAAAGATAGTACAGAGAGCTCTACATACCTTATAACCAGTTGCTCCTATTATTAACATCTTACATTAGTATGGTACATTTCTCACAATTAATGAATCAATACCATACACTGTCATTACCTAAAAGTCTAGACTTTGTTCAGATTTTCTTAGTTTTTATCTAACGTCCTTTTTCTTTTCCAGGATACCAACTAGGATACCACATTTCATTTATTCGTTATGTCTCTTTAGTCTTCTCTTGGCTCTAACAGTTTCTCAAAATTTCCTTGGTTTTGATATTCTTGAAAGTTCTGAGACATAATGGTTAGGTATTTTGCAGAAGAATCCTCATTTGGGATTTTTGTGATGTTCTTCTCATGATTAGACTAATGTTAGGGATTTTAGGGAGAAATGCCAAGAGGTATACATGCCATTCTCATCACATTAAGGATACATACTACTAACTTATTGTTGATGCTAACCTTGATCACTAGGCTAAGGTGATGTTTATCTGGTTTCTCCACTGACAAGTTAGCTTTTTTCCCCTTTCCATACAGTATTCTTTGTAAGGAAATCACTTTGCATGTATTACTACTCATTACTCTGCTGAGTAGTATTGCATTGTACAAATATACCAGTGTGTTTATCTATTCTACTATTGATGGATACCTGGGCTGTTTCTAGTTGGGGCTATTATGATTAAAGCCGCTATGAATTTTCTTATCAAGTTTTTTTGTGAGTGTGTTTTTATTTCTCTTGGGTAAACACTTAAGTGTAGAATTGCTGGGCTGCTGGGTAGCTGTGTTTTTAGTTTTATAAAACACTACCAGAACTTTTTATAAAGTGGTTGTATCACTTCCAATGTGGCTGCACCACAAAGTATCAATATGAAAGTTCCAGTTGCTTCATATTCTTATGCCCATTTAGTGGTGTCAGAGTTTTAAATTTTAATCATTTCAGTGGATACATTCTGGTATCTCGTGGTTTTTTAATTAGCATTTCCCTAATGACAAGTGATGTTGAGTGATACATCTTTTAAAATAATATATGAATGGAAGGCTGTCTCTGAACAGACTCTTGGTGGGGTAGAAAAGGTCCCCAGTAAAAAACTAAAACTTAGAAGCTGGGGCCTTTCACGTCCAGCCAAGGTGAAGTTAATAGAGAGCAGATGCACTTTTTAATTTTACAGAACTAAAAAACTGAACAAAATACATGAAACAACAGTTTTCAGATACTGAACAGGGAGCACAGGACAGTGATTCCTGAGGGAAAAAAAAATTACAAGGTGAATTCTGCTCCAGCTTACTGACTGAAGCGTTCAAGCCACAGCTCTGGGGGGGGGGGGGGGGAACAAAACAAAAAAACAAAACCTTAAACTGAGCCCAGTTGTCTCCCTGAGTTGTGAGAACCCGGTGAGGCAACTAGAAATCATAGAAGAGTATCAGAAAGGAGAGCTGTAAAGAGAATGAGCTCTAGAGATTGGCAGTTCCTTTACATCTTCAGCTGAGTTCTGATCAATAGATGCATTCGAGGAAATCACGCAATGTTGGGGGAAGAATCACCAGAAAGGAACAGGCACAAAAATCCTTAGGACTCAAAAAGGGGTAGGGATAGTTCCTGTTCCCACCAGCCAAAGTGAGAAAACTTTGCAACACATGGGGCATTGGTGGAATACTCAGAAGAGTATTTCCTCAGTAACGGGTAAAAATTAACACTAAATTAAAAGCTGCTCTCATTTTAAAAGCAAGCCTCAAAGAGTCAAAACTGTCTCCTAGGTTTCCAAGTAACTTAGCCACATTCCAGAACAAAGCTCAGAAATATTTAAAGAAATACAAAAATATCTAGTACCCAACAAGGCAAATTTCAGTGTCTGGCTTCTAGTCCAAGATTTTCAGGAATGCAAACAAGCAAGAAAATATGAACCACAATGAGAAGAAAAATCAATCAACAGGCACAAGGTTCAAAGTGATACAGAAGATGACATTAGTAGACACAGACACTGAGTTAACTGTTATAAATATATTCTATATGTTCAAGAAAGTACAGTATAAACATGTTAAGGAGAGACATGGAGAAAATAAAAATGACCCAAATTGAACCTCTAGAGATAAAAAATACACTGGATGAGTTAAATACCATATTAGACACTGAAAAAAAAAAAGAAAAAAAAAAGTAGTGAACTTCAAGACATAGCAATAAAAACTATCCAAAATGAAACAGAGGGGGGAAAAAGAACTAGAAAAAAATGAACAGGGTATCAATGAGTTGTGGGACAAATTCAACTTTTTTTTAATAACAGACAAAAAATGTTTTATTGTTCTGCAAGCCAGTTAAGTAAGTACAAACACCATACTTCCAAATTCTCAAGTAAAGTGACAAGACCAGAGAGTGGTCTTCCATTAAAATGCTAAAACTGAAATCTACTACTTCTGCCAAGAACTTTAATATTCTCAAGCAGAATCAATACTTTAAAAGGCAAAGAAAACTATTATCAAATTTACTGCATATGTCTGATCATATAATTGAAAAGCCTTTTGTGGCTGACCCAGGTAGTACTATTAATATTTTATGTAACCATCCTAACTTTTAAAGATCTAACACTCTTTTCTTTCAACACTTTCTTCTGCAGAAAAAGCTACCAAAAAATTATTGTAAAATCCAACAGTGCATTGCAACTGTGTTCCTACTTCTTTCCTCAGGATGGAAAAATTAGTCAGTCTTTAACTTGACCTGAGATAAAAACCTAGTGATCTAAGAACCTCAATGAACTCAGTGCAATAAATATAAGAAACTGTAATAAGGACTACCATATTAAAATTGCTAGAGATTAAGCACTTTTCCATGTGCTTTTTTGTTAACTGTGAAGTATCTATATTTCTTGCCCATCCTTTGTTTTGTTTTTTTTAAATCGTTCTTCATTTACCTTGAACATTAGTCCATTGTCTCACATTTTGCAAATATTTTATCAAACTATGACATGTTTATTTTCTTAACAGGTTTTTTGATGAGCAGAAACTTTTAATTTCTTTGAAATTTTATTTGGGCTGGCCAAAAATTTGTTTCGGTTTTTCCATTAACATCTTACAGAAAACCCGAACAAACTTTTTGGCCAGCCCCAATAGCACTAAAATAAACTTCCTGGTTAAAATGGTTTGTGTCCTAAGAAACTTTTGCCTACCCCTAAAAGTATCAAACTATTCTCTTATGACTTCCTCTAAAAACTTTATAGTTTTAGCTTTTACAATGAAAAATATGGTCCCTCCCTCTTGAATTAATTTTTGTGTGTAGTATGAGATAGGGATTGAGGTTCATTTTTCTAAATGTGGATGCCCAATTACTCTAGTGCCAATAGTTGAAATGACTGTTTTCCCCACTGTTGCAATGTTGCTCTTTTAAGATTTTACTACTAAATTTAAAAAACTGTTATTAAAATTTTTTAAATAAAATTTTGTTTTTTTCTATAATTCAATTCTTTTTTTTTTTTTTTTTGCGGTACGCGGGCCTCTCTGTTGTGGCCTCTCCCATTGTGGAGCACAGGCTCCGGACGCACAGGCTCAGTGGCCATGGCTCACGGGCCCAGCCGCTCTGCGGCATGCGGGATCTTCCCGGACCGGGGCACGAACACATGTCCCCTGCATCGGCAGGCAGACTCTCAACCACTGCGCCACCAGGGAAGCCCTCTATAATTCAATTCTTTCTCTGATGTAGCTATTCCATTTCAACAGACAATTAAGTTGACAGACTATCAAGTTGACAGACTATCAACTTTAGACATCAGCCACTTGTCCAAAACAGGTACACAGACCATCTCCTATAATGATGGAAATTTAAATACGTGGAAAAAATTACATTTCACGCTCTAAGGAATTGTTAAAAATAGAAAAGACAGAATAAGCTTACACATATAGGGTAAACAAAACACTATTACAATAATTCCTATATCATTACTACTTACTCAAAGTAGCCCTACTAACACAGTTTCATTTGTTTATTAGTCTTTTGAAATTTCCTATTCATAAGTACAAATTGTTTCACTGTAGAATTACAGAAAGAAAATACATTCCAAACAAACTAAATAGATTTTAAAGCTAATTTTTGTATAGAGCACTATTTTAGAAATATATATCTCCCTCATATTTAATACTTCAGCAATGGGTACTTAATATATTCAAACTGTGCTATATATGTATTTAAATTTTTGATAAGATGTTATTAATCCAAATTCATCCTCAGCTATGCTACCCTTTGCATAATTACATTTGTGTAACAGATTATCTGACAGATAAAGAACTATGGGTAAAATCTGTCTGCCATATACATATCATATTGTCTGCCAAATGGACATATCTTCAACTCTTTTGCAACCCTTTGAGTCTTTAAAAGTTCTACTGAAATAAAATGTAAAAATGTCCAAATTAAGTTAAAAAGCACTCGACAGAAAAGCTATAAAAAGGAGACTCAAGAGATTATACTTATTGCATATTTTAGTTCATTAGTAAACAAGCAGCATTTAATTCAATGGCTATAATCCTTCCTATACAATGCACCAACTGAAAAGGGGAATATACAATATTGTCCATTTCTTAAAACATTTCTTTAGTGACCTCACACTTAGCAAAGTCCAAGTAATCAGGGTGTTTTGCTGACCAACGAACCACAGTGATATTAGAAGAAACCCTATGATGGTACTCATTTTCTTCAAAACATTATTCAGAAATCATCTTCTCAGTGAGGCTTTCCCTCAATGCTCCATTTAAAATTTTATCCCTACCCTCCAACTTCATTTTCCCCCTTCCCTGATGCCCCCCCATCCCCTGCCTATTAGATCTTATCACTATCTAACCTATTCCACATGTGATTCATATTCATCATTGCTTAGTGCCTGCATTTGCCCACTAGACTCTAAGCTCCTGGAGAGCAGGGATTTTGATATGTTGTTTACTGCTGTATGTAGGGCAGTTTCTGGAATATTATAGGCACTCAATACATATTTATTAAACAAATAATTGAGTACAAACGAAAATACTCCCGGAGAAAATGTTCTTTGTAAAGTCATTCTCAACTAACAATAAATAAATGTCCTCTAACTAACATGATCTGTAACCATTCCTGAAGCCAAAAACAGCTATTCATTTTTCTCACGCTAACATAAACAAAAATAAATATCAGATTTGGAAATGTATAGTCGTACATTTAATGTAAACTATTTATTTTATTTTACATGTGATAAACCTGAGGTCAATAGTGATGGTAATTCAGTTTTGTTTAATTAGTATCAGTTAACGCCTAGTAAGTGCAAAAAAAACAGATAATTGCAGGAAGAAATGGGATGAGAAGAAATGCTTCCTGATTCTTAGATCAACATTCTTGCCAGAAAATTGTGCTGCTACTTCATTTATAAAATGGGTAGCCTTTTGCCAAATGGGAGAAAGGAGGGGAGTAGCTACGTACAGGGAGTTATAAGGAAAAGGAAAAAAGAAAAAAACAAAAAAAACAACAATAGGATAGAAAAATACAAACTCTCTGAATCATTAAAGATAGGCCCTTCCAATGTAATCTTCTGTAGCTAAAAAGGAGTTCAATGGTAACAAAATAGAATCATATGAACAGGCTATATCTGGTTTTCCTTTTTCTTAGGTACAAAATAAGTAAAGTGTTTACCATTTTAAAGAAGGGAAAGGTTACTAACACAACATTGTAAATCAACTATACGCCAATGAAAATTTTAAAAAAGAAGGGAAAGGTTGACATTAGCTCTTTGATCATCCTTAATGCCCATGTCAGAGTTTTCAGGGCGTATAACCAGCTCATCTATAAACTCAGGGTATAGACATAACGCGACAAATGGGAATTAAAAGATGAGATTGTATGACTATTTGAGACACTGAGTTCAAGCTCTAGGATCATAATCTGATTCTTTAAGCCACCTAAAGCTCTGTGAAGACAAAGGATGATCCACATTCAAAAATCACTTAGTTTTATTTTGCTGAATAGAGCCATATACCACGACAGACCATTTTCAATTATGTGATGGCTCAGAAAGTGTGTATGAATTCAGAGAATGTTGAGACCCCATGCTTTACAATACTGAGAAGTTAATCTTTCATTTGAAAGAATAAATCTATCCAGTGAAGTTCCAATTACAGATTTCATAATGAATTCTACTTATTGCTTCCTGGACCTATCAATTCCATTAATAGATGAATATCTCTTCTGAATCAAAACTCAAGAAGAAATGTCACTATTTTACCAATGATATTTATATTAGAAACAGTAAGACAATGAGCCCACACTGCATGGATGCACTGGTCATTTATGCATAACACTGAAATTCTAGGGAAAATACCAAAGATAATCAAAATGCATGCGGTATTAAGACAAAATTATATGCTTTTCATTTCAGACAAATCAATGGGAGTAGGAAGGAGAATAAGCTCTAATTTTTATAGTGCAGTGGGTGGGGGTGGGGGTGGGGGGGGTGGGGAGGGCTGGAACCAACAAGTTGTCAAGCAATATTCTACAGATCATAGTAAAAGCAAGATTTTACGGGTTCCTAGTTGACTTGGCAAAAATATAAAATAAAAATAACTGACTTCTGAAGCATTTATACTGACTAAAGCCCAATATAAAAAACAAAAGATCTACTGGCCTAATTTGGGGTATTCAAAAATATTATTTGCAATCATTTTGCAACATATACATGTATCAAAAATCATTATGTTGTACACCTAAAACTAATACAACATTATATATCAATTATATCTCAATTTAAAAAATATTACTTGGTTTACATAAAGTACAAACCCTTTTGCACTTAACATAATTCTTGGTACAAACACAACATGCTTAAATAAAAGTTAGTAGTCGTAACTATCATTCTCTCAAAATTTGCTTTAAAAGGCTAAAAAAACCTAAACCAACTCATCACTTCAGTTAACAAGCAGTTTGTGTAAGTTCATAATATACTTAGGGAGAATTCAAGTTTAAAAAGAGTCAATCATCAGTATTTCAAAAATACGTTATTCCATCCAATAATGAATTCTATTCCTTTCCCTCCATATTACTCCACTATACAATCACTGAAAATCAAAATAATAACTTTAATTATAACTTTCACAGTATAGCTTTTTAATAAGAATGGTTATAAATACCAGGTGAGATTTTTTGCAACTCCAACATGTAAGAACTTTCATAAACAAAATAAATGTCACACTTCACTGTAATCTTGTTATAAGATACTTATTTTAGTGATGCTGATATCTCAAGATATATTTGGAATGCTGCTTTTGGAAATACACATGAACTATCATTCTATATTATATTCACAATTCATTTCAACCAAAGAGTTTTATCCAACTTAAGCATTTACTTTATCACTCAGTCTTATTTAAAATATCATCTATTTTCAAAATATTTAACCTACACCAAAAGACAAGAACTTGCTGTACTGAGATTATTCAAATGAATATGAACCACAAGCCTTCAAAGTAATTCCAAAAGAAGAGTTTCAAAATTGCTTTCAATAGTGACAGTAGCACTGAAACATAATACATAGCCTCTCAAGACAGTTATATGAAAGAATATTTACCAGTAAATTCTATTCATTTGGGAAAAAACCCAACAAAACTGTTTATCTCTTATATTCATTCCCTATGGAAAAAAGCATCCCCCAAATTTACTTTTTTTCCCCATTTCATTTGAATTTTTCATTCGAATTACTTTAATTTCTGCCCTATAAAGTAAAAACACTACAAATAAAATAAATAAAAAATAAAATACAAACACTACAAATTAAAACAAGTCCTATTTAACATAGGTTTAAATAATACTGGTAAATCTGTCAAAAGGTTCTAATTATTTTTAAATGACAGAAAAAGAATTTTAATTTGGCAGCAACCACCTAAGTATTTATAAAATCGGAAGTACTCTCACACATAGGCAATACAAATAAATCGCTTGCTCAGATGAATTTTCAAAATGTATTTTAATCTCGTTCCAGAAAGAAAGAAAATTTCTAGATACAAATACATCTCATTCAGTCACATTTTAAAATACATTCAGCAACTTAAAATATTATAAGAACCCAATATTTTCATCTTTTATAATCTCAATATATTATATATTTAATATATAATATATATGTACAATACATACAGGTAGTCAGCAGGATTACAAAGTAATTTTTTAAAAGTTTGATCAATATTGATAAATATCTTTAGACTATTAAAAAGAACTATATTTAGGATCATAGAATAAAATAAAATATGGGCAGTCCAAACCTAATGGCAAGACTGCAAATGTTCATGTAGCCAATTATTTTAAAAGATCCCTCAAGTTGGCTAGAATGCATTTTAAAACAATATTCTTGCTACTCTCAAGCAGCAGTACTTGTAGATATTAAGCATGTACAACTCCATTAAATTTAAAATTACTATGCAGCTTTCTTTACTGTAATATACAGTAGCTATTCCTTTCTGTTGGATTTTGCTGTTGTTGCTGTTTGAAGGGTGACTCGCATAGTACCAACAGAAGTGACTTTAGCTTCTTTCCCTCCTCTAAAGCATGGCTCAGTTTGAAGATTGTTCTATAGGCAGCCATTATGAATATTAACAGTACCTTAATACCATTAAGAGCAACCAATCAATAACTGGAGTCATATGAGAAGTTTCAAAGACTGATGGAGGTTTCTGTAAACCAAGGTCATCAGAAGTATTACACTTGTAGATAGCTCTCTCACATCCATTAATACAAGGAGTTAAAATTCCAACGCCACAGTATAGCAGTTAACAATCTATTCTATAATTTTAAATATTAATACCATTAATCCACCCTGAGAATACAGAGGAAGTATTTGAAACAAGATATTCTGATATGGTTTTCCTTCCTTTGTATTTGCTTTCTTCTGGTTTTTGTCAGACCTTCAAGGTACGAGTATCTGAATTCAGAGTGTGACTTCGATATCCTTTTTTGTTAACTGAGATTCACGCCACAGTGAGATACTGGTGATAGAAAAGCCCAAAAAGGCTTGTAGAAAAGAGACAAGCAGCAATCCACCAGGTCAGAAAAGACAGAAGTCCTCGAAAAAGCAGAGGAGTGAAAATGTTTTTTAAGCTGCTCAGTGCCACTGTTATTTGTGTAACAGTTACCTTCATCTTCCCATCAGCAGATGGTAATTCAGAGTAAACAGAATTGGAGGGTGGACTATTATCCACTGGCAAGGTAGAGATAGATTCTGGATAAATCCCCCAGGAATGATTACCTAGAAAATTCAAGACGCAAATAAAACGTGAAAAGTAATTCCAAAGCTCGTTATTTAGAAAAAATAAATTCTTTAACTTATATTTAAAATTAAGAACAAAAAGTTTAGTGGCACAACAAATTATTCAATGTTGAAAATAAAGTAAAATAATAATCTTTCTACACACCTGGGGAAAATTCACTTAACTTGACCAGATTATAATCTAACCTTATCAGTAGAGGTGCACATAAAAGCTAAAATCTAATTTACTTTTAATTAACTGCACTAAAATCTGGTAAAATAACAAAAACATTTTTTTTTCTTGTATAATCTATGAATCAACTACCTCTAATGGAGTGACAAGGACAGACTCTATAACTTCTTAGAATCTTTTCTACCTCTAGAATATCAGAATAAATTCTTTCTCAGAAACTCTCTCTGATGTCAATGTGAGAGATTATTAATAGCTTCCAGAAATATTTTTATCATATACTTTCCTATTTTGGATAGAAGATGTGTCACAGAATTTACAACTGAGCTACTCTTTTATGTTCCATAGAGTCCTGAAGGACATTTACATCTATCACAGTTCTACTAAAGCATCTATAAGCCCACCCAATAATGCTTTTAGTTCCTTTGGCTTCTAAACCCCCAACACTGGCAGACTGCCTGACCTAAGCAAAGAAATGATCAATACAACAATAGATTCTTGAGTAACACCACAGATGGGCTGGATTGCTTAGTGAACAGACTTACAGAAGAACTTTGTTCTGCCACTGAGAAATCTTTACTCTATCAACGTAAGTTATCTGAAGCAGAACTCACCAAAGGGTTCTGTAATTCATAAGTTTACAAGTACCTTGTAATAATTTAAATGTTATGCACTAACAAAATCTTAAATCACTCTCTTACAACATAAAATATTAAGACAAAAAGTGCTCACTCCAGTTACTCAGAATTAACCTTTAGCAAACAATTCTTTTAACATTATAAAACGATATGGGCCTGAATTTTCAAAATCAAGATGATCAATCAATGAATCAACTTCCACAGCTTAAAATTTCATATGTTTCCTCTTAAAATTTTTAAAGAGAAAAACAATTTTAAGAGGATTATTTCTTTGTAGGTAACAAAAAGCATTATTAACTGTAGGTAGAAAGTAAAGCAACAAGTTTCCCAGTTGTCAGGGTATGCCTACCTAGAGTTTTCAAAAGCAGGGTTGTGTGAAGCAGCATGACCAGAGGAGCCACATACTGCAGTGCAATGACACAAAGGTAATAAAAGACTCGAGCGACCTGCAACCAACAACATTCTTAAGTTTCTAACACGGTTGACATGTTATGAATGAATTAAACTTTCATATAATTGTCAAACTGAATTGCTTAAGAGATGAATAATCCTTTCATGAGAAGAAAGCTAAATGGTAATAAATTTGTACTTCATTATAAATGCCACCAGACTGACTTCAGAAAGGCTCAGTTCGAAGGTTCTTTAAAATGTGAAAATATTAAAATAAATTCCTTAAAAATATTTCTTAAGTGATTAATACAAATTGGAGAAACAAAACCACTAAAATTCAAATTGCTTATATTCACTTACTATTTCACATATAAAACAAAATGCTAAAATCTCTAAAGACAGACACCTAAAATATCAAACTAAATAACAATAACACTCATATATGAGCATAAATAAAAACATTAATCCCCATTTATATTCGACTGAGGTAAAACTACAAAGTATGAAAATACATGAAAGGTAAAACATAAAAAAAGTTGTTTGAATCTTGATAGACACTTCTTACAATGAAATTTCGAGATTAAAAAACAGAGGCCCCAACACCACATTTCTTCAAAAAGACACGATCAGGTTATAGGTCCAGTCCATTATAATGGTGGATGGATTCCTAGCACCTTCCTTCTCTGGAATCCCCATTAAGTTAAATTTTATGCTTCATGTTCAAGTACTTGGAATAATGTTAAAAGGAATACATTTAGTCACTAAAACTAATATTTCCTACTCTTTAAGTCATAAAGGCTATACAATATATTGTGATGTCTTTCAAATCAATTAGGGGAGTCCCATTTACCAAAAGTAGATATACCACAGCTTTGCAACCCAAACTGTATGATACTTAATGTACTTAAGGCAAGAAGGGAATTGAAATCCTTTCTTCACCTAGCACCAAAATCAGATCAAAGTCCCTGACATGTCAGTTTAAGATTATCCCATCTATTTATAGTCATTTACAACTCAGTATTTGCTATTTTTCATTTTGACTGCAGTATAAAACTTACCATTTTCTGAAGCTCAACCGTGCTTATTCGCCCTGCTTCTTTCTTCATCTGATCCACACATTTCTGGGCTAAGTTTAAGTAAGCTTGCAGGTGACTACGCATCATGGCCAACCGCAAAGCACACAGCAGGATTATTAACCAGAGTCGCAGAGTATCGAATGTAGCTTCTGTCATTCTACAGATCAAAAAGTTGATATGGTGCTCTCAAAGACCAAAATATGCTAGCATGCTAGTTATATGTGTTAATGTTCATCATTTAAGATATAGGGAAATCTAGACTTAGCTACAGATGGAGATATAAAAAGTATCCCACTCTACCACAGACTTACCTGCATGATACTTTCACTTGCTTAACAGATAAATGTATCATGAAATAAAACAGTACGAGATAAATCTAGCAGAACAAAGTAGAGCAACACTTGGGATTCTTTTCTCTAACTACGCTCCTCCATGGGGGGGAAAAACGGCTATAAAACGAAAAGGGAAGTTGGGTGCTCTTAAACTGGAGACTATGAGAAAGAAGGAAGGAAACCAGAGGAGCTTGCGGAACTATCAAGTTATCAACCCATCTATTTCTGGCTAGAGTTTTGTTTGGTTATATAAATACCTGAGTAGGATCTTTCACTCTGCTGAATTCCTGATTGGGATCAAGAATTCTGATATACTGACAAAATCAGATGTTCCCTAAAGGACTTTAGAAAGAAGAGGTAAATTCTGATGTCCTTTTGGGGTCCACAGTTTCTGCTTTGATAAAAGATAACATTGTAATTTGAAAATAATGCCTACCCCATGCCTGACTCTATTCAAAGCTCTAGCACACATCAGGCGCTTAATATGTGACTGTTGAAATGTGTGAAATGTGTGATCTGCCAGACAGGATCTGGAATTTATAGGCGTCTCCCCCAAATTCTTAAGACCATGAGGGTAGTATGGATGGCTATAAAGAAGACCAAGTGGAAAAAGATAAAAAACCTTACAACACTTTGCTCCAAAATAGGCTCCATTATCACCCCTTCCTTCTGTCCAGTGTAAGCACCTAGGAAAGGGACTAAAACTACAATATAGAAGTTGCCTGTGGAAATAAAGTTGAAGAACAGTACAGGAAACAGAAAAGGCAGAGAAGATGTGAAAGTGTATAGTTTGGTTTGAACTACTTATGAAGTGGAGGGAAAATAGGGATGGAACAAAGGCTTTATTATGTATGTTCTCTTTTGGTTTCCTTTTTACAAGGTCATGAGTGAACATGGACATAAAGCTCCAATAGAGATGTACTGTTGGTTAGGAAGCATAAAGGCATAACTTTTTTTTTTTTTTTTTTTTTTTTTTTTGCGGTACGCGGGCCTCTCACTGTTGTGGCCTCTCCCGTTGCAGAGCACAGGCTCCGGACGCACAGGCTCACGGCCATGGCTCACGGGCCCAGCCGCTCCGTGGCATGTGGGACCTTCCCGGACCGGGGCACGAACCCGTGTCCCCTGCATCGGCAGGTGGACTCTCAACCACTGCGCCACCAGGGAAGCCCAAGGCATAACTTTTTATCAATACATTTACACTGTAATGAACAATGAGATTAAGGTATCAGTCATGTGAGACTGACAGTACACATAAGTCAAGACCATCCACAGCCTTGAACCTTTCCAGGGGCTTACAGACAATACTGTGCTCCCTGGTGTGGTACAACCAGGAGGCTTGACTGGCAGTATTCTGAAGACAGCTATTACGCATGCTTTGAGGGAGACAGATAACAGGAATGAAGTGAATGGTATAAGGCAGTGAATCAAAACATATCTGCTCTGTTTATGAGGAGTTCAGGATTTAGATAACAGTCCCTAATTAAATAGTACTGCTAACTCAGATTATTTAACCAACTTCAGAAGGATTTGGTAAGTTGAAATGATGGGGTATCTCAAGAAAGAGTCTGAGCTGGGACAAAATATACAGGTAAAGAACAGGCAGAAGAAATTTCTCCAAATTCCTGAAGCCATTCTAGGGTTCACCACATATGTTCTCTTCTGGTTTTCTTCTCACAAGGTTACACACATATGGACTCTGCTTGCTCACATTTTATTTTTTTGATGCCGAAGCAGAACACATGGGTGGATGAGTTTAAATATATTTCCAGATTGAAACTGCATTCTATCCATTTTTGCTTCTGACTACAAATAAAGGCCTTTAACAAACCATTTAATCCACATGACAGACGAAGAACCTGGGATGACGGGCAGCCATTTCTAACATGGACTTTGGAGTTTAAACAAAAATTAAAAATCACCTGTCTAATCACTTAATGTAATGATCTGACAAATAAAAAAAGAATAAAATGGAGCAGAGATATGACTGTAATTCTGTTTCATTTATGAAGGTCAGAAAAGGGAATGGGACAAAGGAAATAAAGCTATAGGAAGAGGACTCTAGGTCTTCATGTGCAACAAAATTTTTCCTGTTAATTTAACATACCAAGGGGAAAATTCCTTCTTCCTACTTCCTTTAAGCATAGTATTCACTACTAATCTGTACATAGTTTTGTAGGCTACAAGTGGGGAAATGAATATTGGTATAACTACTAAATGCTTTACATACACCAGATCTGGCTGAATAACCTTAGCCAAATTATTTAACCTCTGAGTCTGTTATTTCATCTATAAAATGGAATGAGAACAGCGATCATAAATAGAGAATTACTGTAAGAATGAATGAGATAAAATATGTAAAATATCAATACCCAGCATAATAACTGGTATATGTCACAAATGCTAGTTTCCTTGTTTTCTTAATTAAACTAAGGCAAATATAAAATCAGAAAACATAATTACAGAAGTATAAAATCCAACTTCCATGATCACACTTCAAGGAAGGACTAGGAATGCTTTCAGCATCAAAGATGTGGGTTAAAAGTTTATCTGAGATTTGGTCTGGAACCCTACGATCCTTGGGATTACTTTTAAATACTCAGTGAACCTGTCAAGTTAAAATTACCATTAAAGCTTACTTGTGTGGGGGAAAAAATGTTATGACTTCAATGTATACTTTCTTAGTTCAATAAGATTAGGTGTTAAAAAAAAAATCATGGTCATCACCGATTCTACACTTCAAGACAAATTTGTACCAGGATCTAAAAGAAATACATAATATAAAATGCATACTATGGAATCATTGACTAGTCAAGATTTTCTATTTTAATTTTGATGAGGCAAAGCAGTGAAAGGAACATTTATTAAGCACTTACTTCCAGCTGGTTGCATTACATGTGTTCTTTCATTTAATTCCAATGATAACCTTGTGAGGTGGATACTATTATCTTCATTTTCCAGATGGGGAAACAGAGGTTCAGTGAAGTAAAATAATCTCCCTCAAATGACAGTTTTAGTGAGGATCAGAACTGGGGTTTGAACCAGCTCTGCCTGAATCTTTTTATTACTCTAACATAGTTCCATAAGGCTAATGAGTTAACATACCAAGTATAGTTATTAATGCCTTTTAATAAATTGTTTCTATGTTACCTTCTTCTGTTAAAATACAGTTGTCTAATTGGGGAAATACGACCTAATATTTGATTAAAATGTTAAGGTTTTATTTTTAATTTTAATAGCTATGATGATAATATTGTCATGTAGAAAAATATCCTTATTTTTTAGAGATGCATACTAAAGTTCTTAGGGGTAAAAATGTTATGCCTCTAATTTACTTGCAAAACTACTTCATCAAAAAACAAAGCAAAAAACAGTGAAGCAAATATGGAAAATGTTAACAACTCTTAAGGGGCTAAATATATGAATTTCCATTTATACTACTCATTTTTTCCTCCATAATTTTCACAATTAAGAAAACAGTAGGAGAAATGTAGTGTCTTAAAAAAAGCAGAAAAACTTACAACTGTACAAGATAATATTAGTGCAGAGTAATAATCATCCAAAACCATTAATGAAGATCACAAAAGGTAAAATGATGACCTATAGTTTCTATTTTATAATATATTTTTAAACATTTCTATTAATGTTTTAAAAATAGTGTCCTAATGTTATCATTAAAAAATGTGAACACAGTAAATAACATTTTAGAAAAGTTTTGATTATATAATGAAATAAAAATTAGCCCCCAAATACCCATACTTACAAAGGGACACTTTCTTTACCCAATGGTGGGTTCATAATGTAGTCTTTGGTGATTGGTTTTACCCAGAGCAGAACCATAAATAAAGGTGCCAAGAAGTTGATATGAAGTAATGTTCTGAAAGTATTTAAGAAATAAACATAAAAATCCAGAAACAAAATACACTAATAAACTACAGAACCTTGGGACTTAAAAAATGAAGGTAGGAACTTATTTTCAGTATTCTATATTAAGGTACTATTGTCACCATTATTTTATATTTATCACTACTACTTAACACTGATTTGAGCCCTTGTAAAAATACCTCATTATTTTAATTGTTCAGAAGAGAACATTCAGATTGAGGAAAGTTAAATGACTTGCTCATGGCAATATTACAGGTTAGAAGGAGATCTAGCACTAAAATCTAAATCTGTTCACTCCTATTCTAGTGTTCTTTAACAATCTCCTACTGTATCCCTGATTTAATACACTGGTACTTAAATGATTCTCTAACTTTGCACAATCAATGAATCCAATGGATTTTCAGTATAGGAGTCATCTTTTGATACTTTTCAGTCCAGCTAAAACAAAGTGCCTTCTCATTATTTACAAGTAAGAGACAGTGATTAGCAAGGTCCATAACACTAGAAGGCATATGGCAGACGGAAGCTACTGCAGCAACTTACTTATAAATGAGGAAACTTTCAATATGTAATGAACATGTAAAAGGTCTTAATTACATTGTTAAAATCATAAATGACTCACATTTTTATTTCTTCCTGAAGCATTATGAACATACCTGAAATTAATTTCCCTATCCTATAAAAACCAAGGACATTTATATTTCTCCTGCAAGGCAAAATACCCAATACAGCAAAAGGTTTCAGGTGTGAGATGTAATGTCATTGTTAATTGTTGTCCCAAGTTTGTATCCTACAGAGATAGATGACTGGTAAAGACTGTCCTTATTTCAGAAAGACAAAATTCTTCAGACTATTTTATTACCATGTACTGCTTTTATTACCAACCATGCTGGGGGAGCTAAACTGGAGGGTTTAAAATACACACACACACACACACACTAAAATACCACTACAGTGCAAGTGATTTATGTGAGCAAATGGTCAGATCAGGAAACCATGAACACCTGACAGGGAGAGGTGGAACTCTGGTTCTAAGCTCTGGCACTAAAACAAGTACTACTGCCTGGCCATGGGGGTAAAGAGAATGCTGCTCTTTGTGCCAGTCATGCTGTTCTCACAACAAAACTAGCTTCCCACACCCTGTATCCGGGCAGGTGAGTGAGTGAGTGAGTGAGTGAGTGAGTGAGTGAGTGAGTGTGTGTGTGTGTGTGTGTGTGTGTGTGTGTGTGTGGCGGGGGGGGCGTGGGGTTGGGGAGTTTGCAATACACTGAAAATAAAACTCCAAATTCCCAAAGGGAAAAATCTTAAGAAGCCACATTTTACTGAGAAGGAAACTAAAATGTGCCCCCATCCCCAACCCCAAACCACCACTAAATGCTTTAAATGTTTTTATAAAGTGATTCTTTCATCCCACAGCCTGGGTAAATCATCGGGTGCAGGGGAAGAAAGCAGCAGTATTAGGTATGCAGTGTTGCTAGGGAACACTCTAGTATCAAGGAGCAGCCCACAGCGGTTTCAGTAGCTGGTGAAGGGCTCCCCTCCACCCACTCTTTCAGCTTATTTAAATCATAACACTGGGGTTAGTGGACTGAAGTGTGTGTGTAGAGAGGAGGGGGAGAATCAGGTTTTGTTTTAAAAGGAGCCATTAGAGAGACGGATGGTGGGAGAAAGGCAGGATGTAGCCAACAGCATGCTGAGTAAAAGGAGTGGAAAAAAGGGATGAAGGAGTGTGTACTGGGAGGTGAGAATAAATAAATACACACACAAAGCAAATAAAGAAAAATGGAGGTAAGGAAAAACACAAAAAACTTTCAAAATTAAAATAAAGGAAAATGACATAGGTAAGAGATAAGAATGTGAAAAGACTAGAGAATCAGCATCATTAAATATCGGCTTTTAAAGAGCAGAAATGTTAGGAAATATGATTACTCAGAGAAACTTAATGACTATAAATACATATATCAAAATGGAATATTCTCAACTTAGGCTTCTACTGCAAAACAAAAAGAGGACTTGGAAATTTGGATCTGGATATGAAATGAAGATAAAAATCTGTCACTCTGCCAAGGTGTCCACACCACCAACAACAAAAAATCTGTGACAACCACAAATAAGATAGTAAATGGGCTCTGAACAATATGCAGAGATTCGAATACGATTTCTCCATTTGAAAACTAAAATAGTAATCTATGATATTTAACACTGTACGGTATTAGCCATCCCGAACTAAAATAATCTTGCAAACAGATCAATAATATAAGGAAAACAAACATTCCTTATGTATACAGATTTACTTTCAAAACATTTTTAAATAGAATACTTTAAATAAAAAATATTAAATTATTTAAATAAAATTATATGAAATTTAAATAAGTATTTTTAACTTAAAAATTCTGATTTAAAGAAATTTCCATAGATCCTTAGATTAGTGGCAGAGATCATAATATCATAAACATTCATCTTTGAGTTCAAAAGAACTAACATAAATACTGATATTTCCATTTTAACAGATAAAAGAGAAATTTAATAATTTAGTGGGGGTTTTTTACATAGGACTTAAAATTTAGAAGTGAATGAAAGAAGCTTGCTTATAGTAGAAAGAGGAAGAAGTGTGACATCAAATGATTATTAATTTTCAATACAATAATTTATGATTTCATTACAATAATATACCTTCATTAAGATGAAAAACATATATTTATCTGCATGTGCTTATGTACATTTTCCGCTTACTGTGTAATTTTTTCTGTTGCCAAATTCAGGGCATCCAGATGCATTTGAGCCAGCCGTAATCCAGGAAATGTCAAAAAAGCCCCAATGAGCGAACAGAAAATAGCCAGGAAAAATTTGAAAGTAAGTTTTGAAACAGGACCCCTAAAAATAAAATTTTTAAAAAAGCTGATAAACTTTTGAAGTTAACTTTCTAGAAATTTCCATTCTTCTAATCAATTACTTTACAAACCACAATAATAACAGTAATACAAACAAAGTAAACTCCTACAAAAAGACTGCTCTTATTCAATCATCCATAAAGGATTTTGATGAAGTATAAAGTAAATCAGACATCTCTTAAGCCACAGTTTTAACAATCTAACCTACATGTTCAACATAGAAAATAACATGCGATTCATAAATTTCATTTAATCTCTAGTAGAAGAGGAATTAAGTTAAATAAGAGCAAATTCAAATGAGAATTCTATAAAAGATACTTTATACAAATGTAAAAAACATGAGTAAGAATATTGCTAAAAAAGAGACAGTCCTACTTAAAAAAGAACTCCTTTCACTGATTAAAAACAAAGAACCACTTAGAGTAAATGCTATTTTACCAAAAATGGAAAAAATTAAATCCGAATAATAATTTAAAACTTACTGAGATTCTAAACCTTGCTTTTCGAGAAACTGCATCGCACTGTCTGAAAAATTTGTAAACCCTGTAGGGGGAAAAAATTTACTCTTATCATAGGGGTAACACAGAATCTTTGGAAATAAAATGCTAGAAAACAGAACATCTTAAATTTTGAAATGATGAGCATAGCTCTTTCATGTGCTAATTAGTATGTCATAATGCAATAAAATTTAGTTATTAGGAGAAATAGTCTTTGAAAACATCCCTTTGATATTTGTACATTCCATGAGTATGCATAAAATTTGCATCTTTATCTGTGTGCATCTTTATCTAACATTAGCACTGGTGAAACTTATTTAACTTTAAGGAAAAAATGGGGAGGGAACAGCATTTTTGGAAAAAGGTAGCAAAAGCTTAGCTAAAAAAATAAACAAAAAAAAGATCTTAAGAATAATAAAGGTTAATTATTTACAACATTACAGAACATACGCCTCAAACCTAATTTTAAAAACTTAACAGATATGAAATTATTACCTGTTTCGAGTCCAAATTCCAGATAGTTTTCTGTTACAATCAAGACTGCCATTGCTTTCACAAAGAAAAAAAATCCAAAGGTAACACAGACTGATCTTTCACCACCATCTTCTACTTTAAAATAGTGTGTAGTTAATGAAAATAGAACTTTGCTGCAGAAGGAAAAGTTCAGGAAAAACCACAAATAACTTTGTGGAACTTAAACGCAACCATCTTTACAGGGCCTGAACTCCAATAAAATTTGACTACAACATTCATTTTGATGCTACAACATGCTTATCTACAAAGTGCCATTTGGAAGTAAGTGAAAAACTAATGAAAATCTGAATAGTCTTCCAGAAAATAAGACATAAAAACAAAGCAAATCTAAGTGAAGTTTATAACATTTTTAAATTAATAAAAAGTGTACATACATATACTAAGCTGTAATTAGGGAAAGAATGTATTTCTATTTTATCTAACTCAAATTTACTAGGAGGTTATTACAATAATTTTATGAAATAGGTTCTCAGTGAAACTATTATGAAATAGTTCTCAGAAAAGCCAAGGTACCAGTTATCTTAGGGAACTACCTTTTATTGGGTATATTTGTCAAGTAGTTTATATTTAGAATTAAACACACATCATAGGAATCATCTGTAAATCATCCACTAATTCAAAATTTGAGAATTACTAATAGCCAATGTGTAAGCTGTGGCACAAAAACTAAATAAGCATCTGGGATCAGCATTTCACAGTATGATAAAACAAAATACTTTAAACAAGTTCCTGTTGAGTACTCAAAAACAACCAAAGGCTCAACATGCTCACCTATTTTTAAATATTTAAATTTTATATGAAAGTACTAAAGAGACTATTTTATCTGAGCCTTTCCCCCCTTAGTAATTAATCAAATCAAGAGCAAATCAGTGGATGATCCATAGCTAGAATCCAGATTTCCATTATACCAAATTGTTCTCCTTGAAAGCATAAACCCACCAAACAAAATAAGGTGCTTGGCCAAAAAAACCTAGAAAAGCAACTTTTACATTAATTATATATCAAGCATAGGAAATAACAGCAGCTGTCATTTAGTACTTGCCAAGTGCTAAGCATTACCAATTAACTCATTTCATCCTTACATTAGCCAACTATTATCATTACTTTTCCAGACTTTAAAAAACTATGGCACAGATAGGTTAAATAGCTTGCTCAAGATCACACAGCTAGATCAGAGGCAGTTGGGATTTAAATCTAGGCAGTCTGGATCCAGAGTATGTTCAGCTAACAACTTAGTATACTGCCTCTAAGATACTGTATACAGCACCTAAGCTATGTGGTAGTTAGCAGCAACACATGAAATCATTTTCAAAATAGAGCTGCCTTGACAGAAGTAAATAGTTCAAACATCCTCACAATCAGTATTCTTTTTTTTTTTTTTTTTTTTGCGGTACGCAGGCCTCTCACTGTTGTGGCATCTCCCGTTGCAGAGCAACAGGCTCCGGACGCGCAGGCTCAGCGGCCATGGCTCACCGGCGCAGCCGCTCCGCGGCACGTGGGATCTTCCCGGACCGGGGCACGAACCCGTGTCCCCTGCAGCGGCAGGTGGACTCTCAACCACTGCGCCACCAGGGAAGCCCAGAAGTATTCTTATTAAGGAATGGATGGGCAAGGATAAGGACGCTCGTCCTTGCTCTTTAAAAGGAAGATGTCCTTTGCTGCCTATTTAAAATATGCTAATATAGTTATTACCCAGTCTCTATTAAGATCCTACCTAGGATACTGGATATTAATGTAGAGTCCCAGCTGCTCTAAAGCTTACGGGCATCTACCCTAAGTAAGCCAACATGAAGGTAATACAGACAGATGACTTTCTTGCATCTTTCAAATGCAACTTGAAATAAATCTCTACTAGAATGTAAACTCCATATCAAGGATTCTTGTCTCTTGCGCACTAGTTAGAGCACCAAAAGAAGTGCCTGGCACATAGTAGGTACTCAAACAATCAGTGAACAAATTTTGCCATAGAAATAATGTTTTACATGGTAGTTTAGGTAACCTGAAACTATTAATTCTATGCTTTAACGGTAAATAGACCTTTTGAAGAATGAGATAAAAACAATTCTTTCTCTGGGATAAGATACTCAAAGTAAAAAAATAATATAGAAAAAGTTTTAATCTAAGATCTGTTTTTATCAGTGGTAATAACAAAAATAAAAATTATTTACCACTCAGGGTTATAAATTTAAAGGATGTTCTAAGTTTTATAAAGGCTTAGGCTTTGTTTTCTTAAGGCTTATTTAGAAGATAGTTCCCTCTTTTAAATGTCAAAAAATAAAATGAAGTATAAGAATAGCTCATTTTTATCCACCTATTCCTGGGGCAACGAGGCCCTCAGAAGTGTGTGATGGGAAGTGTCTTTATTAACCTCCGTTAGTCAAGCACCTCATTTTTCAATGAGTATCATCCCCCTTCCTGACTTTCACTGTTCTCACCTCAATTAATCCCACTCTAGCTAATCTCCCTTTCACACAAACCTCTCTGCTCTTTCTCAAATTCCATGATTCAAGATAAATACTCACTAAAATTTATTTTCCTAATTACTTACTAGCAATAGAATTATTTTCTTTGGAAAAAAATGTGGTCTTGTGTGCTAATTATAGATCAAATGAACTTTCATGGGCTAATCTGAAAGGAGATGCCATTTATAGCATTATTTCTCTAAAAAGAAGATTATTTTATTTCCAAGCATTTCAGAATAAAATCTACATGCAAGGTGAAGGTACAATCTAAAAATTGCTGTATTAGGAATTTATTTCAACTTCTTAATATATTTCTTTACAGACTACTATAATATTACTTATAATGCTACATTCTATAAATTAAGTACCTGATTTCCTTTTAAGACAAACAAAACCAGATCATGAAAAGCTAGATGATACCCTATTAAGTTTTTGATTAAAAAGACCTCTGCATGTTTTCATATTTTCTATAACAAATACATGCTTTAGGATCCATATAACCAGAAATACTATAGAACTTAGGCATACACCTGAAGACATTTACCAGGCATGTTACTTTCATTCTAAATGTCTTCTTAAATCAACTATACTCCAATGACAATATTTTAAAAATCAATACCTTTGTTATTACGTTTAGAGAGAACTATCTTTTTTAAGAGATTTGGAAATTAAAAATCCATATAGTTGGGGCTTCCCTGGTGACACAGTGGTTAAGAATCCACCTGCCAATGCAGGGGACACGGGTTCGAGCCCTGGCCCGGGAAGATCCCACATGCCATGGAGCAACTAAGACCATGCGCCACAACTACTGAGCCTGTGCTCTAGAGCCCACAAGCCACAACTACTGAGCCCACGAGCCTAGAGCCCATGCTCCTCAACAAGAGAAGCCCCCACAATGAGAAGCCTGCACACCACAACGAAGAGTAGCCCCCGCTCGCTGCAACCAGAGAAAGCCCGCGCACAGCAACGAAGACCCAACACAGCCAAAAATAAATTAAATTTTTAAAAAATCCATATAGTTGAAAAAAATAAAAATGAATGTCTTCTTATATTCACCATAACTCAGGTTACACAGTCAAGTATTTGAACAAATTACTTGTTTTTTAATTAATTTTTTTATTGGAGTATAGTTGATTTACAATGTGTCTTTCAGGTGTACAGCAAAGTGAGTTATACATATATCCACTCTTTTTTAGATTCTATTCCCATATAGGTCATTACAGAGTACTGAATAGAGTTCCCTGTGCTATGCAGTATGTTCTTATTAACAAATTACTGCTCTAATGTAAAAATTAAAACTAATAAACACGGAAATGCCACTGGTTTACATTATTTCCTCCACCAAATATTCAGCACCCTGACCCAAGGTTATCTTGCTCAATTTAACTCTGCAGTACTCTGGTTATAGAGTACTGCAATACGCAGATATCTGAAACTCTACTGAAGTAAAAGAGCTAATCCACATAATAATAGATGTCAGTTTTTCTATGATATTGAACATCAGGGGAAAAGGGAAGCTAAATTATTTTACAACAAGGGAAATAAATCCTCAATTCTTATATATCTGTAAAACCAACAATCTTTGCAAATTATAGTAAGAATTTAAAGAGTGATATTTACACTCCAGTTCTTACTTTGTAATGAAGAATTTTGTGGTATTTCCATGTCTTATTCCTTCGAAATTCTTTCTAAAATCACCTAACATTATTGTTCAAGTTTTCCCTAAACATAGTTGTCAATCCTCTTCCTATTTTGGCTAACAACTACTAAATCATTTATAAGCAATAAGACTATACTACATCACTGCAGAAGTTGGCATGATTTTGTTATATTAAGCTTAAGTAGGGCTGTCAAATTGATAGGATGTCAATTTCAATTAAAATGATTGATGGGGGTTTAACAAAGCACATTTAGTTTCCATGTCATTTTAAGATGTGATGTGAATTTTTTAAACTTTTCTATAACTTTATCATTGCATATATCCTACCACTATTTTCTCCTCCTTCTCTGTAAGAATATCATTTATTTCAGACTTTTTGCATTTATGCTCTCACATCAAAGACACTGGTAGTCTACATTTGCTTAAAGTAAAAAGACTTTACAGGGAAAAAAAACTGAGAAGACTATGTATCCAGGTCAGAACTCTGACAGTAATCAACAGGCTCCAGCTAGGGGAGATAAAGGCAGGACCTGCCCCACCATCAGCACACACCCATCCCATTAACCTGGGTGAAGATATATTGTTTGTAATGAAAGATGCCTCTGAGAGGAGTCAGCTGTGTGTGCAGGTAGGGAAAAAAAAAAAAAAAAAGGTTACAAAGCATAACTCTAAACCATCTTGCATAAACTAAGCTCTTGGAAGAGTTTTCTAATTAACCAAAGTAATAAACACATTGTAGTTTAAATTTACATTATGAATAATTTTTTTAGTAGTTCAATTAATAAAGAAAAACTACAAAGTTAAGACTTCCCTGGTTAATCTTCTGAACTTCTCCTTATAGGAGAGAACAGCATTATAAGAGTCTATAATACAATTATTTTTAAAATTATGTAATTTTAAAAGCATAACCTAATTATATTTATGATTAATAAGTGATATTAATCACTTCAGTAAGAGTTAAGCCAGGTTAAGTGTAAACAATACAAAAGCAAATAACAGAAAAAAATCTGATTTTTAAATAAAGAGGACTACTGGAGCTTTTCCCCATGCAAATAGTAGCTTTTCTTATAATGAAGTAGAGTACCAAGTTTTCTAAGACAGCAAGTTAAGAACAATTTTACAAGTCTTAAAAGAAACTTCATCTAACTTTCAACACTCACGATGCAGTTTTATGAAACACGAAACACTGTTTTAAGAGTGGTGATAAGATTCTAGAATACAGATGCTCAAACTTTTCTCTCCAGGATATTCTGAATCCCATGCTCCTTACTCATCTATCTCTTCTCTGAAACTTAAAAATAAAAGAAACAAAGCTAGTAGTTCATTTTACTACTATCAAACACTACAGGTCCATCTCCTTCTTGGCATTCTAACGAAGAGCTTACATATTAGGAGATAACAAGGAAGAAGGAAAAAGATTTAAAAACAAAACATAAAAACTCCAAAACCACAAATGAAATGCTTTTGAGATTTAGCTATGATCTCTCTCATTGCCTGAGGGCCCCAAGCCCAGGTTGGAAAAACAGTGCTTCTTTTTACTGAAAATGGATACTAGCGTCTATAAAGATACAATTTCCAACTCCTTCACTTACACTAAAAAGCAAAATAACACCTTTAGCCAAAAGTGGTATCAAATGACCAAAATGAAATTTTTCAAAGATTATACCTACTGCCAAATTTTGTTACCACAGATTTATTAAATAAATTACAAAATATGTCAACACTAAAGGAAAAAAAAAAACAAAATTAGATGCAACCAAACCCAGGTTATAATGCCTACATCTTGAATTCATACTGAAGAGTAGATAAATCTTAAAACCAACTACTTATTGAGCTCTATGTTGGAACAAAACCTTCCCATAACCCACAGTGTAAACACACAAACAATATTCTGATATGTAATACTATGATCTAACTACGCCCATATGTTCAAGCTTTCATTCAATAGTCCCCAAACCTCCACTTAAATCAGAACAGCGTATTTACCGTTGCCTAAATGTAACAGTTATACTGTCTTGGATCATAACTTATTACCTGAACTACCCTCTTCCCTTCCCTCTAGCTAATCAAAGGCTCAGCTCAAGCTCCACATCCTTCACGAAGCTTACCATTTACCTCTTCTGCCCAGACCATTCTCTTCCTCTTTTGAACTCGCAGCACTTACTACTATCACTCACTTGCCAAGTATACAAGCTACCTTGAACTGTAGTGTGACACAGATATAAGAAAGCAGAAAGGGTGATGAAATGATCAATCCAGGAGGCACAATATCCGACTAACAGAAGTGAGAGGGAGAAACAAAACAGGGGATGGGAGGATTACAGAAGGGAAAAAACTATCAGAGACATAGTACAAGATAATTTCCAAACTTGAAGTTTCCAAATTCAAAGAGCCTACCAAAAGCCCAGCACAAATAATGAAAAAAGATTCTCAAAAAGGCACATGATCATAAACCTTCAAAAACCAGACAAATAAAGAGAAGACTGTAAAAACCTTCTGAAAAGAAAAATAAAGCAAAACAAGTCATATGCAAAAGATTAAACATCATGACACTGTACTTCTTAACAGCAACTTTTGACACTGAGGACAATGGAGCAATGTCTGCAAAATTACGAAGAAAAATACTGACAACCCAGAATTCACTATTCAACCAAAATATCAATTAAATAAATGAGAGCAGAGAATTAAGACACTTCCAAAACTGCAAAGTCTAAAACTGGTTACCTCACATGCGCAAAAAGCTCCACCAAAACATTCGAACAAACCAAGAAAGAGAAAAACACTGATTCCTAGAAATGGCAAATTAAACTTGGGAGAAAGGCAAAGGGAATTCCTAGGATGACAACAAAAATAAGTCCCAGGATGACAGTTGTGTAGCAAGCCAAAAGTTCAACCAGTTCAGATAAAAGCCAGAGAACAGAGGTCTTTGGGAAGGGTTTCTCTATGGGGGTGGGGGGTGGGACGGAAGAGGAACTAATACAAATTATAAGTGACGTTGTGAAATAACTATATTGAAAAGCTAGTGGAATTAATAATAAACACACAGAAAAGTAAGTAAATTTAAAAAAATTAATTAATGAAAAAAACTGCAAAAGAAGATATAATACCTTATAATGCTCACATATGAACAATATTTATATAGGTATAATAATCAGAGGGCTTCCCTGGTGGCGCAGTGGTTAAGAATCTGCCTGCCAATGCAGGGGACACGGGTTCGAGCCCTGGCCCGGGAAGATCCCACATGGCGCGGAGCAACTAAGCCCGTGCGCCACAACTACTGAGCCTGTGCTCTAGAGCCTGCGCTCTAGAGCCTGTGCGCCACAATTACTGAAGCCCGAGCACCTAGAGCCCGTGCTCCGCAATAAGAGAAGCCACCGCAATGAGAAGCCCGTGCACCGCAACAGAGTAGCCCCCACTTGCCGCAACTAGAGAAAGAAGCAGCAACGAAGACCCAATGCAGCCAAGATAAATAAATAAAATAAATAAATTTTTAAAAATCACTGAGCTGATTTCAGCAAAAATTGTAAAGTAACTATATTAAGAACATAAAAAAGAGAAAACACAGAGGATGACAGTTTAAGAAAAATCCTCAACTATTACAAGTGATGAATTAAGTGTCAGTAGTATAAGCATTATATGTAGAAATATGAAAAAAATTTTAAAGCCTGAATAAACAGCTAAAACAGGACCAGAAGAAGTGGCAAGAAGGTAAGGGACTCTTGGTTTTTAATACAACACTTTTAGAACTTTTTGTCTCTATAAACAATGTATATATAGTATTTAATAAAAGTTAACATTTTGGAAGATTCAATCTAGATTTTAATAAAATCTTGATCTACAATGTACCCCCACTCTGGAAGAAAGTACATTATGTCCTAGAGTTTAACAGAACCTAAACTACACACAAATTCACAGTGTAAAACACATATGCACTGAGATTATTTCCACGTCCTATGAATTAAAATAGTAAAATGTTAATGATGATTAACATTAACCAACTGTTAGAAAAGTTTCCCATGCTTGTTAAACACTATGATCATAAAAACCTTAAGATTTCAATACAGTCTAAGTCTTTCACTGGCAAAGATGTGACATACATACACCCAGGACAGAACACAACAAGTATTTGATCTATTTTATAGAGAAGTAAATAGGCAGCTTTTCTAACAGCTATACATTCCCTACAAAATAAGAAAAAAATCTGAGTATTTTCCAGCAACAACCCTTAACAGTTCATTCCTGGTCAAGAAGAAACTGGCCAAGAGTTACACAAAGATTTGCTGAACCAACTGAAGTCTATTCTCGGATTTTATTTTGTAGATGCTTCATTATGTTTCAATTCAAAACTCAACTGCTTATCCTACCAAATTTTTAGAGCAATGTGTATTTTATTCAATTAATACATAACAGACCCAAACAGTAGTACATGGTAGTAGACTAAACAAAAATCTCCTAAAAAGCAGACTTTTGTTAGCATTAGACATATCAGAATATAAATCTGGCTTTTTTTTTTTTAAAGAGACAGGAGAAATAACTACATTATGGTACCACATTTAGTTCCTCACTAACAACTGTGGTAACTTTCTTTTGAGATCACTTATAGAGACTTTCTGTACTAGCTAAGAGATTAACAAAGTTTCTGGTTGAGATACTTATCAAATTTCTCGAATACTTATATAACAGATTGTTTCTAAATAAGGAAGAAACATCCTTTTATTCTCTAATCCCATGAGTATGCTTATTAACAATAAGTTATTCATATAGAAAAATAAATAATAAACTACACATGAAATACTATAGAAATGGCTTTCAAAATAAAATTTCTCTAAGAGCTATTTCCTTTGATCTGATCTTTCTTCACTAATTGTCCACAATTTACAAGCAAATTAGATATAGTTATTTTTAACCCTTTTGTACACAAATACAACTCAATAATGTAAATAACATTATAATACCAAAATTAGGCTTCTATCAGTACATGTATAACAAAAAACACGTACTAGGTAAAAATATAACATTTATTTACTTATGACAATGGAAATAATGGCCAAGTACCTTCACTTGAGTAAATGCTTCTCCTCCTTTATCTTGCTATTATTACTTTCATAGATCATCCTGTACATTAGACTTTCATAAAGAATATATTAGTAAATATTCAAAACTATAAATGCAAAACCATTGACGCAAATAGTCATTTTCTTTTCCGTTAATAATTTTCCCCCTTGTTAATTAACCCCTCAGTCCTAGCTAAACGGGCCACCTACTTTGGTGCTAGCTTATTTTGCTTTATATTATAAAATCTCAACCCCTGAAATAAAGAGAATGTTAGGGAGGGAATATATTTTTTTCTGCCATGTGGCTGACATTTTTAATGTTCTAATTTAATGTCAATGTATTTCACAACTGGAATTAGCCCAAAATTTATAGATACAAAAATTACAACAGAAAAGAAAAATCAAGGACAGGTAGGAAGATTTACATGGTAGGAAGTATTTTAAATATATTTATCTTTGAGCTGGAGATAAGAGCTTTGAAATAGTGAACAGGCTTAATTTTTAGTTCTAAAAATGGCAAGTTTCCCTCAACTAGGATAACAACTTTAATAACATATACGTGTCAAAGCACTACGATGTTTTAACATAATTTATACTTATATTGCTTTAAAGACCCAATTTTCATATTAAGAAAATGTCTTCTACACTGTAACATCTTGAAATTATTCAAAGATATATTATAAATACTCTTTTGAGAAGGAAAGAAATACAAAGAAATCGTATTCTGATAAGAAATGTTCCCAATTTTTTTGCCAATATACATATCTAGTGTATAGTAACCTAAGGAATAAACAGAGGATTCACAGACGTTTTTCAAAATTTTTTCACAAAATGTATAATTACCTTTTTAAAATAGATCACGTTTCCACTCAACTAAGCAATTTCCATGTAAACTGCAAGTTTTCTAATATGTGAAAAATTATATTGTTTTTGTGACCACTAACAAAAAAAATAAAACCCTAACTTTTTTCCTATTCAAATGATTAAACCTAACACATCTAGTTTTCCATAAGAAAAGGCAAATGAAATACTCAAAACATTAAACTTTGCATTCTTAAACTTTGCTGAAGAGAAACCTAGAAACTATACCAAAAATCTGCTACAGAATGGACATTAAAAACTAACAATAAAGTAATTCTTATGAGTTACCAAATAAAATCCTTGTCAAAATAATCTGATCCTGTCTTCAAATGTTAAAAAAACAAAACAAAATTTGGGTAATTTTTAACTAAAACATTTTTTCATGTTTTCTTGGAGGTGAAGGTTCGATTACTTTATTTTAGTTAAAATTCTCCCAGATATAAGCCAAAAACTACTATGCAACTTTAAAATCCATCCCACAAAACAGCTTACAGCCAGCCTCAACCTAACCAAATTATGGAAAGAAATGATGGCCAAAGATTTTTGAAAGCATAAAAACAAAGGCTTTATTAAAAAATAAAAGCAAACAAACAAAAAACAATTAATCTTCTGATTAAAATAGAGCAAAACGATCAAACTTACACTTACATTTTTAGATTCAGAAGGAAAATTATCATTTCCTAGCTAAAAAAAAAAAGTCATACTTAACTATATATTAACAAACAGAAAAAGTCCTATCTCCCATGTAAGTTCTCTATGTAACGCTAGGTTTCTGACCTGAAAGGTGAATAATCTGACAGCACTAATGTCACAGAAGATCTCCAAAAGTTTGTTAAAGAATCAAGTTTTGACACAACACGCTATGTACAAATTTCCAAGACAAAAAAAGTACCTTGGCTCAAATTCAATAGCTTTGACTCTGTTCCCTTCTCACTAGGAAACATGATATCTTATGCAGTTCACTTCAGGGTTTAGTGTTTCATTTTTCTTATTAATCTAAAGCAGAACATTTTTGTAAAGAATACAGTAATTTAGAATCGTTTAAGGAATTCAGAAGAGGTGACTAAGTTGTACTACTTTGCTGTAGTTGTCTATTTCTTAGAGCAAACAAATACAGCATTTAATTTGTAGACCTTTAATTTACAAATCTACATATAGAACTGAATGTTTAACACAGAAAACCTAAGAATTTATTTCAATTTAAACCATTCACAACTTTTTGCTTTGTATAAAATTTGCATGTCTGGCAACCAAGACAAATTAAAATTTTAAAACATAGCCTTAAAAACATACATAATAGGGTTTTGTACCTTAAACCATCCACATTGTAAAATACAAGCACTGTGGAAATGTGACTAATGATCCAGTCCTTTAAGCAAATATAATAGGACTACTGAGAAGCTTTATCATTCTTTGTAGAATAGCTTTCTTCTCACTCAAATTCACGTAATTGACTCAATATTACTCTACGATACAGCTTATTCATAAGAAAAGGTTCTTTTTTTAAAAGAAATCCATCAATTGTAGAATATTTTAATTTTTAAAAGTTTTACTTCCACCAAAGGACCTCTGGATTTTTTGCAAGCACCGTTTTTACCTTTTTACTTTTCTTTATTCATAAATGAAAATTACATGCTTCATATTAGGAAATCAGTAGACATTTCTCCAGTGACTCTAAGATGTTATGGGCCATCATACAGGAAAGACAATTACTACAACCTCTCCATCCTCATTATAAGGCTTTCTTTACCCCTTACCTTCTACATACCATGTAACTTGGCATAAGTGGAACCGGAACACACAGACTTGGACAAATAGGTGGTTAGAATTACAAATGGGCAAGGGAGTAGAGCTGAGAATTTTTATGGGTTTAGGAGTAAGACTGGAAGCAGGAGTCATAGCTTAGATGCATGTACAACTCAGTTGAAGCAGAAAGCAGAGCTGATGACAAGGGATGATGGGTCAGTTTTAGGTTCCAGGGTTCAAGATTTTAGTGTCACATGTTTTAAAAAATCATTCTTGTGCTTTTAAAACTTTCAAGATTATGTAAAAATTATAACTGTTGTCCGACACAAGAATGTCAAATAAAACTGATGGGGAAAATGACCACAAAAATAAAACCATTTTCTTCCTCACTTTGAAGTGAACCAATTATTTATGTTATATGTGTCTAATTTGGGGACCACTTTAACAAAGGACATTTCATCAGTAACAACTGCAGAGAATTTGAGTCAACTGATGTATGTGTGACTCTGGAATTAAGTGGAGCCATTGTCCTATGTAATCAATGGAGACATGTGTTTGACTAATAAGTAGGCACATACAATAAGAAAATAAAGAGAAGCCAGACAGAGGTCACTGCACCTAGACTGTTCATAGGGTGTGAAAGGCATACCAGATATGTTATAACTAAGATAAAAGATAGGCTATTAACAGACTCTTCCTTGGTGTTCATCTGGATATCTGGCATTTAATTCTGGTTTCCTGCACGCCACTGAAGGCAGCAGGTCATTTTCTCACATGCTACAAGTTCGAAAGAAAATCATACACACAATTCTACTTTCCTTCTTCTTCTCTACCCCCTTTGTGGAGGGTCAAAGTTGGCAGAAAATAGCTTGGATTATAAAGCCCTTCACCAGTTTCTGTCTTCTCTGGGATGGAGAGACAGCCAGCTACTAGATTCCCGCAGGGATGCTATTGTTTGGTGCCTTTCACGAGTGTGCTACTTAAAACTAAGCAGAGCCAGTTCAGTGCTGAAGACTGTTTGGGACCTCTGCTCTCATATTATTAGGCATTACTGAGTGAAATGAAAGATAAAAATTTATTCACATAAACAATAATTTGAGTAGTTATTAAGAAGTACATTTTTCTAATTTCTCTGGTAAGTAGGTATTAAGGGCTGTATCACATTAAATAAAACTGGGTATCAAGATACACGTTTCTACACAAATATATCATAGCTACAAACCATGAAGAGAATGAAGCAAAAATGAGAATATTCCATAATAAACAATATTTCAGAGAACATAAACACTCAAAGTATGAAAAAAGTAGCAAGACATACATTCAGCTAGTGCTAATTATCAAGTTAAAATATTTTTAGTGTGTTTCATATGATGATGTCTAGGGATGGTCTTTATTCTGACTGATATTTTCATATATTTAATACTATAGAACTAAATAGTAATATTTTAAATACTTGAATTTAATCTGCTCTTTAATCTGCTCTTGAATAAGTACAACACTGAATATCTGGGGATATTTCTCAACTGACACGCATGATCAGTATTTCTACCCAGTACAATATAAACCTTGTGAAGACATCAACTCTTAAGGCTTTGTTCTGGCTCTTCTACTCTAAATTATACCTAAATCAATCCAAAAAAGTCAGTAGAGAGATAGCACAGTGGTGTCAAATGTCAAATCATATCATGTATTTTAAATGGTATCCACTAACAGCTTTTTTTTTTTTTTTTTTTTTTTTTTTTGTGGTACGCGGGCCTCTCACTGTTGTGGCCTCTCCTGTTGCGGAGCACAGGCTCCGGAAGCGCAGGCTCAGCGGCCATGGCTCACGGGCCCAGCCGCTCCGCGGCATGTGGGATCTTCCCAGACCGGGGCACGAACCCGTGTTCCCTGCATCGGCAGGCGGACTCTCAACCACTGCGCCACCAGGGAAGCCCCACTAACAGCTTTAAAAGACTGTTCAGCAGTCTCTGGTTGAAAATAAAAGATATAAGATATGTATTAATTCTGCTTACTCCCAAAATCTGACTAAATAAACTACACAGGAAGGAAAGTAAAACTCCTCAAAACAAAGAATAGGAAAAGAGATGACAGTAGAAAAAAATTTTCAACAAATTTTGGAAGACATGAAATAGATGGACAAGCAGTAATTGATTTAGGTTTCAGTTTTCTCTACTATGCTGGATCTACAAGGTGAGGAACCCAGTGAGAAGAAAGCCAATTAATTCATAACACATGATACAAACAAAAGTCAGGAATTGCAAAAGTCAGACAGCAGGTACCTCTGAAGGTAGGGTTGCAAAATGTATGAAAACAAGATGATTGGCTGAATGTCTGTATTAGTGTGATTAGACTTCCCAGATCTTCTGTCTTGCCTAATTATAGAGATTTGATGATGGCTTTTCCCCAATTCTGGCAAAACCCAGAAGAATTAATTTTTAAAGATATTAAAGCAGAGAAGATTGGGCTTGGGGGTATTATGTAAAACTTAGGGTGACAATGAAGAGCTGAAAACAAATGGTAGGGGGAGGACTCAGACATGCAGTTAAATTAACGCCTGCACAATGAATGTTGAGTCTCAGAGCCTTCTTCCCCAATCAGCTCTCTTAACACTGTTAGATCCCACAGATGGGAGAATGGACAATTCTTCTCTGGAGAAAACGATAGGCCCAACAACCAGCAGACGCTGATATTTAGAGGTTCCCGAAGAATACTTCCAGGTCTCTATTCAATCATCCACTAAAAAGTCTACCAATCAACAAGCTCCAGCCACATGCACAAAACTTCCAGTTTTTAACCCCTCCTTCTTGAATATAAACAGATACTCAAAGACCACAAGACATTCAAGAACAATCTTTAATACAGTAGAGATTGAAACAAAAAAGGGGGAGGAGGGAGACTCAGAAAATAAACAATGCAAGGTGCAAATTTAAACTTAAAAGCCATTAATATTCTTAAAAATAAAAAGATATTACACATCCATGATACAAGAGTGCTATGAAAATGGAACTTTTAAAAGAAAAAGTCTTTTAAAAAATGACATAAAAATTCAACAGAAGGCTTAAAAGAGAAAACTGAGAAAAATCAAGAAAATAGTGCAAAATAAATGGAAAGGGGAGATAAAAATTAAAGAATCATTCAAAGATATCCAACATCTCACTAACCAGAGTTCCTAAAAACAAAGATAAAAAACAGAGAATCTTACCAAAGAGATACTATAATACTTCTGAATAGAAATAGCATATTGAGCATATCCACTTAATATTTGCCTCTCCCTAATTCCCACCAAAATGACAGTAAAGGAATTTGTTTTTAAGTACAGAAATACAGTGAATAGGAAGAGAAAAAGCAGTAAAAATCTGAAGCAAAAAGCAGGCAGATAAGTGGTAAATGACTAAAGAGAATTAGGAAGCTCAATCAGAAAGTCAAGAATGCAACCTGCAGAACTCTGAGAAAGGATAAAGAACTGGTCAGATACCAAGTAATTATCTACATTGGGGTGAAAGTGCGAATATGTGTGTTGGAACAGGAGATAGTAAAACTAAGTACCTACTAAAGGGATAGTAAAACTAAGTACTTACTAGAAGGAAGTACTTTTAAAAAGTAACCAGTTCAAACTGTCCCCTCCTAAAAGAAGACTGGAGATTTATGCTTTGGAGAGGTTAAAAAAGATGATCTCTGGCCTATCAAGATTATCCAACAACTTGCCTCACCATATGCTCAGAGCTTCCATTCATCCTTTTAGTGCCTCACACTTAAATATAAACAGGCAAATATCGATCACCGGATCTCTCTAAGTCTTTAATATGAAAGACAGTGACCAAACCAAAGAAACTGAATCAACTCAGAGCAAAAAGATACTTGGTAGAAGGAAAACTTTTACAAAATCTATCAATATCTCAAATATACATGAGAAGATAATGTAATCTTAAAATAAGTATGGGACTTCCCTGATGGTGCAGTGGTTAAGAATCCACCTGCCAATGCAGGGGACACAGGTTAAAGCCCTGGTCCAGGAACATCCCACATGCCGCGGAGCAACAAAGCCCATGTGCCACAACTACTGAGCCTGCACTCTAGAGCCCGTGAGCCAGAACTACTGAGCCCACATGCCACAACTACTGAAGCCCGCACGCCTAGAGTCTGTGCTCCGCAACAAGAGAAGCCACTGCAATGAGAAGTCTGTGCACCACAACAAAGAGTAGCCCCTACTCGCCGCAACTAGAGAAAGCCCGCACGCAGCAGTGAAGACCCAACACAACCAAAAATAAATAAATAAATAAATTTTTTTTTAAAAAAAAGTATGATCCCGTGAGGGGTGGGGGATAGAAACGGAAGAAAAAGAAGACTTGAAAATTAAAAATTATAGCAGAAATTAAAAACAAAAATTCAATTAAAGGGTTGGAAAGGTTGGAAAAAACTCCTAGAAAATTAAAATATAAAAATATAAACATTTTTTGAGAGACAGAAGATAAGCACCTTAGAGAACAAGTCTAGGAAATCTAATATCTGAACAATAAGCATTCAGAAACAGAGAAAATGAAGAAAAGGAAATCACAAATAAAATAATTCTAGAAAAATTTCTAGAAGTCAAGAATATGAGTTTCCAGATTGGTGAAGTCCCAGCACAATGGATGAAAACAGATCCTCAACAGAAGGCGTATCTTCATAAAATTTCAACATACCAGGCAGTCAAAGAAAAAACAGTAAAGATTCCATAGAGGGGGAAAATGTTGGACATATGAAAAATCAGAAAGGCAACTGGAATCCTTGAAGAGCAAGAATGGAACTTCAAAGACAGAAAAATAATGCCTTCAAAACTATAAAGAGAATGATGTAAACCTGGAATTGCATTCTCAATCAAAGGATCGATTAATTTTCAGGCAGGGTAAAAATATTTTCAGGTGCGCGAAGTCACAAAAAATGCATTTCCCACACAACCTTTCTGAAGATAATACTGAAGGATACGCTCCACCAAAGTGAGAAAGTAAACCAAGTAAGAGGCAGACATGGAATATAAGAAAAGGAGTCCCAGTCTGAGACATGTAAAGAGAATCCCTAAGAAGATAATAACTGGTGCTTCCAGGGGAATAGCTGTGCATCAGTTGGGAAACTTAACCAATCCAGAACAGGGCCTATCTGAGGGCTCCCGAAGAACTCTCTCCAGGAAGATGAAACTGACATACCACCTGATGCTTCTGAACATACTGAGCTTGCAGTTGAATTAACAATATGTACAAAGAAAACAATGCAAATGAAAAGGCAAGTATTTATCTGTGAATAGCATTTACATGATCATAACATAAATAATGAATATTTCCTTAAAATATGACATTACTATAGTCAGAAGATAAGGTGAATGGGAAATGATCAATGGTAGGTGACAACCCAGGCAGATGTTCTAAGTCCTCATTTCCAGAGTGAAATGACAATATTTAAAGCCTAAAATTAAAATCAGGCAGTGGCCTTGTATGCATATGGAAATATGGATATAAACATCAAACAGAAAGGAGCTAGAAAAAGTTGCCTCCAGACAGGTGGAAATTTAAGAGAGAATGTTTAATTTCAATAAAAAATTTTTTTAAATATAACAAAAATATTGCCCAGTATTAAAGGAAATGAGTTTCCAGTTGAAAAGCTAAACCTAGAACTTAACACAATTAATGATGAAGTTTCAGAATACCGTAAGGATTCCGGTGAAAGAGAAAAAGCTTCTGGAGGGTGAATGTGAGTGGGGGGGAGGGGAGGCATATGCCAAGAGCAAGACGGCATCCAATTGCTCAAGAGCCTTCAAAACTCTGAGGAAAAACTATTTCTTTCTTAGAATTTGTACTGAGCCAAAATATAAACTGAATATAGGAAAAAAAATAAAGATAACTCAGGCATGCAAGATTTCCAAAAATAAAAAATATACCACACTTTCTAAAGACACTATAGGAGAATGCACTCTGCCAAAACAAGAGAGTAAACCAAAGAGGAGATGATGTTATCCAAAAAGGGGCACAGGGAATTCTTGGGAAGATAGTGAAGGAAATCCCAGGATAACAGATACACAGGAAGCTGAGAGAACTGAGGGCTCTAGGAGGATATTTCCATGGAAAAACAGAATAGAAATGATGCTATCTGGCAGTCACTATGGAAAACAGTATGGAGGTTCCTCAAAAAACTAGAACTACCATATGAACCAGTAATTCCACTCCTGGATATACATCCAGAAAAAACAAAGACACTAATTCAAAAAGATAAGTACATCCCACTGTTCATAGCAGCACTATCTACAGTAGCCGAGATATGGAAGCAATCCAAATGCCTATCAACAGACAAATGGATAAAGAAGAGGTAGTATACATATATACATACATATACATATACACACACACAAAATGGAGCATTACTTGGTCAAAAAAAGAATGAAACTCTGACATTTGCAGCACTGTGGACGGACCTAAAGAATATTATGCTTAGTGAAATGAGTTAGACAGAGAAAGACAAATACTGTATGACATCACGTATATGTGGAATCTAAAAAATAATACAAAAAGGGAATTCCCTGGCGGTCCAGTGGTTAGGACTCCGAGTTTCCACTGCAGGGGGTGTGGGTTCGATCCCTGGTCGGGGAACTAAGATCCTGCATGTCGAGCAGCATGACCAAAAAAAACAAAAACAAAAATCAATGAATGTATTATGTAAAACAGAAACAGACTCACACATATAGAAAACTAGTGGTTACCAAAGGGGAGAAGGAAGGGAGGAGGAGCAAATTACAGGTATGGGGTTAAGAAATACAAACTACTATGTATAAAATAGATAAGCAATAAGCATATACTGTATAGCACAGGAATGGAGTATAACCTGTAAAAAATGCTGTACATCTGAAACTAATAGAATACTGTAGATCTACTATACCTCAATTTAAAAAAAAAGAAAGAAATGATGTATCTGAACTACTGAGGTTTAGAATTCTGTAGGAGAGTTTAGCTTCGATACATGAAGAATAGAAAATTGTTCAAGGAGGGTAATGATACTACAATGCTTAACTATCAATAATATTTTCATAGGTGTAACTAAAACCAACTACTGATTTAAGTAAAAAGCTGTCTCCTTAGTATTTGGAAAGAAAAGAAGGAAAGGAAAAGGAAGGGGGAGAAAGATGCAATAATACCTAAAATTAAGGAAATACCATTATCACGTAAGATTTAAACATATGGAAGGAAATCTCAAAAGAAATACCTAAAAGAGGTAAAAGTGGCTCCTCTGTGACATGAGTCAGACAGGAAAGGGAAGGCAGGGAACTGGTATCTTTCCTTGTATTTCACTTTTGAAACTATTTACCTCTATTTTGAAAATTTTTTTCAACTAAATAAAGAGAATTTCAACAAAGAAAAATTCTCTAATGATCTAAAATCCTTTTTAAATCACAGACGAGATCTAATGGTGTTAGCTGTAAAAGGAAAACAAATTCATAAATTAATATTAATGATGTTTTGAAGGATACATTGCAAAAGACAAAACAAGCAGGCACCAGACTAAGCTGATATTCATTTCCTGTGTGGGCTTCATAAAATTGTAGTAGACTTCAGTTACTAGATACACAACTGTAGCAGCCACTGTGAAATCCACCAGCCACTGATATTCTGGAAAGTAATGCAATGCTGAAAAATAAAGGTGTAAGAAAGAAAGCTTTACTTAACCTTTCATAAACAGCTTAGGAGGATTTATCTATAATTAACTTCAAACATGTTAGATTTTATTCTGTTTGATGATTTGCAATGTAAGGTTTGCAAATACGAGAATCTAAAAATGCAGGAAATAGATCAAGAATGTTGGCATCCAAAACTAAATTTTAATACCTCATAAATTAAATAATTAAAATAAACCTGAAATGATTACCAAAAATTATTTAAATTGTTGTTAAAAATAAATGATTGAAAAATGAGTTGGTATTTTTTAACTACTCAGCTTCTACAGAAATTATAAATCACGATTTTTTTAAAAGAATCTGAGCTATAATATTTTAGCTTTAGAATACAACTTGATGTAGAACACTACAGGTTTATTTATATTCATTTCTGTGAAGCAAGAGAGTTGAACATTATGTCACATTTATTAACCATACTAACGGAGGATTAGTAATTTTGTGAGTTACTGCAGATTAAAATAATAAATTAAATAAATGTACGTTTTATTCTCTCTTCTACTCCTACAAGAAAAGCTGATGAAATGCCTGTCAATTTTCCATATAGCCATACTACTTCAACAAACTATTCACTGACATTAAAATTAGCATTGTCTGAAAGTAAGTATAATTCCATCCCCTTTTCTTCTCAGATATGCTGGTTTACTTCTGCCAGGGAGCAGTCTAAAATATCAACATCATTTTGTAGAAGGCCTCCTAAAAATGTGGAAATATATCACATACTAAAATAGCATTTCCTACATTCTCACTGGCACATAATAAAATGATCTACATTGCTTTGGAAAAATTTTAGTTGTAAAATGTAACACCTGAGGATATTTTGAAATCAGAATTTACAGAAAAAATGTTTTAAAAATAAAATACCACTCAAAATAAGACTTATTTAAAATATCAAAACAAACTAACCAAACTTACATTTCTATGAGGTGACAGCAAAAATTCCAAATCCTTTTATAATTGGGTAAATTATTTGTTTGCTTCAACTTAATTTAACAACACTTAATTTGCCCTCAAGTTATTTTAACTGCTTTAGCTTTTTTGCTGTATTACACCTAATAGCTTCTGAACATCACTCTGAAAGATTTACCCTACAGTGGTTGCAAATTCCTACTCTGTAGACCTCCCTCCTCCCCTCTAAAGTCACTCAGTGGAGCTTTTTAAATAACTTTCTGGAAGGATAGCAGAGAAATGGATGGAACAGACAGACAAATATCTGTTTAACTAAAAGTTTTCAGTTTTTATTAACAAAAGTTAAAGTAAATGTTCTAATTCTCCATGCCTGCCCGCACTCACACAGGCTTCCCTCAGGGAACTCATTCACAGCAAACAGCCAAGTGACATTCAAATGTTCTTACATTCTTTAAGAGGTTCTTGTAATAGAGAGCTAATACAAATTGAGAGACTATAAGATAGTTATTCAGATATCAATAATATATACATTCAACAAAAGAACAAATTATATATTCTTGGCTATACATTTAACTCAAGTATTATATTCTTCTTTCTGTATTCAATAATGTAATTATATACATGCTTCTCATAGAATATTGGAATACAAAAAAAACTGAGAGTTCATCAATCCCAGTGGTTTGCACTAACCTTCTGAGAGTCCCTAAAGTTCAGGCAGAAAACCTTCTACTTTTACCTAAACACAGACACAGAGCATGCAATCATGGATGATTACATAAATATAAATAAAAATCTCGCTGTTATTCTGATTAACTACAATGATCTTAATGTTATGTGATCAGTTGTTTAACTAGTACCATTTGCAGTTAGTTCTCAAAATTGTAAAAGTAAAACAAAATACTGAATAAGCTGAAACCACATTACCCCTAACTTCAATTTTTTAAGTTTATTTAAATAGCCTAATTCTCACTAAATGGCTCTACCACATTCAGTGTGTAACCCTGGTCAAGTTATTTAACTCCTCTAACTAATGAGCTAAAAAAAAAAAGTCAATAACAGTTACATACCTCATAGAACTGTGAGGGCAAGTTTATACAAATAAAGTACTTATAACAATATCTGATAAGTACTCAATTTAAACTATTATTAAGGTTAATTAGCTGATAACTATTCAATAAACATTAATTAGTAAAAATAACAAAAAATTGTCTTAGAAATCAGGAAACGTGTATAAGTATTCTTGTACAAGTAAGCACACATATAGGATTAATAAAACAAATGGGACAACTAATCAGAAAGTTCAAGTGCTTTTACATGTTTTAAATTTTGCATGAAAAATAGTTAAAAAGAAAAAAGAGGATGACATAACCAGTCTCAACAGTCTGAATGACACCAGACAACTGATTTATATTGTTCCTCACTGACATTTTCTAGGACACCCTTTCCATATATATATACATACAATCTTTGTAAATGTAGAATCGACTTTCAAATGTATTGAAGCCACCTTGTATCACAAAATAATTCTTTATGAGATGCTTAAATGAATCTATTAAGGTTTTTCTGAGGTGGTATCATTTAACCCAAGAAGGACCAAATTACATAATGATACATTACACAACATTACCAAAATTACTTTTTTAAATGTGTTATTTTAATTCCTCACTTATCATGTAAACCATTAGTTCTCAAACCTGGTCAAAAAAAATCAGAACCACGTGGAACATTTTAAAAAATACAAATTCCCAGAAGCCAGTCTAGATTTACTGAATCTCCAAGGGTAGGTATGGGGGTATCTTTATTTTTAAAGAACTGCTTAGGTGATTCTGACATTCAGCCAGGTTTGAAAACTAGTGTTCTAAACAATATCACCTTAGATGCCTTTCTCTTCTAGGATCTGGATAATTTCATATAAATTTCATTTTAAATTTAAAGTCATCAGTTATTATACAATTATAAACACTGATATACAGGAAAAAAATTGAATGACTTATTCAGAGATATCCAATGGGTAAAAATAAATCTTGAATAAAGTTTTCTATTCCTAATTCCTAATCTAATTCATCATACTAAAACCACTTTCCTTTCCACTAAATGCAGCATAAAGTTGAACTGTTGTAAATACTGGTAGTTTAATACAAACATACAAATGCATTTCTGCAAGCAACACTATAAAACAAATAAACTGGTATAGATGACAATTTAGAATAGAATTTGAGATACTGAAAACTGACTGTAATCTCAACATAAACAAAAACTGTGTAACAAACTTGTGTAAGACAGCCTCTTCTAAAAAATGGGAAAAATAAGGCTTACTACAAGTTAGGTGGATAGAAAGACAAATTCAATTCAGATGAAGTCATTCTGAGCTTCTAAAGCTCTGAGAAAGATTTCAGTCTATATAATGGACTTAATGATTAGGAAAACAAACAAAAAAATCTAACAACAATAGATAAAGTACTTTCACTAGCATAATATAAAACTGAGATTTACAGAACACTTTACCCAGATTTCCCTTACCTAAAGTATCCACTTCTGTAACTGACTTTGTTTCTAGATGGAGATCAATATCCTTTGGAATGGTTAGTGGCTTACTTTCAATGTGACCATTATATTTCCTATAAAAATCAGACAAGTGACACAGAAAACAAGTTACCCTCACTGTTATTCAAGTGTTTGTATCAAACTAACTACAAATGAGGTTATAAATTTCACAGTGAAAAAGAACTTCTAATATTTCATCAAAAAGGACGTAAGGCACTCAAAAGTAGTTTTTAAAAGGGGAACTACAAAATATGGATGTAAATTATTATGAGAATATACAGATTACCAATGAAAGAGTTACCTCAACTAGTGACAGAAACAAAACCTTGATTGCTAGCTTAGCACTGCACCCCATTTTTTCTGCTCTCTCTTCTGTAGATTTAAAGACAGCCCTAACATCTCTTTCCTTAGGCACAAGAGTAAAAGGAAATGAAGACAAAATGCATTTCACTTTGAAATTATACACGTATACACACACATACATATAAACAGACCCGTAGGTATAAACAAGTCAGAGCTGAAAAAATATATTAAGATTTATGTGCATGAGAAATCCTGAAATATGAAAGGCTAGCTCAGAGTTGCTTTTACTAAGAATCATGGATGGAGGAAAACAACAGAATTCTTCAGGTGCGTGTGTATTATTTCCAAATTTAATTTTTAAACACAATCAAACATAAATCAAAAGCAATAAGCTTTCAGTAACAATAATTATAATAACAAGAAACAATTTCGCATTTGTTCTTGATTAAGTATAAACTGGGAAAACCTCAGTAAAAATTTTAATTCACGTCAATAAATCAAATAATAATTATTGCTACTAAAACAGAATAGTGTTGTTAGTGCTTCTGTAAACGTAAAGCATTTTCAACATATAAAAATTATTGTAAAAATAACAAAATTATTGACAAGGCATATAATAAGAATTTAAATGTTTATAGAATAAATACTGTACTACATAACTAAGTTTTACAAATGTTGACTATGGTAGCTGTGAAAAGGCAAATGTGGAATAGTTAAAAAGAAACACAGAAACTAAAAACTGACCTGGATTAAAATCCTGACTCCTAATAGTTAAGTGAACTTGAACAACTCATTTAATTTCTTTGATCAACAGCTTCCTCATTAGTAAAACATAAATTAAATTACAGTGACTATTTAGGGTTACTGTGTGGATTAAATAAGACTGTGTAAAAGTGTTTTGAAAATTATAATATTAGGCAGAAATACTTTATTAAAGAACATAACCACTGGAATACAGAGAAGGAGGATTTGCACTTAATATTCCAATGAGCTTCAAGGTATATTTGTAATGATAAGTGAAAAAGAAAATGGTAGCAAGATCAGAAAAGACAGCCTTTTCAAACTTCCAATTTCATGTCAAATAATCATTAATCTTCAAAGAATTTTTTTTAGCATCCATAAATCCATTAGCCCACATTAATAGAATTTTTATGATATACATGAGGAATTTGGTGACAATATGTTGTCACTGACATTTTATAATATATTAGAATCACAGAATCAGAGCCTAAGAAGTCCTCCCCAGCTAAGGAAACTAAGGCCCATTTAGAGAGGCTAACTAACATGCACTTTCCTTGAAAATTCAATATAAATAGGGATACAAAATTTTAAAGCTGGAAGAATCTTTCACAGCTACTATGTTTGGTCCTTCTACTTCACAGATTAGGCTGCTGTGGTCTATTCAGTGAGGTTTATTAGCAGGCAGTTTTCTTCAGAAACTTTAAGTATAATATTCAAGAGCCTAATGGGACCTAAGAAGTTAATACTGTCTACCCCTTTTATTTAAAAAATGAGAAAACAGAGGTAAAAAGCAAATGAATTTGCCCAGTATCTGAGTGGTAGCAAAATCTGGAAAAGAACCCAGACCAACTGGTATCTTTAAATGAGTTGTAAAGACATGGGGTTACAGGTCTCCCCTATTCAATCCCCCACTAACAATTCTTAAGTAAAATAGTCACTTTTTTGCTTATATATTAGATTAATACACATTGGGTGCTCTTAAAGGGTGATTCAATATTATTTTAGATCATGGATTTTGATCTCAGATTTACCAACTGTTTATAGCATAATCTGTAAATGTTCCTTTAACCGAAGTATCAAAATATATTTACATAAATTCTATTAAATATTTGACACCTTACAAGCTTGACAGTATAACTTACCTATCTTTCCTGCTTTTCCCTTTTTGCTGCTTTCCTGCAAGAATTCTTAATTCTTCTTCTGTAGGATGTTGATACCATCGCAAACTAAGAAAAAAGTAATTCTTTTAAATAAAGAATTAAGATCACCAGAATTATTCACTTATTCTACAAATATTTGAGTTTCCTAATTGTGAAGACACTGCAGGGAAATATCAGGTGAAAAACTCTAATCTGAAGCAGATACTACTGCTTAAGTCTTAAAAGGTTTAGATTCAAATCCAGCAACCACTTACCAGCACTTACTAGATGCCAGACCCTGCAATGTTGTTTGTAGGTATTTTTCTTACAACTGACAGTGTATTAATATATATTAAGATCATACTGGCTTACTTTAACAAACCCTGCAGGCAAGCTGACAGAAGCACATTAGCATTCTCCACCCATTACACGGAAGGAATTGTTACTTGTATTAAAAAGAGAGTCCTTTGAATGCCCTCAAAACTACAAAGTAGTCTTTGCTTTCCTTTTCTTTCTTTCCTCCCTTTAATTTAGTTGGAGAATTCGCGAACTTTATGTGTATAAGGATTCAAGTGAATTGCTGTATTTACAAAACCCTTTACTCTTGGCTATAGCTAATCCTCTTCAGTTAGGGCTCCAAAAACAACTGACTGTATTTATTACCCCCACCAGCCAGTCAAAACAGCCAAACAAGTCATTGTTATTCCTTCCCAAGCCCCCACCTGGTCATTCTCAATTTCCTGTCTCACGTGAACTTTCTGCCGGCCACCTAAATTTGATATTTGGGTTTTACCTTCAATATGCCCTTTCCACATACTATCATTAATTTGGTTCTTTAACTCTTAAAATTCTAAACTTGCCTACTTCCCTGAAAGGACCTTAGTTCAGCGTATCTTCCTCTCTACCTCTGACTATGGCAAACCTCCCCTTCCTTTCCCCTGGACTAAAGGCATTCTGATCCCACCTTTATTTATTTTTTCATAATGCAAATCCTATCAAGGTATATATGCCTGCGTAAATCTTTTCCAAGACTCCTCAGAGTAAAGCAGTGAGTAAGGCAGTTAGGCAAGGACTCTGACCAAGGTCCTGCTGTTACTAAAAAGAAACAAGACACCTAGTATTGATAGATCTTTCAAGTTTTCAACTACAAAAATCTAGATTTTTAAAGTGAAATACCCCAATTTTTAAAAAATGCTACTGCTGATTTGCTGTTTTAAAAATACTGCTGAACTGGCAATTTGAGTAATAACTGGATATTTAATGATGTAAAGAAATTATTGTTAAAAAATTTTTGCTGTTAATAATGGGATTACAGTAATTTTTAAAAAGCTCATATATTTTAGAGATATACACTGAAATATCTACAAATGAAATAATAATAATATTTGCTACAAAATAATGTTGGGGGGAAGCAGAGATGAAGGGGAGCATAGATGAAACAAACTGGCTACCAGCTATTGTGATGAATACACAGGAGCTTATTATATTTGTTATATATTCATGATATTATTCTGTCTATATTCGTTGTATACTTTTAAACGTTTGCATTAAAGCTAAAACACATTACAAGGCCAAATATAGAGTTTGTGACCTCCTATTTTCACAGCCTTTTACAATCTGACTACTGTCTGCTTCACCAGACTCACCTTCAAGAATTCTCCTTTTGTACATGACATTCTACCTAGACTAAATGACCTTTATTCCACAAATTCTTTCATCCCTTGGCATTTCTGCATATATTCTTCTCTCTGCTTGTGAACACCTATGCTACTACTGGCAAACTCCTAATTTACCTTTGATGGTTTATAAGGCAGTCTCTCTGTGGTATAATAAAGAATATACCTGGTCATTGTCCCCATTTCTTGGCACAGAGTTTAAAAAGCCCTTGAAATTTTCTGACTGATAAAGGAGTCTTTGTTATGCTAATGTGGGGACTCAGGGGGGACCTCTAGATAGCTTCTGGAAGGGAGGCAGGTCACCAGAAATACCAACCACTTGATTAGAGTTGGAACTCTCAGCCAGCTGACCTCCAAGAAGAGGAAGGGGGTTGAAGATTAAGTTCAATCACGTGGCCATTGATTAAAAATCATGCCTATGTAATGAAACTCCATAAAATCTCTGGACACAGAAGCTCAGAGGAGCTTCCTAGTTGTTAAACACACTAAAGTGCCTGAAGGGTGACATGCCCTGATTGCACAGGGACAGGACATGGAAACTGCTCCTTCCCAAACGCCATCCGATGTGTAATCTTTATAATAAAACTGTAATCACTGCACTTTCCTGAGTTCTAGTTGTTATACAGAATTATTGAACCTGAGGGGGTCATGGGAATGCCCTAATTGGTAGCCAGTAGCTGGTTGTCAGAGTATGGCCCAGGGATCCAAAGAACTTGCAGCTGGCATCTGAAGCAGCTGGCATTCTTATGGAGGACTTTGCCTTTAACCTGTGGGATCTGTGCTAACTCCAGGTAGTTAGTGTCAAAATTGATTTGCAATTGGTATCAGACCGGTTAGGTTAAAATGGAATATTCCCCTAGCTGACAGATTCTTGGAGTGAAGATTTTATGACTTACTTGTTTTTGTATACTTCAAAACTAGTACAGTGACTGGCATATAGTAAGTGCTCAAAAAGGATCAATGAATGAATTCAGTTCTCCTCTTAGTTTAAGGGTTTTAAAATAAAATATATATATCCCAACCCAAAATTCCCTAAACTATACTTAACACGGGTAAGGAGGCACTTCCTGAAATTTCGATTGAAGTCCAGAATTTTAACTTACAGTCGATTCTTGTTATTCGCGGTAGTTATGTTCTATAAAGTCGCCGCGAACACTGAACCATTGTTCCTAGGGGAAATACAGGGTTAGGTTCCCACGAGCCTCTGGTCACAACATCTTCATCAATCAATCAATACACACTCTTGTTTTATGTGTGTTTCTGTTTAAAGTACCTTATTTAATATATACTGTTGAATCACTAATACTAAATTCATGGCCAACAGTAATAAAACTCATGTGTGAGCAAAGCTTTTCTAATAACTGTAATCATAAGTATAGTATTTTCCTGATTTCTGTGAATATTTCTAGTGAATTTTCTCTATAAGGCACATCACAGCCTTCTTGTGCTTAGGAACACTAGATATCAAGCACTTCAGCACTACATGTGGGGGCCATTTTAAACAGCAAAGTCACAAACAAAAAGCAAAAAGATGAAAAACATGGCACTAAATAGACCACAAAAAGGATACGTGTTTACAACATGAGAGGTACAACAAGAAGGCCTCAGCTAGGAACCTGGGCCTCAGCTGGGAACAGGCCACTCAAATTTTTTACCACTCTGCATATGTCTATAAATGACCTTGAAAGCACCACAAGTATGGGTTTTGGGGTTACAAATAAATTTTAGCAAGTAGGCAAATCACAAGTAGAGAATCTACAAACAATGAGGATTGACTGTATAACATTTAGGAGAATACATAAGCAATAACTCATTTATAAAGACTAAAATTAGCTGTTTATTTCTTTGAGAAATAATTATCAGTGAAAGACTCTTAGTACTATAGGAAAACTTAAGTTACATTTAGAGTCCTGTAATAATAAAATATTATAAGACCCTTACATTTTCTAGGACCCACTTTCTTTTAAAATATTCTCAAACTTGTTTAATCTTATTTTGTGAATCCATTTTCCTAAAATGAATTGCATTTATTATGTTCAGGTCATCTTCATTAGTAACAATTACTGTTCAAAGCTAGAATCTAAAAGTACTGAGTGATCTCAGGGACACTTCCAGTCTGTTACTCATCTATCTATCCATCTACCCATTCATCCATCCACCCATTGATCTATCAGACATTTATGGAGCCCACTACGGTCAAGTACTCTGCCAGGCAACGGAGATATAATCACCCATAACAAAGCCAAAGTCCCTGATTTCTTGATGTTTATATTTCAGTTGGGGCAGAATTTAACCAATATTTAAAAAGACAAACATCATATATACTGGATACTACACAAAAGAATCATATACTTAGTGAGAATGAGAGACAAGCCTTAAGGTATTAGGTTACAAAACCTCTCTGAGATGACATTTGCCCAGCAAACTAAAGAATAAGAATGGAGTGCGAGAGCATTCCAGGCAGAGAAGAGTATGTCCAAAAGCACAAAAGCATGAAACTCAGAATAATGCAGTAACCAAAAGGGCAAGGAGGCAGTAGCACCATGTACAAGGAGAAACACATGAGGAAGGCTGAAGAGATAACAGGGAACAGGTCATGCAAAGCCTCTTGGGTCCATACGGAGTGCAGATTTTATGCTAAAATAATGGTTTCAAAGCAAGAGAAATAACTTGATTTACATTTTAAGATTTCTTTTACTGCTCTGTGAATTAGAACAAGGCAAGAATAGCACGGAAATATATTTCAGAATCAACAGTTCTTGTAAGGTAAGGAATGGAAAGAAAGGATGGAATGAAGGATAATATTTACACTTCTGATTTGAGGAAGATGGTGGCACATTTTCTGACATGGAGTAGAGCAGGAAGAAATCAAGAATTTAAACATGCTGAGTTTTTAAGTACCTATGAGACATGAAGTGAAAATATCAAGAGGGCTACTGTATATTAGAATCAAGAGCTCACAGATAACCTGGGGCTATTACATAATTGTGGGATTTAAATCCACAGGCATGAATAAGGTCACCTAAGGGGAAAATAAAACATGGTAGAAGGCTAAATAGTTACTAAGGAAGTGGGAAAATCCAGTTCATGACAAGTATGTAACAAATTCAGCATTGATGGAAAACAGGGAAATAGGCCCCAAACTAAGGAATAGATATGGGAGGGGCTTTGTTTAAGAAGGAAGGGAGGCAGAGTTGTGACTCTTATTTGTTGTTGCTATTATTTTTAATGGGAGACCTTAAAAAAAAAAGTGTGCTAACAGGAATAATCCAACAGAAAGGAAGCAATTAATGGCAAAGAAGAGAGGAAAGGGCCAAAGAAAAAAAGTCAGGGTGAAGGTTAGAGGGAATGGGATATAGATCACAAATGCTGGAGTTAAGTTTTGATAGCAGGATACCTCCTCCATAGGCCAAAATTAAAATATATAAACATTAAAAAAAAACACAAAGAGAGGCTGCACGTGTAACAAGGGTTGTGGGTTTGATGGCATGAAGATGAGAGCAACAGGCTCCAGTTTCAAGAGCTTAGAGTGAGGCTGAGGCAGGCATGTATAAATGAAGAGAGGATTTGGGTTGAAAAAGCTGTCTGAGAAGTGGAACACACAAAGACTGCCAGGTAGCATGTAGTAGCCATCTAAGGACATGAATTCAAAGTAAAACCTAAAGGTACAGTTGCACAATTTTCTTCAACAGTCAATGCTTCATACACAGTTTGATTTCATATCATATGATTCCCATCTACTATACTTTAAGTTCTGGTCTCAATTTTTGGTCTTTTCCTTTGCAAAATGACTTGCAATCTGCTTGCCCCTGATGCACTAGGCCTTTCAAATATGGGCTTAGAAGACAGATATAAAAGTTTATCAGCCTTAGATTCGATGTTAAATAACGGTTACAAAACCACAATTAAAGAAAAATGCTTTATGTTAAGCAAAAGAAGCATGATGTAAAATTACACATGAAATAATCACATCCATGAGGGGAAAATATGAATAGAAAAAATTAGACGGAAATACAACAAAATTTACACAGAGATTGTCTTTAGCTGAGAGGAATATAGTTTGCTGCCTCTTATTTTTCCTTTTTATCAATTTACCATCTTTTTCTACATCATAGGCATGTATTGTGTTAGTAATAGAAAAAAATTTAAAAACAGTAAGTATTAATAGAATCTCACTACAAAACTGAACCTCTTACATTTAAGTTAAATTGTGTTTTATGACATTTGCTTTGGCTATTTTCACTTATATTCAGACTGTCAGCAGTGTCTCAGATAACAAAGCCAACTTGGTGTTATACTCCACTAAATCACTGAAATAATTTTTCAATAATTTTCTTGCATAAACCTCTTACACAAAGTAATATCAGGCTACAACCTTTCTTACTAAGGCAGTTCAAGAGCACTGAAAAAACATATACCAGAAAATACAGAATGTACTGACCTAGATTCTTTAAAAAAAATTTAAGCAGCGATGCCATTTCAAGCAAACTACTTAAAAATTTTTCAGAAGTAAAAATTTCAGAAATTTAAAATGAAAATCTGAACATGAACAAATATGGAAAAGCTTAGTATTGAGAGAAAGCTAAAAAAACTTTAACACATAAATAATCATACAAAACTCTTTCACAACATAGGCCACAACATAGTTTTAGTCTCCATTCTAAATCTCTAAATAATAATTTAGAAGTGAAAAAAAAAAAAAACACTAAGGGAAAACAAATACCACCTAAAACCTAGAAAACCTTTCAGTACAAGTAACTAAAGTATCATTTATTATACATATACATTCTCTTGTTATTTATTGGAAACTTTACTAGAATATCATGACATTCTGGAGCTGGAAGTTAAGACAGCTAAGGGAGGAAAGCAAGGACTCAGGCATTCCATAAGGGTAGTAGCTTAAGGTTTAAACCTTTCCCTTAGGTCATAGGTCCCACCTACTGTGCATTTGAATAGTAGGTTTCTCTCACCAAAGGAAATTTGTAAATTCTTGGATCAGGCAACAAGCAAAAAGAGTTAAGAGCAATTGAATAGGGTGTTTTCACACCTTCTTTACCCAATATAGGATGAGACAAAATCAGAATAAATCCAACCGTAATATATTTTGAGTCAGGGACATATGAAGGGAAGTAGCTGACCAAAGTGAGAGCCTAGGGGAATAAAGGGGTAGAGAAAAATGCATAAGGTTTGAGCTGAACAATCAGGAAAATGGAAAGCAGGTTCAGCAAGGAAGCTATAAGGGAGAAAAAGCAAAATCCTACTCCTCATGCAAAACCCACTATTCAAATGTACAAAGAATGTAACCTATCACTTACCTCTCCATGAAAAGAGGGGCCAAGCAAACTTCAAAACAAAAACGAACTTTAATTACATTAGAAAGTAGAGAATCCTGTGGCTACAAATCAGTGGTATGCTGGACATGATAAAGAGCTAACGTCTTTAGGCAACCTGAGCAATGGTTAGAACGAATGTTCCTTGCGTTAGGGAAAGCAATTCACAGTAAAGGTAAAGAGAAACCAACTTTCCACAATTTTTCTTTCCTTTGGGGAGGAAGGAGAGAGTAGAGCAACCTAAGAGCACTAGACTCTTTGCACCTGAGTTTTTCAAGGTCGGTAATACTTGCTCACAGGTTATGGCAAGAAAAATTTTGGCTACTTAAATTCTTGTTAAAGCAGGAATGGCTCAACAGTCTGATAGTTATATAAAAAGGCATGTAAAACAAGGAGAACTAATAACATTTTCTAGAAGAAAAACATTTGTCTATTAAAAAAACTGGAAGAATGCAATACAAAATAATTATAATTTAGTAATGTGGAATAAATTTAATCTCAAATGGTGAGGAGAGGTATAATTGTAACAGATGATATTTCTTAAACTCTTCTTCACACTTAGCATGATTTTGGTAATCAGAAAAATGCTGATGTGCCTTTTAACTTAGAATAAAAGGTGACTGTAATCCTAGAGAAGCCAGAAGAATAAGTAAAGAGTAAGTAAGTAAAGAGAAACCATATACTGCTTATAACCTGAGGATATCTTCTAGAAGGCTAAGCACAGCTAGGGAAAAAAGGTAGAAAAGAAAACCTTCAATAAATTACTCTATAAACTGCCAGCAGAAGTCACAGTGGTTGTAGAAAAGTTCAACTCCACCAAATTCAAACCTTGGTTCAAGTATGTCTGTTCCAGGACAAGGGTCTGGAATTTGATGAGCAGCCATAAATCAAATAATTACTAGACTATGAATCAGACTTCCAGGGTAAAAGGCCTGGATCTGTTTCATTTTTCAGTATGTAAACAGGAGTAAAATTTTCTCATCTGTAAAAATGGCGACATGGGCTTCCCTGGTGGCGCAGTGGTTGAGAGTCCACCTGCCGATGCAGGGGACATGGGTTTGTTCCCCGGTCCAGGAAGATCCCACATGCCGTGGAGCGGCTGGGCCCGTGAGCCATGGCCGCTGAGCCTGCGCGTCTGGAGCCTGTGCTCTGCAACGGGAGAGGCCATAACAGTGGGAGGCCCGCGTACCGCAAAAAAAAAAAAAAAAAAAGTGGAGACAATATCACCTACAGCAAAGAAGGACTAGGCACTTACCAATCCTGCTTTTACTTCCTAGGCACAATGAAAAGTGTATTTCCCAACCTGTTGTGCACTTTGGCCTTAACCAGTCATAGGGCTCCAGACTATGTAATGTGGGCAAAAATGATATATCTACTTCTAAGCTTGGCCCCTAGAATCTCCTGAAAAATCCATAGCCCACTCTCTCTCTACTTGCCAACCGGCATAGCATCTAATAGAAGGACTCCAAGCAGCAGAAGGAACAAAGGAGCCACAAGACAGAAGGAGCCTAGAATCCCTAAGTAACCACCTGAAGGATAGCTGAATCCTTGAATCATCATTTTGTGAAGGATCTACACAGAGAGCTGCCTGACTGACCCCTCTCAGGTACCCCCATTTGACCCTGATTCCTGTCTGAGGAACTGAGTGAGAAACTTTTATTAAGTTCAGACACCAAGATTTCTGAGGTCATAACATATCCCAATACATCTCCTTCTTCCAAGTTCAGAGTGTAGAGATTCAAATGAGATAACAGAAATAAAAATTTTATCAGTACAAAGTTCTATAACACTGTAAAGGTAATATTAATGGAATTAAACCAGGCTAAAGACTATGCATTATTTTTTTGAAAACTAGATATCTACAATACTAATTACAATATATAAATGTTATTTAACAAGAGCTAGAAAACTACTCAATTTTTAACATAAAAAATCAGCAGGTTAATTTATAAGCAAAAACTGCTAATTCCTTCAAGGTACTGACTTCTTCAGGAAATTGGCAGGCTTACTCATTAAGTCAACATAAGTCAAACAGGTGCCACTTCACACCTTCCATTCTAAAAGAGACAGAGGTTGATGAGAGATATGGACAGAAACTAATTTACATGATAAAAAGAGAAGCCATAACTTTTAAGGAAAATATGAATACTTACAATTTGAAGATATACTAGTGGAATAAATATTAAGTCGACAGATACCGAAACTAAAAAGAAGTTTCTTCTGTCATACCCATGATTAACCTATCGTGGTATCTACACATCTATTCACTTGAATAGTTCTATTAAATAGCTATTCAATATAGTCACTCCCAAACCATCCTACACTATTCATAATTTTAAAAGTCCTCATAAGCCTCTCCCTTTAAATTTCTTCAAGTATTTTAGAGCCGATAATCTCAGAAGGCCCTCAGATCTTTCTCCTTCAACTCAGCCACATCATATGGTTTAAAATGCAAACTGTCGTTTCTGATCAATAATATTTTTACATAAGCAATTTAGCAGAGATTTTAGATTTTCTTAGTATTAAAACAGTATCATTTCATATCACAAAAGGTTGGCAAAACAATAATTATCCCAAAATGATAAAATCAATATTCTTATTCAACAGAGTTAGGCAACAACATGGAGCAATATAGCTTCATGACCTAAAAATTTCAGAATTAATATTAAAGAAAAATAGATGATCTTAAGAACACAGAGCAAAACAAACAAAAACAGAAAGGAAATGAAACTAACTACAGCAGAAGAGTAACTATTACTAGAAAATCCTGATTGGCATCCTTGGAACCTGATTTGGAATTAGAGACAGCATTAATTACCACTAAAGTTAATCTATTTATAAAAGCAAATCAAGATCACGAAAAACATCAACTTCACGTTTATTTTTGAAGGTTGAGCACCTCTTCAAATTAGCAATATATATACTTATGACACATACTTGTCAAATGAGTAAAGATTTTAAATATATTGTTCCAATATTAACAAAGAGAATCAGTTTTCAAGCTCTGAAGTTTTAGTTTTATAGAAACAAATGCAATGCAGATTATGTGAGAAAGTAGAAGTTGCCTATAGACTAAAAAGGCACATGACTGCAAAGATCTTTAAAGCCGAAAGAGACCTGGAAGTCTCCCTGGAGACTCATCATAAACAAAATCTACAAGTGTGCAATTCTTAGTAGAAAACAAGCTACCTTAATATGTATTTTACTTAGTTTATTAATTCAGATTCCTTTTATTTAGAATTAATGGTATTTTCCAGCAGATGTTCACCCTCTTTCATGATCTACGAAAAAGGGTTTTTGCTAAGCAAAAAAAGGAAGCAAGATTGCACAGGGCATAAACGTACACAGTTAAAAACTAGTCACAGATGATTTACTTTTTTCACTTATAAATAGCTTTGATGAAGCTTTTATTTAACTTTACTAAAACTTTAGTCATTATTTACTTTGCTAATAAAATACACATTTTTAAACTGCTGTTCTCTCACGCATTCCACACACGTGTGTGCCTATCAGTATTCAAAAAAACTTTTTAAGCAGTCTAAATAATATTTTCCTATTTAAACACTGATATGGAAAAAGTATAAAGCATTAGAGAAAAAGAATATACTTGAAACTAGAAAATAAATTTAAGCTTTATGGATAGAATTGCTTATTATTGGTCTTGCAATATATGAAATCATTACGAGGATAATAGCTATCCATTGCTTTCTAACTTCAAACGGTCTAATAAACAAAAGAAAACTGATATACAAATCAATAATAGAATTTGGTTATTTATTAGAGACAAATAATTGGAGTAAAACTATAGTCATGGTACCAAATCTATAATTTACCTTTCATAATTATACAAGATTGTGGCATGTATTTCTGTATGCAGAGTTTTACGGCTTTTGCCTCACTACACCTCCTATATTTAACTTCTTTACTTTTGATTTTATTCTTTTATTGTACAAATTTCAGCAAGGTAACTTACCTCCTCTGCAGAAGGAGGGGACAGTAGTAAGCTTAAAGTGCAGTAAACAAAATTAAAATCCTACAAAACAACTTCATCGCCTCCTTACTAAATTAAAGTTTAAAATTATTTTCAGTAAAAAAAGGGCCCCTAATTCTCATAACTCTCAAGTAAGTCACCAATAATAGGATATGTGCTTTGAATCACTTTTTTCCAACAATGGTAAAAATATTTAAGCACTTCGATTTATAGTCTCTTCCTCTTGTTGACCAACTTTTGTTAAAGGTAACTAGAAAAGTCATGTGATAGTTCCAGTGGCCATGGACAGAAAGGGATAGAGAAGGAAGGGACTAAATTCTTGACCATGACCCAATTACCTTTGTACTAAACAGATAAACTACTAATATCTCAAGTAAGAGAAATAAGGAAGCTAGATTTTCCTCATTATTTTCTTTTTTCATGTTTTTAGAAAATTGGAATTAGCACTTAACTTCTAGGAAGTTAATCAGCCTGGTAAACTAAACAAAGATTTGAAAGTGCCAGTCAGAATCAGCCTATCCTTGCCTTACCTGCCATTACAGAGTAGCCATCGAGCAAGAGAATAGTGAGGTATAATCTTCTGCATGACACTGGCCATCACCATGGTAACAACCAGCTGTATACCTATCACACCCTGTGTAAAGAAACAAACAAACAAGTTTAACAATGAACGAATTTAGATTTGAGGACACTGCTGAAAAGCTTTCTATACATTTTGAAAATTATACTTTAAGAAAGATGGATTTACTACCAAAATACATATTACTCTGCCATTTAGGTATTCAAGACCACATATGTTTAAATTTAAAATACATGATCCCCTCTCATAATCCTCTACAAGTTAAAGTAGCATACACATTCAAAATCTATTCCCAAGAAACGTTCTCCATTACTTAAGTGTACCAAAATGAAGTGAAAAATGGTGATTTTGTTTTTTTCATCCTTCTCCAAAGTTACTCTATTCAACACACTTAAAACACTACCTTGGCTAGGTCTAAAAGCAGTATGCATTTTTTTAAATTCTAGGGTGGTAGTGAATGACTAAAGAGCATTAACTATAGTAAGTGTGATGGAAGAACTGGCCTGAAAGTCACTAGAAAAAAAATTTTAATTAATACTGTCATCACCAACTTCCAGTGGGTGGGCCTTCAACAAGGTCCAAAAATGCCCGTAGTTTGCTCTCATCAATTCCTCTCTTGTTCTCCGTAATACCTAATTCAAACCTTCTCCCATCTCCTCACACCTCCAACTTCCCTCAAACTTTTTTAAAAAATTCTTTTTATTGAAGTATAGTTGATTTACAATCACAGCAAAGTGATTCAGTTATACATACATACATATATACGCACACGTATATTCTTTTTCATATTCTTTTCCATTATAGGTTATTTCAAGATATTGAATATAGTTCCCTGTGCTATACAATAGGACCTTGTTATTTACCTATTTTATATATAGTAACTTGTATCTGCTAATCCCTAACTCCTAATTTATCCGCCCCCCCAAACTTCTAACTCTCTACTCAGTAGAGAACATCTTCCAGTTCACAGAGAGAAAAACAACAGCATCAAATGAGAACTCTCACTTGCCATGGACAAGCTCACAATCACTTGCATCTGCACCCTTCTTCTTCCACACCCTCTAGAAATAACAGAGCATCTTCAGTATAAAGCAAATCCCTCTATCTATGCTTCAGAGCAAATCCTCTCATTGATTTTCAGGAAACTTAATCAATGAATAGCTTCCCTCCAGTATCTTCCTTAATCTCTTCTCTATTTAAATCCTTCCTATCAGCATTTTAACACCTTTCACCTTTCTAAAAAATACCAATAATTTTCTCTTATTCTACAGCCCTTCCCTTCTTCAAATACGTAGCCACTTTGCAAAAGACTTGTTTTCACTGTTTCTATGTTCTCATATGCCCACACAGTTCCCATCTGACTTCTGCTTCAGCCCATTCCATTAAAACACCTACAATCACAATCACTTCACCTTGCCAAATTATCCTTCCTTATCTTAAATCTCAGCAGAATCCCAACAAGTTCTACCAAATCCCTTGCTTTACTCCCACCTAGATGACCATTTCTTTATACTCCTCTTTGTTGGCTCTTCCTCTATCTAAGCAGTCCAAAAATAAAGTTGAATTCCTTCCTCAATGCCAAACAAGTGCATTTAAAAAAATGTTAAAATGTTTTTTAAAAAGTAGTATAGTTTATCTGGTTTAAGAGCATGGACTCTGGACCCAAACTGCCTGGGACAGAATCTGCCATCTACTGGCTGCATGCCTTCTGGACAGGTTATTCAAACATTCTGTACCTCTATTTCCTCTTCTATAAAATGAAGCTAATAATTCAACCTACCTACTAATCAAGTTGTGGTTACTAATTGTGCCTGTTACAGAGTAAGCAGTCAATATGAATTAGTACTATTGTCATTATTATCACTACTATTGTGGGATAATTTTTTTTAATTTCAAGAATACAAGAGACTTTGCAAAAAATAACCAATGTTACTTCTATAAAAAATAAATTTAAAAAACAAAATAAATGGAATCATACCATAAAAAATAACATGTCTCCTAAGTGATAAAAGAACACAAAAAAATTTTGCAAACATCAGGTTTCATCAACTGTTCAATAGGTTGTACACCACTGTAACAAATGCACTATCATGATGTGGGATGTTGATACTGGGGGAGGTTGCACACATGCCAGGACAGGTGATACGGAACCCTCTATACCTTCTGATCAGTTCTGCTACAAACCTAAAACTGCTCCAACAATATGAGATTTTAAGAAAAATCAAATCAAATTTATTCACAGAGAAACAATATAAACAATGTCAAAAGACTAACTGGGAAAAGGTATATGTAAATCATATCACAAAGGGATAATCCACTTGTTAGATATTATATAGAGTTCTTATAAATCAATTAGTAAAAGAACAAATGCCTAATTTAAAAAGAGAACAAAAATGTACTTACTGTTCTTTAAAAAAGTAAAATGGCTCTTAAACAGGACTGTTTTTAAAATGCCTTTGAAACCTGCCTCAACTCTGGTTTCACTGTGCATATTTTAATGCCTTAAATTCTATCAATTGGGTTAAGATTCAGACCATTTTTACATTCACCTAACATCAAAGGTTACATTTTTACCTTTTTTCTTTCACATTTCCTATCACTTGAATTTACTATCCTATTTTCTATGTAGATTGTGATAGAAGTTCTGCAATCTCCATACAATGAATGCCGCTACAAAGAACTCTTTCAGGCAGAACAAGGCCAAGAAATACATTAGCAAGTAGGTCAGAAGGTTAGTCTATTTGAGATTATAGACTTAAAAGCAAAAGATAATTTTTTAGCCAGGGAAAGTTTTGTGGACAAAACTAGAACCTCAATCTAGCCTTGAAAGAAATGTGATAGTATCACAGTATCTTCAAGGTCATCTAGTACAATCTCTCATAAACATATATAACAATTTATTAAAGTGTAAACTCCTTAATAGCAGAAATCATATCTTAGTCACACCTAATAAATGTTACAGGTATTAAATGGCATTTCAGAAAGACTGATCTGGAAGATATATATATATGATGGACTGTGATGAACTGGGAAAAAGAGGCATCTTGCCAAACTCTCTCCTCTTACTCCAAATCACTAAGCATAAACTGCTGATAAACCCACTACTGAAGAATGTAAACCATGTGAAGGCAAAAACAATCAAAAATCAGCAAATTGGACTGACTAGAATTAAGAATAGCAACTAGGCTTCTGCAATGATCCAGACCAGAAATGATGACGCTTTAAATTACTGTGGTTATCTCTGGTACTCAGAAGAAAAATGCATTTTAAGGATATTGTTGAAGAATTCAGAGACTGATGGTACATTGAGGCAAAGGAGGAACTAAAGAGATCAATCCCAAGAAAGGCAAACTCATTCTCAATGTTGTAGTTAATGTTTGACTAAAAAACATTCAATGGAAAAGTGTAACTTCACTCCATTCATTTACCTTACTATGCCATTTCCATCTTTTTAAATGAAAATACTTTCTCAAAACCTCATCTACATACTGGGTTAAATATATTGTATAATAGAAGTTTTCTTCCAACTTTCTAATAGAAGTCAATAAATCTTTCTGAGAATGAATCAGCTGTTAGGTGACTATATATGTGGTACTGAAAGAAAATATGTTGCTTTTTTCCCAATACAAGAATCTACCTAATTTTTTGGAGAAGTAATTTTTAAATTATATGGAATATATGTCCCCAAAGTTATTCCTTTTCATACATATTTAGAAAAGAGTCCTCGGAATATATTTTCAAAATGGCAACCATTTTATAGAATTATAGGTTATCAATTTAATATATTATTAATACTAAACTTAGATCAATTTTTGAGACATTACTATACAATTGACAATTACAGTGTTCATGCCAGGGATTAACATATTAAAATATAAAGTACTCAATTCATTAACTAAGAGACACAATCATTTGAAATTTAAAAACAAGTCATTTAAATAACCTGCCTTCACTGACCAATTTAAATGTCTATGTATGTCTAAGTTTATACAAAACAGAATTTTTGAAATGTTCAAAAACCAAATTTCCTGAATATTTTTCATTATTTTTAATTAAAAGATAATGCTTAGGGGCTTCCCTGGTGGCGCAGTGGTTGAGTGTCCGCCTGCCGATGCAGGGGACACAGGTTCGTGCCCCGGTCCGGGAAGATCCCACATGCTGCGGAGCGGCTGGGCCCGTGAGCCATGGCTGCTGAGCCTGTGCGTCCGGAGCCTGTGCTCCGCAACGGGAGAGGCCACAACAGTGAGAGGCCCGCGTACCGCAACAACAACAACAACAAAAAGATAATGCTTAAGTAAATTTAAGCATAAACAAACATAAATTTCATAAGAAAAAACTATTAAACTGGGTAGATATGCGCTGAAACGATAAAGTCCATCATGGCTGAACTCTCAAACACACAACCATATGGGTCATTGACCCAAGTGGCCTTAATGGTTTTATTAGGGCCTCAAAACAATAACTTGACCAAAGAGATGGTTTCTGTCTGGATTCATTGCCCCTAGGCCCCAATTCTCTTGATAACCAGAACTGGGGAAAGTCAATTATGAAACAGCTCATAAGCACCCAAGAAGGGTGAAACACTGGGGCAACTTAGGTTTCAACCTTTCCACATCTATTAACCTGAGGCCATGAAGAGCAAGAAAAAGTTATTTGCCTTTAGTCTACAGAAGAATGATCATTTCAATTTTTGTTAGTAATCGTTTCTGGGTAGGTTAAAAAAATTCTTACCAAGGAAAATTAAACAATTCTCCAAGAAATAAAATATATCAAACAGCAGTATTTTACCTTGCTTGACAATAAAACTCCCCAAACTTAAAAACAAACATCTTGCAATTTATTTTTTAAGATTTTTTTTTTGATGTGGACCATTTTTAAAGTCTTTATTGAATTTGTTACAATATTGCTTCTGTTTTATGTTTTGGTTTTTTGGCCGCAAGACATGTGGGATCTTAGCTCTCCGACCAGGGATCAAACACAGAAGTCCCAGCAATTTTAAAATTAAAACTTGGAACAATATTATGTCAACCTCGGCGGAGTTGACATTTTGTTTTGTTTCATTAAACTAGCTCTGCTGTTGACAACAGACTGAAACAAAGTATACATTGTTTAGCATCAGAAGGCAAATCAGCATACATACTTGGGACTCACACCACCCAAAGGGTTTTAATTATCACCCCCCTTGAATAAGTAAGAAGGGAAAAAAAAGAAAGAGGCTGTTACCCAATGATGTTGCTATTTTCGGTTTCTTAACTTTTTACATATTTTAGTGATAGCTAGACATGTTGAAACAGACTTCTTAGAGATGCTCAAATGATTTATACTGTAAAGAAGGGGCGAACTTTGTTATTTCAATCTAGATTCACATAAAACTTAGAATTCACACACTGAGCAGTTAAGCAAACCATCTCTGTACAATTTACAAATGAAGAAGTCAGGGTCCAAATAGCGAAGACCACAGAACTACTCAGTCACAGACTTATCCAGAACCCAGACCCCTAATTTCCAACCGAATGCACTAAGTCATTTCAGTGCATTCAATGAACATTTATCAAGTAACACACTTCAGGCACTGAACCACCTGCACACAATAGGGAGAAACAGCACAGTCCCTGACATCAATGAGCAACCAGTCCACTAACAGAGTAAATGGACCCTTACAATACAAAGTTATGAGACAACAGGTAGAGGATTCTATGAGAACACAGCAAGAGAGAAGAGAGAGAGAGAGTACTGAGGGCAAAAAGCTGTGAAAGGGGATTGTGGAAAGTAAAGCATGAGTCAAGACTCGGTGGAATCAGCTTGATGAACCATCAGTGATATCTGCTTCCCATAGGATGACAGTAGTCCAAAACCAGATACTAAAGCGCAAAACTTACAGGTTTAGAATTTAGCCTGGAAACAATAAGGAAACCCATGAAAAGTAATATAACCAGATCAGTATTTAAGAAAAGTTGCTCTAGATACCATGTAAAGACTGGATGAGGGATAACCCAGCAGCACTAAGACAACTGCCCAGGTATGAAAGGAGGAACTGCACTAAAGGTAGTAGCAGTACTGCAGGAAGGAGACGTGCAGCCTCTCTTACGTTGGTGATAAGAACTATATAGAATCACTATATATTATAGTGACAAATGAGTTAGGGTCTTGGCCAAACAATGTTAAAAAATCTATAAATTCAAATTATGTCACTACAGAAATTATTTATTTATATCTATAAATGAGAAAAGCAAACAAAAATTTAATTAACAAATATAGGCTGTCTGCCTAACATACATCCAATATCTTACTGGCTATTATTAGAAACTTGGCAAAGGACTTCTGTGTTTCACTGACTATTATAACCCAAATACTCAGAGCAATGACATTTAGAATAATTCAACGTACATAGTAGGGTTGAAAGAATGAATGACACTACTACAAAACAATCTGTCTTAACAGAACTTAAAATCCAAGATTATCATATTAGGTAACAACAAATATTATTAAGACAATGTTGGAGCACAAAACTGCATAGTACTATGAACAACAGTTACAAAAATTCAAAAAATTGAATACAAAAGTTTCATGGAGTGGATGAGTAAACTGAAATCAAGGAAGGGACTTCCAGGCTAAATGACAAATGTGAACAGAGTAACCATGGGACAGCAAAAAGCTTAACTCAACCAAAGCAGACTTTAATATATGACAAAGAATTGTGAGAAATCAGATGAAGACAGAATTTCAGATTGTTAAGAGTCTTAAAAACCAAGAGGAGGCATCGAGCTGAGGTGTCTATAAAGATCACCTTGGAAGGCTTTTTAAACAGTCAGGGGTAGGAGAATAAAATAATACAAGTAACATATAAGGAAAATTAGACACAGCAATATATTGAGCAATTAAAGAGAAAACCTAAGACTAAGGTAGAAACAGTTGAAACTAGGAAGGAAAGAACAAAACTAAAACTTGGTCAGTAGAAAACCAATCAGACTTTTGAGTGTGACTGCCCACGAAGGAAAACAACTATAGAATAAAACAGGAATGTCTCAAAGGTTATTTCAGATGTTTTAGTTTCAGTGACTGGCAGAATCCTAAAGCCACTGACAGAAAAGTTGTAGGCTGAAGGGAACTCAAGGAAGTGGACTAACAACCCTACCACAGGCCTCCCACCTTGGCTGTATCCTCAGCCATTCAGAACACACACAGAACATGTTTCTCTGGTGCAACCAATTCTACATCAGACAGACTGGCAATAATCAGATTTGTAAGAGTTCTAACAACTAATATACAGTGAAACATAAGCTATCAAGTGAATCAGATGCTCAAGTTCACTAAGTGCTCCACTCCATTACTGTCTTAATGATACACTGGAAGTCAAATTATAAACAGGCTGCTTGGTACGTAGTGATTCAGAGCAAAAGGCATCATTGAGGGATATTTCATTCATGTAGCAATGAAGTCTGAAGAAATACACAAAACAGCCCTCTAGAGTATAAAATACTCCAATGCTAAATAGTTCTGGATAAGTATGTCCAATTCTGGCTATTTAAACTGCTTTTCTAGACTTTCAAACGACAAAACTACTTTCCAATCCTATTTCTTCAGGCGAAAACCTATCTAAAATTTTCTCTATCTTTTGACATGCAAATACCATTGATTTGGCTACAATCTAGTCTACCTTAGGTCTTGCAAACAATCCACATCTAAGATCAAGGTGAGAGGACAACTTATTTCTTCCATCACGTGTTGATTTTATCAAACTCTTAAAATGTTAACCACCCCTCATGCCACCTACAAATAACATGTGATAAGTGGTATGGTAGAGGTCAGTGCCCAGTGTCATGGGAGCATTCCAAGAAAGGGAGTGATTAAATCTACATTAGAGAACTGGGAAAGACTTGTTCACAGAGGTGACATCTAAACCAATGTCACAAGGTTAAAGTAGTATCCCAATGTCAGACAGGAAAAGAATACAAGTTTAGACAGATACACCTATTTGTACCAAGAATGTAAATGGCATGAGCTGAAATAATGAGCAGTTCCACACAGCTAGATTTTGGTATGGGTTGCCCAAAATGGACTCTTCTGCAGGTACTCAGAAATAAGTCAAGGATCCTAAGCCTGGAAGTAACTAAACCAAACATATTTTGGAAGGATAACTCTGCCACTACAGTGGAAAAATCAAGTGGAGGGAGGGTAAAAGTAATTGGAAGCAAAGAGCTAGATTAGATATCTGCTGAAATAGTCCAACCAACACCATAAAAGCCTAAACTAAAACAGCTTCAAAAACAAGAGCAAAATTAAGAACATTTTTTTAGAGGAAAAAAAAGGAATTAGGCATGAGGTTAATAATTATCTCTGCAAGAAAAGTATCAATAGGTAAAGATTAAACTTAAGTGATTATGTAAAGATAAAATGAGAATAATGGCCATAATTATTCCTTGGAAAAATTAAGCAGTAAGAGGAAAATATGACAGTTACTAGAAAGGTTCACATATAAAAATATACATTTGTAAGGGGGAAAGTATACATACTTAAGGCAAAAGGGAAGGAACCAATATAAGGGGGCTGCTAAATATTCTAAAAAGGAGTTAACTGTGGGTATTGCTTATGAATCAGAAAGAGATGAGACTGAAGGCCTAAGTTGAAAGTAAAACTTTATGAGACCTTGTTCTACTGAACAGAAGCACAAAAGGTATAGAGACGTATTAAAGTGAAAAACTGAGGTCTTCAAAGGTTACATAACTTGGCTGGGGTGGGATAAGGAAAAACTAGGTCAAGACTTTTGATGTCCTGCTTTCCACTGGACATAGTCATTTTGGAAAACTCATTACATATCATTTCAAAGTCCTCAGATCATTCCCTAAAAACCATGATGGGGTGGGGAGTTGATCTGTAAACCAAAAGAGGGGAGGGGCAGCAAGTCGTGAGAATTTTGACATAAAAGTTAACGGAAGAATTGAATGAATAATTGCCAAGCAACTACAAGTCTGCATGACTCAGTAACTCAGGTACAACATCAGAGAAATGAAAGATGTGGAGTTAAAGGTTAAATCTGCAGGATAATTAAGTAGCTGGTCAAGAGAGCCAAAGAAATGACCAAAGTGGACAAAGTTTGAGAGATCTTGAAAAATAACCGCATCCAGGTCAAGATCTTGGCAATGTGACTGAGAGGATGTCCAGAAACTTAAGAAAGGTCTGATGAACTTATACATGTAGATGACTGACAAACCCAAGCTGCATTTTTAAAAACAATTACTTCCAGTAAGTTCTTTAATAGAATTGAGGGCTATCTAAATTTCACCCAGAAGAGAAATTCTTCCACATAATGCCAAAGCAGATAAAAGCATACAACAATCATGAATAGGCAGGGAGAATTCCTCCCCGAAGACCATCCCTAGAATCCCAGGGTTCATTATACAGGCTATCAATGGCCTTTATCTGGTTTTATATCATAGCTCCAGCCCTTACAGACACAGTAAACAGACCTGAAAATAAGGAGGCCTTTGCTAAACAAATGAAATGAAAATAAAAGGTTTTGGTAGGAAAGCAGTTAACGAATATGAATAAAGTCACCTATTGATATTTAACAGACATATTGATTGAATCATATGAAATCAGATATTTGTTTTGACCTACAAAACAGCAATTTCATATGGTTCAAATTGTTACTACAAACAGAATTATATACACATAATATATAGAAGGTAAATTGACAGAAAGGGAATTGGAAAACACAATCACCAACAACTATGATTTGAACTCAAACGACATGGGTTTTCAAATTTAAATGTTTACAGAATTAGTCTGGTTTGCCAACATCGATGTTTTGCACCACAAAATTTAATTTCTTTAGAGTAAAAAGTACAAGCAGAAATTTTTATTGTTTCCGAATTCAGAATAAGAAATTTAATGTACTTTAAAACTAAGGTCCAAAACCACAAACCTTCAATAAAATGCCTTGGTTCACCCTAAATATCTTAATTAGACCTACAACATAGTAGAATGCATGAATTTGACATAACTATATTCAGTAATAGCAGTCCAGATCTTCTGCTGAAGATGATGATAGAAAGCCGTTTTTCAGAATTTGATTAACCTCTGAAAAAAACTTTAGATATTTTTCTTATGATATAAATTGATAAGGCAAAGTGGGAGACCAACAAGAAATAGAGTGCAAAGGGGCTTCCCTGGTGGCACAGTGGTTGAGAGTCCGCCTGCCGATGCAGGGGACACGGGTTCGTGCCCCAGTCCGGGAAGATCCCACATGCCGCAGAGCAGCTAGGCCCGTGAGCCATGGCCGCTGAGCCTGCGCGTCCGGAGCCTGTGCTCCGCAACAGGAGAGGCCACAACAGTGAGAGGCCCACATACCGGGGGGGGGGGGAAAGAAATAGAGTGCAAGGATCAAGATGCTTTTTCCCAAGAATACGGGACACTCTAATTAAATATAATTCATAAACCATTTTATTAATTTCAACATCATATGTGTTGAAATTAATAGTTGTTTATTTTATTTTTTTATAAATTTATTTATTTTGGCCTGCATTGGGTCTTCATTGCTGCAAGCAGCTTTCTCTAGAGCGGGGGCTACTCTTCTCTGCAGCATGCAGGCTTTTCATTGTGGTGGCTTCTCTTGTTGCGGAGCACGGGCTCTAGGCGCGCCGGCTTCAGTACTTGTGGCACGTGGGCTCAGTAGTTGTGGCTTACGAGCTCTAGAGCGTAGGCTCAGTAGTTGTGGCTCGCGGGCTTAGTTGCTCCGCGGCACGTGGGATCTTCCCAGACCAGGGTTCGAATCTGTGTCCCCTGCATTGGCAGGCAGATTCTTAGCCACTGTGCCACCAGGGAAGTCCCTAGTTGTTTATTGTAAAAGATAACTTTCCAGTTACAGTAGGTTGAATAAATTATGCAATATCTCATGTGAAGCAATACCATACAGTCATTAAAATGATGAAAACTTAAATATTTTTAAAGATGTTAACAAGCTACTTTATCTCTAAGCAAAACAGGCATAAATGTTTTATTATAATACTGATAAGTAAAATACAAAAGGTTTAATGTAAGACATCCCTAAATTCTGCCACTCTTCCTTAACTGTAAGAGTATTTTCTGACAATATAAAAAATGTCCCTACATATCTATACTCAAAAAAGCTATTAGTCAAAACTAATAAATTTATATTTGACATTTACAAATCATCTTGCTTGTTCTAACCAATTCCTCCTCATTCCTCAACATTCATTTCCTCTATAAAACCTTCCTGGCTACTAAAAAATATATGCATAACTCCAAAACAGACTTTATCATGCTGAGCTGTAATTTAAGGGTCTCTCCCCCACTAGAACTGTACTTAACTCATTTCTTAGCCCCAACCCCATTCCCAGGAAAGTGCCTTGCAAGACAGGCTTTCGTTACAAGTCGAATATTTACTTTTTAGATGAAATAAAAGGATAAAACATAAATTTGCCCACTGTTCTTCACTATATTCAGTTTCCTATACATGCCAAACACTGAACTTTATTCACAATAAAGAAGAAAATAATTCACTTTAAGACTGAAAGACAATATATCATGCACTCTGCATACCTCAGAGTTAAGAGCTGTAGCTATTTTAGGGGTGGGATAGAGAGGGTGGGAGGGAGGGAGAAGCAAGAGGAAAGAGATATGGGGATATATGTATATGTATAGCTGAATCACTTTGTTATAAAGCAGAAACTAACACACCATTGTAAAGCAATTATACTCCAATAAAGATGTTAAAAAAAAAAAACCGCAAAGAGTTGTAGCTATTTTTACAAGATAATCCTCTCAATTTAATGCAGTAAATATTGCAAATACTTTCAAACTTTGGTAAGTGTGTTAATAAAGCTTTATTAAACAATTCAAAATAAAAATTTCAGCTTACCTCTAAATTTTAAGCCAAATACAAAAGCCAAGAAAACTTAATGTGCACCCCTAATATTAACTGTTAGAAAAATTCATTCAGTGTTAATATTTTAATATGTTGGATAATCAAACACTAGAATCGAGGTAGTTCTGTCACTAACTAGCATTAGTACAGCAATCAGAGAAGCCCTCTCTAGGACTCATTCCTTATCTACAAAATGACAGGAGTTGGCAAATGATCTCCAAAATCTTAAAAAAGCCTACTGATGATGACTGTAATACTTTAATTAAATAAACAACAGATTGTTGGCATTCACATATTTACCATTTCTTAAGCCACCATCAAAGCCTGTGATATGTGGTTATTGCTAATGGGAATGAATAATTATCACTTCCTCATAAGAATTAAATGAGCTAATATTTATAGGAGACCTACATAGAAATCAGAGCTCCAAGTTAATGTAAAGGAGTACACCTAGCCCACTGCCCAGCATTCTTACCTCAAATAGTGGTTTGCAGGAATTTCTCTTAGATTTGTGAACGCCAGAGGTTCTACAGTCCTTTTTTTTTTTTTTTTAAACTTAGCTACTTGGCCAATTCTCTTATTAAATGATTCATTTTCTTTATGATTTGAAAAAATTTTTAGTGACTATCAAGAGAAAGAACTATGATGACCATAACTACTTCTGACAGTAATGATTGAGAAACTACTGAAGTCAAGAATAAGTACTCAATAAATGTTAGCTGAAATCAAATTAAAAAATAGTTTTAAAGAACTAATGTCTCAGTTAAAGTTACTATTTACACTACAATGAATTTTACCGAAGCTTTCTTATCTGTCCCTCCTGACTGGAATATATATTTCGTTGGCAATTCTAATTGCAGTTATCCAGATTCTTTTCAAATTCATTTTTGGCTTAAAATTGGACTAGGAAGGGCTTCCCTGGTGGAGCAGTGGTTGAGAGTTCGCCTGCCGATGTGGGGGACACGGGTTCGTGCCCCAGTCCGGGAAGATCCCACATGCCGCGGAGCGGCTGGGTCCGTGAGCCATGGCTGCTGGGCCTGCGCGTCCGGGGCCTGTGCTCCGCAACGGGAGAGGCTGCAGCGGTGAGAGGCCCGCGTACCGCAAAAAAAAAAAAAAAAAGAAAAAGAAAGAAAAATGGCCATAGCCTTAGCAGTGCCTTATCTGTGACATTAACTGATGGCAGTCTACTATCATATATTTATAATATGGAGCTTGTTGAAGTTCCTACTTCCTAAGTAATTTCTACTGCTGGAGAAAAGTCTCCCTTTCTCTAACCAATGTCCCTTAGTATTTCCATCTCATCTCTTCTTCACAATCCAAACCTCTCTACTTCCAAAAATTTATTGCAAAGATTCATCATTATCATCTAGCACTTCTATTTTTTTCCCTAAAGGATCTTTATAATAAATATCTAGCTAGATAGATAGATAATTAGTTCATGGTCTGTCAGAAGTTACATGGGGAGATAACTTTTACAAATTCTTCTAGCAGGAAAAACCTTTACTAGAGTGCTGAATGTCTGGGAGGGAAGGCAAAATACTCTACAAGACCACATTCTTCTTTGCAACTCAGGGAGGGAACAAAGTTCTAGTTGCAAGCAATAGGTAATCCAAGTGAAAAGAAAAGAAGCAAGCCAATCCTGAGAGCCCTCAGGAAAAGAAATGGGCTGTGAGACAGGCTTGGAACAAATGTGACACACTACATGCTTAAGCTGATAAGAAATTCCAATTCACCACAGGTCCTCATCCCCAGTTCTCTAATTGCTCCACACTTCATCAGTGTTACTAGTTCAACCCCAGGCCTAAGGGAAATTAATGCTTTGGCGTGAAGGAGTGCCAGTTAAGGTAAAAGGAATATGACAGAATCCTTATTGTGACTTACTGCAGCAGTGTCAGATGTATTTAGCATCTGAGTTAGAAATGCCAATCATTAGCGCTACACATGACAGTAATAATTAATTTCTCTAATACCATGAGATGTGATACTACGTAGTAACTAAGTTGGGAAGGATTTTCTAGAAATATAATCACTAATTATAATATTACTTCTATAGGAAAATGTTTTTGAAATTCAATCCTTTCATAAGTTAAAACTTATCAAAGATAAACAATAAGATTGGCACAACAGTACAGTGGCCAAACAGCCTGATTTAGAAGTCAAATTCCACCACCAATAGATGTGATTTTGGATGAACTACTCTAATGTCGCTGTGCCTCCATTTCTACATCTGTAAAACAGAGGTTAAAAAAAAAAGGAGGTAAAATACGGAGATTAAAAAAAAAAATAGTAGGAAGTTAAAAAAAAACCCAAGACTGAATAACTTTATAAGTATTTAGTTAAGTTAATATAAGTAGAGTAGATAAATATTAACTTTAAATAAATGCAGCTATTATTGCTATTGAGGAAAAGTAACACTCAATTTCTTATCTACCTGACATATTTCCACTTACGCTTAAAGACCTAGTCATTTGTGAAATCCTTCTTAAACTCCATACAAATTGAATATTCCCTCCTTTGTTCCCTCAATGTACATTTAACTAAAAGTACATCAATAATATTCACAAAATCACACATCCAGAATCACAGAACCTTGAAACAAACTATGGAGGTCATCTAGTTCTGGTTCAAGCAGACTTTCAATATCATATATTTATTGTATTCTTCCCAAAGTCATTTTTAAAGATACGCATGTTTGAGCAGTTGGTTTTTGTAACATCTTACAATTTTTAAAAAATAAATAAAACACTATAGTCAGATATTAAAATCCTGAGCTTCAACATCAAAGTATCAAAGGTGAAATTATTTCAGGTTTTCCTAAATCTTTGTTTATGGTCAAAACACAAAAGATATTTAATTTACTTTAACAAAAGAATTACTAAGTCTGTTTAATGTAAGTAAAGATACAATGTAAAATCAGAATACTTTGAGTGAATAAGTTATATTCTCCCAAGATCTGTAATAACTTAAAAGACTAAAAATATGTGTCATAAAAAATGTAATCTATTCAGTAAAATATAGTATCATCTACTAATATACGATTTTAAAACACACATTTCTATTATTTTTCTGTTCACTGCATGGAAAGATGATAATACATGGCTTTATTGAAAGATTCCCACTATAGTTAAAGAAACTATGAGCTTTGTGCCTGACACTATAACACTTTTTTAGGGTGCAGTTCATAAACACATATTCAAAGATACCAGGTATACAGGCTGAATATATATATGAACTCAAATCTATTTCAATGTCACCTCCTCATTGTGGCTTTTCCTGAATGCCCTATCTAAAATAACCACCCCAATCATTTCCTTAACTCTGTTCTACCTTTCCTTATTGTATTTACCAAGACTAAAAAATATTATGTCTCATTTGATTATTGTCAGACTCTCTCAATAAAACATAAGGTCCATAAAGACAGGAATGTCTCTGTTTTATAAACAGTTATATTTCTGTTGCCGAGAACAGTACATGACATACAGATACTGCTTAACAGACAATGAATGAATGATTGAACAAATACTTTTGAAGTAAGAGCATGATTTTTAAGTGTTTGGTGAAACAAAAGACATAATCATTTCAGTTAAAAACAAGAGAATGTTCATCTCACCAGGACCTTAAAAAAAATTTTTTTTTCTGTAACTCAAGGGTAGGTGGTACAGAAAGAGTAGGAGGGCAGTGTACAAAACGGGTTTATTTCTTCAAAGTTCCTTTGGGGCAAGTTGGTGTTCATTCTTGACTTAGTAACATGGGAAAACCATGGCACAATAGTAAGAAAATAATAAATTCTCTCTTAAAAAATGAACACTTTAGAATATGTTCTCATTTTCTAAAATCAACTGTATTTGCTTTAAGCTTCTATCCCAGAGCAAACAAACGAATTAATTATCTAAAAAGTGGACAGAGCCCAAAGTATAAACCAGTCTTAAGAATCAACCTTGGGGCTTCCCTGGTGGCACAGTGGTTGAGAGTCCGCCTGCTGATGCAGAGGACGCGGGTTCGTGCCCTGGTCCGGGAAGATCCCATATGCCACGGAGCGGCTGGGCACGTGAACCAAGGCCGCTGAGCCTGCGCGTCCGGAGCCTGTGTTCCGCAACAGGAGAGGCCGCAACAGTGAGAGGCCCGCGTACCGCAAAAAAAAAAAAAAAAAAAAAACAGAATCAACCTTGAATCAACCAAATGCTAACCAAGAGAACAGTCTCTATGATTATTTGAACTAAGCCTCTTTTGGAAAGAATTAGTAAAGAAGAGGAAGAAAAGTCAGAGAACTGAGAAGAGGCCCAAATCTCTGCCACTAAGTGGCAAACTAATGAAACCTGACCAGAATCCATCCTTCAAACTGTACATTCTGGGCCATAAAACATTTAACTAATTAAAAGGATTGAAAACATACATTGTCTGCCCTCAGATCACAATGGGATTAAACTAGAAATCAGTAACAGAAAATAATTGGAATATCCCAAAATACATGGAGACTAAATAACACAGGGGTCAGAGAGGAAATCTCAAGAGAAATTAAAAACATTAATTTCTATGAACTAAATGAAAATGAAAACACAACTAATCAAATTTTATGGGATACAGCAAAAGCAGTGATTAGAGGGAAATTTACAGCATTGAATGCATATATTAGAAGAGATCTTAAATCAATCACCTAAGGCTCCACCTTACAAAACAAGAAAAAGAGCAAACTAAATCCAAAGTAAGCAAAAGCAAAGAAATAATGTGAATTATTTTTAATGAAACTGAAAAGAGGAAACCAACAGAGAAAAAATCAATAAAACCAAAAGCTGGTTCTTTGAAAAGATCAATAAAATCAATAAGCCTCTAGACAAGCCAAGTAAGAAAAAAAGAGAGGACACAAATTACTAATATCAGAAATGACAGAGGAGATATCACTACAGATCCATGGACATTAAAAGGATAATAAAGAAGCACTATGAACAAGTTTATGCCCATAGATTTTATAACCTGGATGAAATTAACCAATTTCTGAAAAATACAATTTGCCAAAACTGACACAAGAAATAGACAATCTGAATAGGCCTATATCTACTAAAGAAATTGAGCCAATAATTAATAACCTTCCAAAACAAAAAGCACCAGGCCCAGTAGGGTGGACTGGTGAATTCTACCAAACATTTAAGGAAGAAATTATACCAAGTCTCTACAATCTCTTTCAGAGGACAGAAGCAGAGGGAATACTTCCTAACTCATTCTATGAGGACAGTATTACCCTACTACCAAAACCAGGCAAAGGCATTACAAGAAAAACAAAAACTACAGACCAGTATCTGGCATGAACATAGATGCAAAAAGCCTAAACAAAATACCAGCAAATCAAATTCAACAGTGTATAAGAATTATACACCACAACAAACTGGAATTTATTCCAGGTATTTGAGGCTAGTTCAACACTCAAAAATCAATTAAAGTAATCCACCACATCAACAAACCACACATCTGATTATCACTCAGCACAAAAACTTCAATATCTCTATCAAAGTTTCTAATGTCTGCATTAGAGTTCCTTCAAAGTGCTTTAAGGACCACGAGTTTCAGACTTAACTGTAAAACTCATTAAAAATTAAATTCTCAGACTCCACCCCCCAATAATGGAGACCAGATAAGCATTTTTATCAATCATCACAGGTGAATCCTATGTGAACTTAAGTTGAGAACTAGTGTCCTAATACACTTTTCAAAACTCAGTTGAAGTCACCTATTACATGACTCCCCCCCATTAGAATTAATTTATTTTCTCTGTACTATTCTTTGAACACATTACATGTATTTCTCTTGTAACTTATACCACATTATCTCTTCCCAACAGCCCTCCCCAGTCCCCAAAAAGAAAACTTTCTCATTAACTCTGATTAAGGCAGAGGTTCACAACCTTTTTTTCACAACTAACACACCACAGCACAATCCCACAGTAAAAGTTACTAGAGGATGTTACATAGATAAAATAAGCCATGCGATTCCTACAATTCCAGGACTTAGCTCTAATCTACTTTTCTCCCACAAATCAGCCTAAATGGTGTAAAGATCTATTTGATTAAAGTTGGTCTATAGCTTTCAAAAAGGTAATAGTTTTATTCCTTTAGTAAATTTTCTATGGACTATCCATTCTCACAACATGAAAGCAAAAAAATTAAGAGTGAATACTCAGTATTCTTGGTCTGGATCATGAGTTTATATCGACTAAAACAAAAATAAAATCAAGGTATAAAATAAAAAAGACTTTGCTTTCCATTCCATAATTGTATTTAAAACAGTAGTAAATTACTTGATCAAACATATTGACAAAGATTCCAAGTATTACCAACCTGATATATTAAAAAATGAAAAGGTGAATGATTTAAAAAAAAAGAAAATCAAACTTGAGAATGGGGGGACAGGACAGTGGAAATGAGACTAAATTTTACTTAATCAGAAACTTTCTGAAAATTCTGAAAAAAAGTCCTGGGTGAAGTCACAAAATCATAAATATTAGAGTTAAAAGGTGTTTTAATTCCTATCAAGTTCCACTTCTCTTATCTAGAAGGAAATTGGAATTCTTATCTATGTTGAGTGATTTTGCCCAATTCATATAATAATGGGCAGAATCTGGGTTTTCTGACTTCTGTGCCCTTTTCATTATATTAGGACCAAGCAGTGCACAAGACCTCAATTCAACTAAGCTGAATCCTAAACAAATTCAACCCTTGTTCACTTCATACAATAGCTAAACCCTTTCCTTTGAAGGATTCCAGGCAATGACCACACTTGCATATACAGACATTATCAATTTCATAGTTGGGGAAGGTAAAGCTGCAAGCTTAGTAATTAACTCAGAACTATAAGCAATAACAAAATGGAGAGTAAACTATCTGGCTCCTGGTGACATTCTCCAGGTGACATTCTCTTAAGTGGCATTTTGATAAACATCATGAGTTTACCTTAGCTTAAAACAAAACTACCTTTTTTTGAGCTGGCGGGGGAGAGGGGTTCTACTTCTATTACTACAGAATACTGACAAGTTCACATTCAGCTTCTTTGTGACAATTTAAAGTTTTTAATTACACCCTATCTTCAACTTTTCAGACCAAGATATCAAATACTAAGCTGAAATTTAAGAACTGGAAATTTGGGTTATAGTCCAGACTGTGCCAAACTATCACTACTTTAAGTAAATCACTGCCTATTTCTAGACGTCAGATCCTTCCCTCTATTAAATTGGGGTTGGGGGGAGGGGGGAAGGTGGTTACGGTAGTTATTATCTTTGGTGCCTTCCAGTTCTACTGTTCCTTATCTTTGTCTAATTTCATTGATACAAAAGGAGGAAAAAAAAACTGTTAATGATTACAAATTGTACCATTCACTGAGGTTTAAAGAAACAAACACACACACACACACACACCGGTGCCCGAAAGAGTCAGAGGTTAGCTGGTAGAGAGCACCAGGAACCACATTATTTTGAAATTCTTTTGTTTCACAGTCAGTTAAGTTTCTATAAATCATTCAAACGTGAATCACCATACACAGCAGCTGAACAATGTCAACATTTGATCCTGAAAAAATATGGCAAACTCCAAATTCCAAGACAGAATGTCTTCAGATGAGGATTTGAAATCTTTTATATAGTCAAGTAACTGACAATTTTGAACATTACCAAATCCCTGTGATATTGGGAAACAGCAAAGGTTAAGAAATCCTCCCATTGCCACCCTTCTGTGATCTGGAAATGGCTTACTGCAAAGAACCAACAGTCCCCATAGGACTTAGGTGAGCAAGACTCAGGAATTACCCACCCACCTTGTTTACCTATAACAAGGGCAGACATAGCACCTGCAAATTCCCATTCTTTGCTTCAAAACTGACTAGTTGAACTGCTTGTCCCCATAGAGCAACCGGAACAAAATATTACCCAAATTCCAAGATCTCTTCCCCTAGGTTCCTGAACTTTGGCCCACCCTCAGTCTGAAACAGGATATAACCCCCCAACAGTTTTTCCTCAGAACAGGTTTGCGTGGGGGTAAAACTTTCTCTGATTTACAGTCCAATCGTACTACCCTTTCATCTCACTTCCCCACACCCAGTTCTTTCTAGCCTTGTTTCCTCCTGCCCTTTTTAAAAGAGAAGCTCTTTTTCCTAATCTTTGAGACTCTAGCAGATCTTATGGTCAGGGCACTCTCCCCACTCCAATAGTTCCCTCGCCCACACCCTTGCTATTCCTTTCGAATATAGACCCTGCTTATTAAGTCCAGATTTTTTATTTGACACCTTTTCCAACTCCACAAAGGCTGAGTTTGAAAGACAAACTGACTTTGCCGTTTCTTTACTTTGCCCCTTCTCTAAGTGACAGGTGCTAATCCTTTACAAGAAGGGAATGTACTGTGTCCACCTGGAAAGCCTATAGGCATTTATAAGATATGAACTTCTTGGCCACTGCCCTACAGCTGAGAGTAAAGGGAGGAGATCATCAACGAGGCAAGGTCAACTCTGGGACCACCTGGCCCACGGCCATACACAGTAAATGGGCCATGAACATTCTGACTACCTATTCCGTACTCCTGAACAGATCTCGCGGTTGGGCAGGACATATGCTGCTTCCTCTAGGGCCCCGGCGCCCCGAGGCAGGTGGTAGGTCCTGTCCTACCGCTCACCCCATTGCTCCCGCCCGCTCCATCCTCAGCTGGGCACCCGACCGGCTCCCTTCACAGGACTGACCTCCCGGCCCCTTCCTCCCGACTGTTGTTATTCCAGCCCTCACAGGAAGACTCACCATGGCGCCAAGGACAGGTCGTGGACCAGACGCCCAGGAGTCGCCCGGGCCGTCCAGAACCTACCCTCACCACTCTACAGCCGGGATCCACTCGACACCGCGAGAGAGAAGATCTTCCGGCTCTGCCGGAAGTTCAGCCTGAGCGGGACAGGAAGTCCCTCCCCTCTGCTGAACGCCGGCGACCCCACGCCACGCAGAGGTGAGGCTACGCAAGACGTCCTTCATTGCCACTTCCGTGAGCGCTAGGTTAGAGGCTGGGGGAGGTGCTGACCTTGAGAGCGCACGCGGGAGGCGCAGGCGCAGCACAGGTAGGTAGGTGGGCGGGAGGCGCGCCGCTGTTGCGCCTGTGAGGATCCAGAGGTGGGTTGGGTGGTGTTGGCAAGAGCGCACCCTCTCTCTACAAGGTGATAGAGATAAAGGTTGGTGAATGAGGTGGGAGCCGACTCAAGATCCAGCGGATTTCTTGCGGGAGAAAACCACAGTTAAGCCCCGCTCTTGCTGAGACAACACTGAAATTGCCTCAGCTCAGCCACACCCTTTCTCTTTTTACCTTCTCGTTTTTCTAGCTGCCTTTTCTTGGAGACTTTCCTTACAGACCTGTCCCTCTGTCGTCTCTGCTCCCTGCTTTAGTGGCTCTTCCAGCTCTATCCTTCCTCAGGGCAGTGGAATTTGTTCGTGAGAAGTTTCTTCATTACAGGTACCAGCTAAAGCCAGAAGGACATCTACCAAGAGCAGAGAAACCGGCAAGAGAATTCTGCCTATTTAATACATTCCAGTATGGAGGGTTTCCATTTAGATTAAAAAGTATATGTCATCAGATGGAAAAAAGTCAAACTCCCGTATACCTTCTAATGTTGTGCTGTTTTTGTTTTTTTTTTCCAAAAGACAACTCCCATATACCCTCAAAATGTTGTGTTGTTTTCTGTACCTATAAACTCTCTATTTGGTTATGCATAGTACTAATGGCAGGCTTGAAGTGCATTATACAGAGTACCTTTAACCCAGAAATTCATCTCACAATTTAGGGATCCGTGCTTAAGTCTCAACTGTATCTGCAATTTCATCTGTGGGATCTCTTTTTGCCATAGGGTCTAGTTTTGTCGTAAAGCTGGAATTGGAATGGGAGACTAGGAAGCTTCAGAAGAACTTAAGAAAATTGGGTTGGCAGGGGTGGTTAGAGATGTTAAGTTTTACCTTCCTTACCAAAGTACCTGAAGAGCACAGATACCCAAGCTATAAATGGTCGAAAGATCCTGAGAATCAGAGTTCCCAGCCATCTAAAAGAAGCATGCACAGGGCAGTTACTCTATATTAGTTTCCACTTTAAATTTTATTGGGAGATGCATAGTGTGACAGTTAAAAAAGATGTAAGAATCATAAGTACTAACACTGGAAACAGCTGGAGGTGGAGTGGGGCTGGGAAATATTTTGTGAAACAGATCCTGCTGAGGTTGAATCCAGAACTTCGCTGAGGGTTCATTCCACTTCTGCTGTATGGAACAAGGTTGGAAATTGACAAGCCCCAGGGCACTGCAGATGGTAACTGGGAGAGAGGAATTGGAGTCTGTCGGCAGGTGTGTCTGTGGAAAGCAGCTGCGATCCTTGAGGAAGAAAAAGTGGAGAAGGAAAGTGGCTATAAGTCTGTCAGTGACAACACATCCTGCTAAGTCTTACTCTCCTTTCTGACACTGTGGGTCTTACATCTGCCCTAGACCTGGCAGCCTCATTGAGGTTCACAAAGCATCTCCTATGTGGCAGTAAGACTGAAATTATTAGGTTGGAATCCATTCCTGCCAGAGTAAACGAAAGGAAATCACAGTGTTTGTTATCTGCTGATCATTTTAAATAGATCATGGGGTTCTGTGTTCCTTATTTGGTATATGGCAAGTTGATAAATAACTCTTGGTTAATATCCTTTAATGTTTCTGTTACAGTGTGAAAAATCTGTTATAAGTAATTTTTTAAGATTAAAATGCATGCATGTTTTAAAGCTGCAACCTCCCAGTCTTTTTTTTAATCCCACAGAGTAATTATAATGTTGTGTAAGGTTACATGCCTTGAAGTAGAGGAATTTACCTATTTCCATTACTTAAAATAGATGAGAGTCTTAGACAAAGGTACAAAAAAAGGGGAAACTAATGAAAGGGGGGGAGAAGATGTGGATGATGGAGATTAAGAAGAAATTTGGTTGTTTTTGTCAAGGGAGTTAGGAGTCAAATCTTTGATTTAAAAAAATCTTGGTTGCTCACTATTCAGGCTTTGTGATGAGTTGTCCTGAGTGAGAACTGTTCCCTAGTACTTAAGAACACTAACAAATAGTTACCTCGTCCTTCAGGACCTCCACCTATCTGGAACGTTTTCAACCATTAAGACCTATCACTTTCTTGAAGTCTAGCTCCATATTCTTTGCAAAATGTTTTCCAGATTAGCTCCCCTGATAAATTTCCACTGCTTTTTCTTACTTTAGTAAATATAATAACTTACGCTTTCTTGTGCAGTGCCTTTGTAATCCCCCCACCTCTGCGCAATGTATATTGTTTTCCTAATTAGACATAAATGCCTGGGACCTTCTTGTGTTGCCCACCCTCTTCCCCTTGAGAAATACCATTTAAAGGAATGTTGTGGACAAAAATCACTTCAGTTAAACTGCCCTTAAAATAATTTATGGACAAAAATGTTAGCCGTAGGAATACTTATCATCATAAAAAATTAGGAAAAATCTTTAACAATTAGAGATTGGTCAAATTCTATCATATATACTTAGTGGAATATTATCTAGCTATTTTTTAAAAGCCATTAAACTGGCCTTTCTAATGGAAAATGTGACCAGTATGATTGCTTTGACATGAAAAAACTAAGTATAGAACAAAGAGTAAAAAAGGAAGTAACAAAAATATATCAATCATCGTTACTGGAATTACCACTCTAAAACAACCTTTCTGTAAGGGGGTAATTTTTATTTTTATTTTTTTTACTTAGGAGTAGATGAAAGGAGCTTTTTTTCCCCCAAAAAATTTTATGCTTTGTAACATCCACCTATATTACTCTCACCTTTCTAATTTGGGAAAAACATACAAACACACATGTTCTTCAGAAGTATATTGCAACTTTTTGATAGTTCAGTAGCCTCCCTCTGAAACTTTTCTCTATTGTTATTATAGTTATATCTAGGACTGTACTACATATCTGACTGGTGGAAAAACTCCTGCAAATTTTACACAAATTATACAGTGCACATTTTCAAGGATTACTAACGTACATAAATGAGATCTTGATATCATTTGATACCTTTTGGTATCAGGAAGGTCTTTAAACAGCCACCACGGAGAGCAATAAAACCGTTAGAAAAGTTTAAAACCTAAGTTAGCTTTATTCATTCTTTAAGTATTTGAGTATCTACTCTGTCCTAGTCACTGTTCTATAGTTGGGGAAACTGTGATAAATAGAGCAGACATGGTCCCTACTACATTTTAGTGATAACAGACCATAAATAAATAAACAAGAAAAATATAAGTTAGTAATAGTGCTAGGCAGAGAATTAACGTAGATGAATATTTTAGATTAGGTCACTAAGGAAAACTTCTAAAAGAGTGTTTTTATTTAAACTGCTATTTGACAGGAGAATCCAGCTTTGCAGAAATTGGGGAAACCGTTGCTTGCAGAGGGGACAAAAATGCAAAACCCTGAGGCATGAACTATCTTGGAATATTTTGGGAACAAAAAAAAGGCCTGCCTTGTTGGAGCATAGTGACTACAAGAAGAGTAAGTTTGGGGGTAGGAAAGAGCTAAATTATGGTTGCATTGAAAGCCAGGAAAGGGTTTAGATTTTATTCTAAGTGTGGTGGAAAAGCATTTTAACCTGAGGAGTTATAGGCAAGAATATATTTTTAAAATCTACTTTAATGATATTTTTGTAATTGAAATGTTTAGTTGACTCACATGTAACACAATTACTAATATACATGGACATAAATCTATTATATTACAGTAAGTCCCCTACATACAAACCTTCAAGTTGTGAACTTTCAAAGATGCGACCATGCATTCACATGTCCAGTCACATGTTAGTTCACGTGTCTGGCTTACATTGTCATGTGCGTGCATCCTCTATAAGTGGTTGTGCTTTTGTGTACTTTACTGTACAGTACTATATAGCTACCCAGACATCACTGGATTGTTTTTTAAAGAGAAAAAAGGATAGAATTGAACCTAGCAATGAACCAGAACTGTGCCATCAACGTCAGGCATGAGTGAAATTGCAGCTTGCCCTCTGTCTCCTGTTGCCAATGATCCTTTAGCTCTACCATCTCCCACCTCTTCTCCCTCCTCCAGTCAGTAACTCTTCTTGCCTGTTCACTCAATGCCAGCCCCTGTATGCCGCTGTTGTACTGTACTACTGGACTTTTCAAGGTACTATACTGTAAGATTAAAAATGTTTTCTTTATTTTTTGTGTTTGTTTTTTGTGTATTATTTGTGTGAAAAGTATTATAAATCTATTACAGTACAGTAATGTATAGACAATTGTGTTCATTGGGCACCCAGGCTAACTTTATTGGATTTAATGAATAAATTGGACTTAGGAATGTGCTCTCGGAACAGAACTCGTTCATATGTAGGGGACTTACTGTATTTGCTGTTTGTCCCATCTCTCCTATGTTCAGTTTCTCCTTTTTTGCCTTCTTTTAGATTGATTATTTTTAATCCATTTCTTCTACCCCATAAGCCTGACAGTTATGTATTATTTAGAAATTTATATTATACTCTTCCTGGACAATGTAAGGACCTGAGAACACATCAACTTAATTTACTGCCCCACTGCATGTTATATATATTGTGTTTACTTAATATATACTTCCTAATTCCTTAAGACATTATTATTTTTATACAATTAATGTGTGTTTATATTTACTCAAACATTTACTTTGTCTGTTGTACTTTATGATTCCTTGAGTTTCTAAGCTTCTATCTGGGATCTTATTTCTTCTTCCTGAAGAACATGCTCCAGTATTTCCTTTGTAGATGGCTGCTGGTAACAAATTCAGTTTTTGTATCCTGAAACTACTTATTTTGCCTTCATTTTCAAAGAACATTTTTGCTAAATGAGCAGCTATTGTATTTTATCATTCTGAAGATACATTCCATTGCTTTTGGCTTCCAATTTTTTTTGAGAAAAAATGTTGGTTTTATTTTTGCCCCCTTAAAGTGATCTGTTTTTTCCTTTGGCTGTTTATAAGATGTTCATAGTAAAATTGAAGCAGTTTTATTATGATGTAACTAACCGTTGTTTTCTTTGGTTTTTTATTAATTTGTTTTCTTTTTGAGGTTTGTAATGCTTCTTGCATCTGGGATCTCATATCTTACTCTGTTTTGGAAAGTTCTCAGCTCTTATCAGTTATTGTTTCTGCCCCACTCTCTGCCCTCTCCTCTCCTGGTACGCCACTTAAATGAATATTCAGTCATTTCAATTTATCCCTTATGTTCCATTTATTTGTCTCTGTATGGTTCATTCTGGATAATTCTTACCTTTCAGTTCACTCTCTTCTCTTTAATAGTCTCTAATCTCCTGTGAAACTTATCTGTTGAAGCATTTATTTCAGTTATGTTTTTGGTTGTTATCAGTTCAAGCATTTCTGTTTGGTTCTGTTTTATAGTTTCCAGTTAGCTATCCAGTTATCTGTCTCATTCTGATCTTTTATCTTTTCAAACATATTAAGCATAACTACTTTAAAACTCGTGTCTAGGGGCTTCCCTGGTGGCGCAGTGGTTGAGAGTCCGCCTGCCGATGCAGGGGACGCGGGTTCGTGCCCCGGTCCGGGAGATCCCACATGCCGCGGAGCGGCTGGGCCCATGAGCCATGGCCGCTGAGCCTGCGCGTCCGGAGCCTGTGCTCCGCATCGGGAGAGGCCACAACAGTGAGAGGCCCGCGTACCGCAAAAGAAAAAAAAAAGTGTCTAGTAGCTGTGGGGTCTGCTGTTGTCTGAAGCTTCCTTGTTTCTTTGTTGTGTTTGTTGTTTATCATATTATCTTACTTTTATGAGTTTTTATTTATATTATTTTTATTTATAAAATTTTTGTTAATTTATGTTATGTTATTTTTGATTGAATGCCAGAACTGGTATATGAAATTATACTTTGAGGTCTAAAATGATGATAGAAAGGATTTATGTCTCCTGGCAGGGGCTCTGGGCACTAGTAATCCAAAATCACCTTAATCTGGTCAGTGGCTGAGATGACTGGAAGTTCTACTTCTAGTTCAAACTTTTTCCTAAGGTATAGACCTTTGAGATCGCAACTTGAAGCCTGTAGAGTTAACAAAGGCAGGCTCTGAACTCCAGTTTTTGTCTTTTTGACTCACTGAGTTAGTCAGATGGTCTGTTCAGCTTCTCAGCTATCTTCTTCTCAGGAATCAGCAGGTAACCCCAGAAAAAAGCTATAGTAAATGCTGGGTTCAACAACTCTGGGTTTTTCTTCTTCTGGATTTTCTACTGCCTCATTGGCTCTCTCTAATGCCTTCAGATGTTTGTTTTATATTTTGTCTAGCTTTTCTAGTTCTCAGAAGAAGGAGTACAGGCATACCTTGGAGGTTTTGTGGGTTCAGTTCCAGACCACTGCAAGAAAGCAAATATCACAATGAGTCACATAAATTTTTTTGTTTCCCAGTGATTTAAAAGTTATGTTTACACTGTACTGTATTCTATTAAGTGTGAAATAGCATTGTCTAGAAAAAAGTACACTCCTTAATTTAAAAATAGTCTATTGCTAAAAAATGCTAACCTTCATCTGAGCCTTCAGTGAGTTGTAATCTTTTATCTGGTGGAGGGTTTGAAATACTTTGAGAATTACCAAATGTGACACAGAGACATGAAGTGAGCAAATGCTTTTGGAAAAATGGTGCCAATAGACTTGCTCAATGCCGCATTGCCACAAACTTTCAATTTGTAAAAAACACAATATCTGTGAAGCACAATAAAGTGAAGCACAATAAAATGAAGTATGTCTGTACTGAAATACAGATTTAGAAATGGATTCACTCTTATAAGGGATATTGATTTAAGACAGATGACATTGTAGGCCAATGGGAAAAGCAAGAGCATTTCAATAAATGGTACTGGATATCCATATGGAAGAAAATTAAATTGGACCTCCCTAGTTAACACCATACAGAAAAGTCAGTTCCAGGTGAATTAAAGATTTAAATGTGAAAGGAAAACCTATTAAAACTTCAGAAGACAAGATAGTGAGATATCTTTATGCTCTTATAGTAGGTAAAACCTATAAAAAGAAAGAATTACATTCAAATACGTTTTTAAAATCTCTGTTCAAAAGATATCATAAGCCCTTGGAGTAATAGTTGATTTCATTTAGGTACAGGAAATGTACACAATGAGCCTGGAACATTTTGTTGTGCAGTTTAGCAAGGAAGCTGTCATAGGCTACTAGGATCATGTCAAATGGAGTCAGGAGCCAACTGAAAAGCATTGCTCTGGCCAAAGATGGAACACTTTGAGTATCAATAAGGACACACAGGTTCACAGAAATTCTGAAATCCCCTTGAGCACAAACTGGGACATACCAAATGCAATGGATTGGAACATCTGAAATTATCAAATGTCCTTATATTCATGAGTTCTTAATGATAATAAAACTAACAAAAAGCATCTAATTGATCAACACTGAAGGATGTTCTGGAATCATTATTTTGAAAACCAGTTTTTAAAAAGGTAATTATTTGTCCTGTCTTTCCTATATGAACTGTACCACAGGTAAGTAAATGAGGGGAAGTTTTTTATATAAATGTATTAATAAATGAAGAATGAATGATAAAATTAGAAAATTTTAAGATTCCTAATGAATAAATAGGTTTATTCATTGTATATCAACAGCTGCTAACATGACAAGTAAGGAAACTTTATATGCCTCTTAATGGAAAAACACACCATCACCTATTAAAAACTTGTGCCAAAAAAACTGAACCTGATATTAGGAAATACAGAGAATGTGTTAAACACAGTGGCTGTGCAATCAGAAATTTTTCATCTATGGAAATCATGGGACAAATTAACTTCAACAAATATGTTGCAGGAGGGAGAGAAGATGGAAACAAATGTAGATTAAAAAGAGACTCACCTAAAAGACACATGAAGCAATGTGTGAACTTGTATTAGTTATTTATTGCTGTATAACAAATTGCCCCAAGACTTAATTTAACAGCTTAAAACTAAAAATACTTACCTCTTACAGTTCCTGAGGGTCAGAATCCAGGAGTGGTTCAGCTAGGCCTCATGGCCCAGGGTCTCATGAGTTTGCAGTCAAGCTATTGGCTGGACTGCAGTCTTCTGAACACTTGACCTGGTCAGAGAGGAGTCACCTCCAAGATGGTTCATTCACAGGGCTACCTGCATGTCCTCACAACATGGCACCTGGCCTTCCCCAGAGAAATTGATCCAAGAAAGAGACAAGCTAAAATTACTCAAAGTGATGCATTACTTGTCCTGTATTCTCTTAATCCCACAGATCATCCCTGATAAGAGTGTGGGAGGAAATTATGCAAAAGCATGAATATCAGGAACCCGGCTACCACAATTTGACCTCCAAAGAGTCACATTCTTCCAGTATGCCAAATATACTCATCCTCCACCTGAGCACCCCCAAACTTTCATGCCATTACAGCATTAACTCAAAGTCTAGAAATGTAAATCAATTCTAGGTGTAGATGAGGACTTGTGTGTGTACTTTCTTAAGCACAGGTCTTTAAATAGAGTTCCTCTTGATCTGAAGAGCTGTATACTGAAGACACACAGTATCTGCCTCCACACACTTAATTTAAAATAGGGCAACCACTATGGATGTGTGTTTAAAAGGAGGGAAATGAGGTACACATGTTCACAGAAATTCTGAAATCCACCTAGGAACAGGTTGGCAGTTTCTTCATTAAGATTCAAGGCCTGAGAGTAAATCTCCAGGTCTAACTCTACTTTAGTCACTTGGATCCACCCACTGAGTCATCCTTCATTTTCCACATTTACAGCTAGGTACTTGTCTCTGCCTATAGAAGCTTAGATATCCAAAAGCCTCTTTTGATTTGGTGCTCTGTCCCTTTCAGTTCTGGCGGGCAAACAACATACTAATATAATCCTCTTTTAAAAGTCTCTTTTAAAACATTGTATTCTGCTCATATAATTCTTTTATAAACTTTGTGGATCTCCTCTGAATTTTATTTGAGTTCACGCCATTACACAAAGCAATACCCATAAATATCTTCCATATAAACCCTTCTCTACATTGGGCTTTTGATGCAGCACACCCTTAAAATTCTTAGAACCTATCACTTGAGAAGTTTCATCAGGTACATCCTTTATGTCTGAATAAAAATACTCTGAAATACCATGCTAGAGCTTTCTGAGGTCTTAAAGGGCTTTAAAACTACATCCTCAAATTCATATTTTCCTGTTAGTGCTTTGCATTTGTTCTTTCTTTTTTAAATAAATTTATTTATTTATTTATTTTTGGCTGCATTGTGTCTGTTGCTGCGCATGGGCTTTCTCTGGTTGCGGCGAGCGGGGGCTACTCTTTGTTGTGGTGCATGGGCTTCTCATTTCAGTGGCTTCTCTTGTTGCAGAGCACGGGCTCTAGGTGTGTGGGCTTCAGTAGTTGTGGCTCGTGGGCTCTAGAGCACAGGCTCAGTAGTTATGGCGCACAGGCTTAGTAGTTATGGCGCACAGGCTTACTTGCTCCACGGCATGTGGGATCGTCCCAGACCAGGGCTCGAACCTCTGTCCCCTGCATTGGCAGGCAGATTCTTAACCACTGCGCCACCAGTGAAGTCCCTGTATTTGTTCTTGTTCTGAGCCATTTACTAATTTTAACATCATCTGTCACCTAGAGAGACTGGGAATCTTCAAATCCCAAAAGTTCTGTCTCCTTTTTGTTTAACAGTTCTTGCTTTAACATCTCTTCCCTCTCACATTTTACTATGAGCAACAATGAGAAACCAGGTGATGTTAAAGAAACATCTTTAACATTATTCTGGCTGGACATTGCCTTAACTAGATCACCCAGTTAGTTCATTAGGCATATTCTCTACTTTGCACATAACTTCAGGTGACAAATTTGCTAAACTATTGCCACTTTCCTCTAATTTCCAATAAGACTTTAAATCTGTAAGACCTCATCTGCAGCCTCCTCAAAGTTATCATGCATCTACAAACACTCTCCTCCAAGTCCTTCCAGCTTCTGCCCACTGCACTTTTTTTTTTTTGGCGGCACTGTGCAGCATGCAGGATCTTAGCTCCCCCAACCAAGGATTGAACCCGCACCCCTTACAGTAGAAACGCAGACTCTTAACCGCTGGACCACCAGGGAAGTCCCAGTCACTCTTAAGTTTTAGGTTTTTGTTATGTCAGCACCCCACTTCCAGGTGCCAAAATCTTTATTAGTTTTATATTGCTTTATAACTAACTACCCCCAAAACATAATTTTTAAAATAACAAACATTTCTAACTCATGCAGCATCTGAGGGTCAGAAATCGAGGAGTAGATTAGCTGAGTAGTTCTGGCTCACGGTCTCCTGTGAAGTAACAGTCAAAGCTGTCAGCTGGGGCAACAATAATTTAATGACTTAACTAGTGCTAGAGGATCCACTTCCAAGATGGCTTACACACATTGGCAGGATGCCTCAGTTCTTCATTAGCTATCTGGCACAATACCTCAGTTTCTCACCATATGCCTCTCCAGAGAGCTGCCTGCCTCCCCCTTAAGCAAGTAATCCAAGAGAAAGAGACAGAAGCTACCACGCCTTTTATGTCTTTTTTGATCTACCCTCAAAAGTGGCATACATTACACAGATATGTGACCCACAGGTTGATCACAGGTATATCCGGAGAAAAGCATGGTCCGAGATGACACATACACCCCAGTGTTCATTGCAGCACTGTTTAAAATAGCCAAGACATGGAAGCAACCTAAATGTCCATCGACAGAGGAATGGATAAAGAAGATGTGGTATATATATACAATGGGATATTACTCAGCCATAAAAAAAATGAAATAATGCCATTTTCAGCAACATTGATGGACCTAGAGATTGTCATACTGAGTGAATTAAGTCAGATAGATAAAGAGAAATATCATGTGATATTGCTTCTGTGCAGAATCTGAAAAGAAATACAAATGAACTTATTTACAAAACAGAAACAGACTCACAGACTTAGAGAATGGATTTATGGTTACCTGGGGGTGAAGGGTAGAGAGAAGCAATAGTTAGGAAGTTTGGGATTGACATGTACACACTGCTATATTTAAAAAGGATAACAAGAGATAGCCTCATCCACCACAGGGCAGACAGCAGAAGCAAGAAGAACTACAATCCTGCAGCCTGTGGAACAACAACCACATTCACAGAAAGATAGACAAGATGAAAGGCAGAGGGCTATATACCAGATGAAGGAACAAGATAAAACCCCAGAAAAACAACTAAATGAAGTGGAGATAGGCAAGCTTCCAGAAAAAGAATTCAGAATAATGACAGTGAAGATGATCCAGGACCTCAGAAAAAGAATGGAGGCAAAGATGGGGAAGATGCAAGAAATATTTTAAAAAGACCTAGAAGAATTAAAGAAAAAACAAGCAGAGATGAACAATAAAATAACTGAAATGAAAAATACACTAGAGGGAATCAATAGCAGAATAACTGAGGCAGAAGAACGGATAAGTGACCCAGAAGACAGAATGGTGGAATTCACTGCTGTGGAACAGAAGAAATAAAAAAGAATGAAAAGAAATGAAGACAGCCTAAGAGACCTCTGGGACAACATTAAATGCAACAACATTCGCATTATAGGGGTCCCAGAAGGAGGAGACAGAGAAAGGACCAGAGAAAATATTTGAAAGATTATAGTTGAAAACTTCCCTAACATGGGAAACGAAATAGCCACCCAAGTCCAGGAAGAGCAAAGAGTCCCATACAGGATACACCCAAGGAGAAACACGCCAATACATATAGTAATCAAATTGGGAAAAATTAAAGATAAAGAAAAAATTATTGAAAGCAGCAAGGGAAAAATGACAAATAACATACAAGGGAACTCCCATAAGCTTAACAGCTGATGTCTCAGCAGAAACACTACAAGCCAGAAAGGAGGGGCATGACATATTTAAAGTGATGAAAGGGAAGAATATACAACCAAGATTATGCTACCCGGCAAGGATCTCATTCAGATTCGATGGAGAAATCAAAAGCTTTACAGACAAGCAAAAGCTAAGAGAATTCAGCACCACCAAACCAGTGCTACAACAGATGCTAAAGGAACTTCTCTAAGTGGGAAACACAAGAGAAGAAAAGGACCTACAAAAACATACCCAAAACAATTAAGAAAATGGTAATAAGAACATACATATCAATAATTACCTTAAATGTGAATGGATTAAATGCTCCAACCAAAAGACACAGGCTCACTGAATGGACATAGAAACAAGACCCATATATATGCTGCTACAAGAGAACCACTTCAGACCTAGGGACACATACACACTGCAAGTGAGGGGATGGAAAAAGATACACCATGAAAATGGAAATCAAAAGAAACCTTGAGTAGCAATACTCATATCAGATAAAATAGACTTTGAAATAAAGAATGTTACAAGAGACAAGGAAGGACACTACATAATGATCAAGGGATCAATCCAAGAAGAAGATATAACAATTATAAATATATATGCACCTGACATAGGAACACCTCAATACATAAGGCAAATGCTAACAGCTCTAAAAGAGGAAATCGAGAGTAACACAATAATAGTGGGGGACTTTAACACCTCACTTACACCAATGGACAGATCATCCAAACAGAAAATTAATAAGGAAAGACAAGCTTTAAATGACACAATAGACCATATAGATTTAATTGATATTTATAGGACATTCCATGCAAAAACAGCAGATTACACTTTCTTCTCAAGTGTGCAGGGAACATTCTCCAGGATAGATCACATCTTGGGTCACAAATCAAGCCTCAGTAAATTTAATAAAATTGAAATCATATCAAGCATCTTTTCTGACCACAATGCTATGAGATTAGAAATCAATTACAGGGAAAAAAATGTAAAAAACACAAACACATGGAGGCTAAACAATACATTACTAAATAACCAAGAGATCACTGAAGAAATCAAAGAGGAAATTAAAAAATACCTAGAGACAAATGACAATGAAAACATGACGATCCAAAATCTATGGGATGCAGCAAAAGCAGTTCTAAGAGGGAAGTTTATAGCAGTACAATCCTACCTCAAGAAACAAGAAAAATCTCAAATAAACAATCTAACCTTACACCTAAAGGAACTAGAGAAAGAAGAAAACATAAAACCCAAAGTTAGTAGAATGAAGGAAATCATAAAGATCAGAGCAGATGTAAATGAAATAGAAACAAAGATAACAGTTGCAAAGATCAATAAAACTAAAAGCTGGTTCTATGAGAAGATAAACAATATTGATAAAACATTAGCCAGACTCATCAAGAAAAAGAGGGAGAGGACTCAAATCAATAAAATTAGAAGTGAAAAAGGAGTAGTTACAACAGACACCACAGAAATACAAAGCATCCTAAGAGACTACTACAAGCAACTCTATGCCAATAAAATGGACAACCTGGAAGAAATGGACAAATCCTTACCAAGACTGAACCAGGAAGAAATAGAAAATAAGAAAAGACCAATCACAAGTAATGAAATTGAAACTGTGATGTTAAATCTTCCAACAAACAAAAGTCCAGGACCAGATGGCTTCACAGGTGAATTCTATCAAACATTTAGAGAAGAGCTAACACCCATCCTTCTCAAACTCTTCCAAAAAACTGCAGAGGAAGGAACACTCCCAAACTCATTCTATGAGGCCACCATCACCCTGATACTAAAACCAGATGAAGATATCACAAAAAAAGAAAATTACAGACCAATATCACTCATGAATATAGCTGCAAATATCCTCAACAAGGGCTTCCCTGGTGGCGCAGTGGTTGAGAGCCCGCCTGCCGATGCAGGGGACACGGGTTCGCGCCCCGGTCCAGGAAGATCCCACATGCCACGGAGCTGCTAGGCCCATGAGCCATGGCCGCTGAGCCTGCACATCCAGAGCCTGTGCTCCGCAATGGGAGAGGCCACAACAGTGAGAGGCCCGTGTACCGAAAAAGAAAAACAATTCCTCAACAAAATACTAGCAAACAGAATCCAACAACACATTAAAAGGATCATACACCATGATCAAGTGGGATTTATCCCAGGGATGCAAGGATTCTTCAGTATATGCATATCAATCAATGTGATACACCATATTAACAAATTGAAGAATAAAAACCATATGATCATCTCAACAGAGGCAGAAAAAGCTTTTGACAAAATTCAACACCGATTTATGATAAAAACTCTCCAGAAAGTGGGCATAGAGGGAACCTACCTAAAGGCCATATATGACAAACCCACAGCAAACATCATTCTCAATGGTGAAAAACTGAAAGCATTTCCTCTAAGATCAGGAAGAAGACAAGAATGTCCACTCTCACCACTATTATTCAACATAGTTTTCAAAGTCCTGGCCACGGCAATCCAAGAAGAAAAAGAAATAAAAGGAATACAAATTGGAAAAGAAGTAAAACTGTCACTGTTTGCAGATGGCATGACACTATACATAGAGAATCCTAAAGATACCACCAGAAAACTACTAGAGCTAATCAATGAATGGGGTAAAGTTGCAGGATACAAAATTAATGCACAGAAATCTCTTCCATTCCTATACACTAATGATGAAAAATCTGAAAGAGAAATTAAGGAAACACTCCCATTTACCATTGCAACAAAAAGAATAAAATACCTAGGGATAACCCTACCTAGGGAGACAAAAGACCTGTATGCAGAAAACTCTAAAACACTGATGAAAGAAATTAAAGATGATACAAACAGATGAAGAGATATACTATGTTCTTGGATTGGAAGAATCAATACTGTGAAAATGACTATACTACCCAAAGCAATCTAAAGATTCAATGCAATCCCTATCAAATTACCAATGGCATTTTTTACAGAACTAGAACAAAAACTCTTAAAATTTCTATGGAGACACAAAAGACCCCGAATACCCAAAGCAGTCTTGAGGGAAAAAAACGGAGCTGGAGGAATCAGGTTCCCGGACTTCAGACTATACTACAAAGCCATAGTAATCAAGACAATATTGTACTGGCATGCAAACAGAAATATAGATCAATGGAAAAGGATAGAAAGCCCAGAGATAAACCCACACACGTATGGTCAACTAATCTATGACAAAGGAGGCAAGGATATACAATGGAGAAAAGAGAGTCTCTTCAATAGGTGGTGCTGGGAAAACTGGACAGCTACATGTAAAAGAATGAAAGTAGAACACTCCATAACACCATACACAAAAATAAACTCAAAATGGATTAGAGACCTAAATATAAGACCAGACACTATCAAACTCTTAGAGGTTAACACAGGAAGAACACTCTTTGACATAAATCACAGCAAGATCTTTTTTGATCTACCTCCTAGAGAAATGGAAATAAAAACAAAAATAAACAAATGAGACCTAATGAAACTTAAAAGCTTTTGCACAGCAAAGGAAACTACAAACAAGATGAAAAGACAACCCTCAGAATGGGAGAAAATATTTGCAAACGAATCAATGGACAAAGGATTAATCTCCAAAATATGTAAACAGCTCATGCAGCTCAATACTAAAAAAACAAACAACCCAATCCAAAAATGGGCAGAAGACCAAATAGACATTTCTCCAAAGAAGATATACAGATGGGCAAGAAGCACATGAGAAGCTGCTCAACATAACTAATTATTAGAGAAATGCAAATCAGAACTACAATGAGGTATCACCTCACACCAGTTAGAATGGGTATCATCAGAAAGTCTACAAACAACAAATGCTGGAGAGGGTGTGGAGTAAAGGGAACCCTCTTGCACTGTTGGTGGGAATGTAAATTGATACAGCCTCTATGGAGAACAGTATGGAGGTTCCTTAAACAGCTAAAAGTAGAATTACCATATGACCCAGCAATCCCACTACTGGGCATATACCCAGAGAAAACCACAATTCAAAAAAACACATGCACCCCAATGTTCATTGCAGCACTATTTACAATAGCCAGGACAGGGAAGCAACCTTAATGCCCATCGACAGACGAATGGATAAAGAAGATGTGGTACATATATACAATGGAATATTACTCAGCCGTAAAAAGGAATGAAATTGGGTCATTTGTAGAGACGTGGATGGATCTAGAGACTGTCATACAGAGTAAAGTAAGTCGGAAAGAGATAAACAAATAGCATATATTAACACATATATGTGGAACCTAGAAAAATGGTACAGATGAACCAGTTTGCAGGGCAGAAATAGAGACACAGATGTAGTGAACAAATGTATGGACACAAAGGGGGGAAAGTGGCAGGGGTGGCGGTAGTGGTGGGATGAATTAGGAGATTGGGATTGACATGTATACACTAATATGTATAAAATAGATAACTAATAAGAACCTGCTGTATAAAAAAAATAAATAAAATTCAAAAAATATATAAAGAAAAAAAATAAAAAGGATAACCAGCAAGGATCTACTGTATAGCACAGGGAACTCTGCTCAATGTTATGTGGCATCCTGGATGGGAGGGGAGTCTGGGGGAGAATGGGTGCATGTGTATATATGGTTGAGTCACTTTGCTGTGCACCCGAAACTATCACAACATTGTTAATCAGCTATACTCCAATATAAAATTAAAAGTTTAAAAAAATGCTTGATATGATTTGTTATCAACAATGTGAATATCAAAAAAACATTTAAAAAAAAGGTGACATACCATTACACAGATATGTGACCCACAGGTTGATCACACATAGGAGATTACACAAGTGTGTACATACCAGGGAGTAGGAATCATTGGGTACCATTTTGGAGGCCTGCTACCACAAGACTTTATCTGGATCATGATTCAAACTTTAAAACACACACACACACTTAAGATGATTGGAAATTTGGATGCTTATTGAATATTTGATGATATTGGGGAAGTATTGTAAATTTTTTTGTGTGTTTATAATAGTAATTTTTAAAGATCCCTATTTTTTAGAGATGCATATTGAAATATTTAGAGATGTAATGATATAATGTCTGGGATATACTTTAAAATACTAAGAGATGGAGAAAGTGAGTGGTAGTATAAATGAAGCTGAATTGGTTATGAGTTGATAATCCTGAAGCTGGGTGATAGGTAAATCAGAGCTCATTATTCTATTCTGCATATTTTTATACTTTAATGTATGTTTAAAATTTTCCATAATAAAAAGTAAAAAAAAGAAAAAAAGACATCATAAGGAGAGTAGAAGACAAGATACAAACTGGGAGATCTTTACAACCCATATTATTGGCAAAGGGATTAATACTTGTAATAATAATTGTGTAAAGAATTACTACAATTTAAATATTTTTAAAAATAGATAATGCTCTTAACTACCACACTATAAATAGGTAATTCATAATTACCTATTACCTATAAATAGGTAATTCATAGGTAATAGATAATTCATAATTCATAAAGGAGGAAACCCGAAGAGATGTTCAACCACATGCTGAATATCATTTCACACCCACCACATAAGCAAAAATTTTTAAGTCTGACAATATCACCAGAACACTTATACGTTACTGGTTGGAGTATAAACTGATATATCCATTTGGAAAACAATTTGGCATTATCTAGTAAACTTGAAGTTGCATGTCTCTTATGGCCCAGGAGAAATGTGTATCAGGATATATGAGAAAGAAAATTCCTAATAGTATTATTCATAACAGTAAAAATTGGAAACAACCCAACTGTCTATCAACAGTAGAGTGGTTAAATATATTACGTATACTCATACAGTAGAATACAACAGTGGGAAAAATGAATCACAAATCCATGGACATGGATGAATCTCTAACAACACTGAGCAGAAAAGCAATTCACAAAAGAACAGTACAGTAGGATTTCACTTCTATAAATTAAAGAACCAGTAAAAGTAAACAATATTTTGTTTAAGAGACCAAACATAAGAAGTAAATCTATAAAGCAACAGGATCGTAACCACAAAATCAAGATAGTGATCTTCTCTAGCTGCAGAAAGAAGGGAATGGACTAAGGCAGGGGAACACAAGAAACATAAAAGTAGTGTGATTATACGTGTTAATTTAGTCAGAACAGTCCTGGTTTGCCTATATCCCTGGTGTAATAACTAATAGCACTCTCTTTTACTCTCAAAAGTGTCCTAGTTTGGATAGTAAATTAAATGTTCATCCTTTTTAAAGTACCTTTTTTCCCTTTAACAGGATGGAAGGCCTATGGATCTTCACTGTATAATTCTTCCTTACATCACACATGTATTTTACAAATATCCATTTGAAAATAGCCAATATTTTATAATGTAATTTTAGACAGTGACAACATGGTTAAAAAAAAGAAAATCTGTATGTAGAATAAATGTAAATAGGATTTGAATGAAACCCTTATCGTCTGGGTATATGTAGAGATAAATAACGTACTATATGCCTGGCATTGTGTTAAGCCATTTACAGATATTACTTCATCTTCATAGCAAGATTTTTGGGTAGGTATTATAATATTATCTTCATTTTACACATGAAGAATCTGAGGCACAAAATGTATGTGTAACGTAGCCAAAGTCATACCATGACAGAGCAGAATTTGAACCTAAGCAATGTGACACCAGACTACATGCTCTTAACGCAATGCCAGAATCCATAATAGATATTCTTAATCATTTTTTGTGCTACGGATCCCTTTGGCAGTCTGGTGAAGCCTATAAAGCCCTTTTTAGAATCATGTTTTTAAATGCATAAAATATGCATAGGATCATGAATGAAACCAATTATACTAAAATACAGTAATCAAGTTATTCAACAAAAGTGTGCTGTACATGTGCTTCTTTATTAATGCGTTGAAAAACAAAATCTAGCAGAGGGTCGAATAATATCTATAATTTTAAAGTAGTGAACACTAATTATATCTTGAGATTTCTACAACTATAGTAATGTGATGGGAAAATATTTGTGATTTTTATTGGTGAAAAAGTCAGCGGTACTTCAGTAACACTGGTTTGTTGCCTATGTTCACAATTGAAAGAAATGCTAAATTTCACTTAGAGGTTAGCAAAAATTAGGTTATAATATTTTTTTCATAGAAATTCACAGCCCTCTGTTTTGTGACCTTAATTCATAGACTTCCTAACATATGTTTTACTTCAGAGAGGTCATATTCCCCAGCCTATCTTCCACTTTCTGGTTTGGGATTATGCTCAAAATGAGATACACAAACTAGTTTACTAGAAATAAAAAGTATTTCTCCATGTGATAGACTTGAATGGGGAATGAGAAACAGGAATGTGTTAGAATGACTAGGTGTACACACAGACAATGGGAAGCTTGGAACTGCTTTAGAGTGTTTTATTTAAGAGGTTTTAAACTGGTTCCAAACATGTACTGTCACATGCAATTATTCATAAAAGAATTCATTATTGATACCACAATACCCTACAGTATACTATTTGTCAATACATGTAGCAATGCAACAATCAAAAAAGAAAATTCAAATAGCTGGACACCTCCTAAAAGTTTCATTGGGCTAAAAGCAAAACATCTGACAAGTTTTTGATTTGCCTTTCTCATGATTTGATGTCCCAGCAGAGCAACTAGGGAACCTAATTCTGACCAACAAGGAGGAATTGCTTGGCTAATTGGAAGTGACATAAACCTTGAGAGAAAACAACCACATACCAAGGATAATTATAAGAAGGTAACATGGGCCTTAAAGCATAGTCAAGAAATCTGAAGCTCCCAAATGAGGTGAGACTTGTAAAAAATGCTGAGAGGACAAAGAACGGGCTTTTTAAAATTCTCTTCAAAGGCAGATGATGAAGGAAGGGAAAAGCCCACTTACAGCTGCTGGTATAAGGTTAGATCTGAGAGAGAAAACAGAGTCCCTAAATATTATTTTCTTCATTCTCTACAAAGGAAACTTGAGAAGCAGCTTGACATAGTAGAAAGAACTATGTGTATTTGTGGGGTCAGGCAAACTTGGATTTAATTCTCTGTTTCAACACTTAATAGTTATATTACCCTGGGTCTCCTTTTCCCCATCTGTAAAATGGAGATAAGTATATCTTTCTCATAGGATTGTTCTGAGTAGTGGAAGTAACACATTCAAAACACTGAGCCAGGCTCATAGTATTGACTCAGTAAATAGGAACTTATTAATATTACTCAAAAGAGTAGTATAAATAGTGACAAGAAGCAATACTCTTCCCAAATAGAAGAAGGAATTCTAAGAAGTACCTAACAGTTCCAATTTAGAATCCATCATCTGATATGAATGGCTTATATCACAGGCTCTTGGCGGTGGAGGGGCAGGGAGTCCAAATGAAACTTGAGAATAGCTGTTCCCATCTTTGAGGAATTATGGGAAACAGAATAGGTGCTAGAACACTAAACATGGGCAAATGTCTGCCTTCAAGGTGAAAAGTGGAAATATAAAACCTGGAATTATTTGGGATGTTTCCTCCCACTGGTGTAATATTCATTTGCCCAGGGAAGGAGAAATTCCAGAAAAAAAAAAGCAACTGAAACAAAGGAGTAGATTGAATTTTCCAAAGTGCTCAATGTGAAGATGCAGTCTTGAAAGCTAAGGTGATGAAGAAAGAAGAGGTTTCTTGAATTTCCTCAAAGCTTCAAGAGGTAAAGCTTAAAAGAAGAAGGAAAAAATGGTATGCTTAAGCAAAATGTAGTGGGTTGAATAGTAGCACCCAAAAAGATATGTCTATGTCTCAATCCCTGGAATGTGTGAATGTTACCTTATTTGAAAAAAGGGTCTTTGCAGATGTAATTAAGTTAAGGATCTGGAGGTGAAGAGATCAACCACCCTGGATTGTCTGCTCAGCCATAAATCCAATGACAAGTATCTTTATGTGACAGACTGAAGAGAAGACAGAGAAGAGGAGGCAGTGTGACAACGAGGCTAAGATTGGAGTAATACAGCCACAAGTGAAGGAATACTGACCAGCTCTACCAGACGCCGGGGGAAACAAAAATCAGATTCTCCCCTAGGTCCTCCAAAACTGCGGCCCTGCTGACGCCTTAATTTCAGACTTCTGGCCTCAGAACTGTAAGAGAATACATTTCTGTTGTTTTAAGCCACCAGTTTGTGGTAATTTGTTACAGCAGCCCTATGAAGTTAATACACAGATTTTAAAGAGAATTTCAAGATTAGACTTCCCTGGGTTGAAGGGAATGGGGGATTGTGAAATGGATGGTGGAGGGTGAAGAAGGTCTGAAGGACTCCTTGGAGGAAATATGTGAACCAGGGTGGAGTTAGCAAATTACAGACCCCACAGTCTTTGCTTTGACAGAGATTGTTAGAGTTTAGAAGACACCTGACAGGGTTACCATGCACTGCCAGAACCAGAAAGCCATGTGGCAGCCAATCTAATATTCAGAGTTCCCTCAAAGAGTATTTCATATCATCAAAAAGAGTTTCTGTTTGACTGACAAATGCTTTTCACTCCCCACTCCCTTGATCTGTAGCAGGAGTAACAGCTGTCTGTATGCCAATAGTTTTTGCAATCCTATCCAAACTACCCATAGGAAAAGGTACTTTTTCATTAGTCCCTGGCAGTCTCAAACACTCAGAATCAGAGAAAAGATCATGGACAACTAAAGGGGTTCCAGTGATATAGAATGGAAATCCATATCATTTGGAAACCTTCCCTTCAATCTTTACTTGATTGGGACTTTAATCATTCAATTGAGAGTCCCTTACACCTCTAACCCTCCACCAGGACTACTTTGATTTTAGGCAAGAATCTAAAAGGAATTATTAAAAGGATGCTCTGGGAGCATCTATAAGAGAAAGCAGTAATCAATCAAATACAGTATGGGTTTACCAACCAGAATCTGTCTAATTTTATTTTCTTCCTGACAGGGATACTAGACCAGTATGCCAATAAAATGCAGTAGGCAATATTTATCTGTGCCCAACAGGCATTATTGACACTTTTCATCATTTACTTACAAGTAAATTGGGGAGGAAAAAAGGCTAGATGATAGTACCTTCAGGCAATGACTTAATACCCAACGGGTACTGACTCCTGGAGGGCAGTCAGCCTCTCCAGTGGTTTTTAGGGTAGAACAACGGTCCCTATATGGGTCAACACTGTATTTCACTGACTTGAGAAAACCCATATTTATCAAATTTTTACCCGATTCGAAGTTGGAAAGGGTAGGGGGTTTAACAAACCTTAGAACAGCTTAATGTTGACTCTGGGCTAAATCCTAGATAGCCATAATTAGAATTCAAAAAATTTGGGGAATCTGTAACCATACAAGCAGAATCCAACAAACTAATAGGGATTTTTACGTTTATTCACTCATTTATATATCATAAATTTAGGGAACATCTATTCTCTGTAAATGTCTATGTTAAGCTTTAGAAAGATGATTAAGGTATTGTCCTTGAATTGCACTAGTTTAAAATATGGTAGGTGAAACAGACTTGTAAAGAGATAAGATATATTACAATATAAATGTTCACTGTAAGGCCTTATATTTAGCAAAAAAAATTTTTAATTAACTACATTTAATTGTTCGGGATGGCCTGGCATTAGCATATGTAAAACGCCTTTAAGAGTTTGATAAGCTGAACAAAATAATATTTGTTAAGAATATTGAGAGTGGGCTGATATTCTAGCTCATACAAATCGATCTTCTAAAAATTAACAAGGACTTAAACACCCTAAGGAGGAAATACAAATAACCAATAGAGATATAAAAACGTATTTTAAAATTCATTCTCAATTATAAGCAAATCAGGAGAACAAATTTGAAAAAAAAATCAATAAACAGTAGTATTCCAAGCTTGCAGAGGTGTGGTGAAATGGATGCATAAACTGCCGGTGTATATTAATAAACATTTTATGTGTATTAAATGGTAACTGTGGAAAGTTATAGTAAGACAAGTCATACTATGCAATGCAGCTATTTTCTTCTAGGAGTCTACTTTAAGAAATAATCTAAAATATACATAAGGCAATCCATAACAGCAGTTTTAATAATACTAATAAAAAATTAAGATGAATAATTTTTTTAAATGTCCAACCATATGATGGAATGTATAATCAGAATTATGTGCTTAAAAAGAGGATATCTGCAATATTATATTACATTGCATTATATATATTTATTATATTATATTATTATTCAACTAGAAGTCTAGGGATCACGACTTTTCACTGTTAACCTTCTTAAATGGTTTGAGTTTTGTGCCATTTGCATTGCAATACATCCAAAAAAGAAACGCAATTTAAAAATAAAAGTATTCAGCATAAAATTTTAAAAATACACTTACGAATATTGTCTAACGATGTAAGGAAATACACTAAGGGAAAATAAAATTTTATTATTTCCTGTAGTGAATTCATATAACTGGAGAATGTATATAATTCTGGTTGTGTTACAAAAAATATTTTGTTTGGTATTTTTCACGATAAGAAACCTAGGACCAGTTTATATACAAGCAAGAAGGATGGTAAACAAGCTCATCTAAGAATGATTGGAGGAAAATGTGAATGTTTGACCTGGAGTATATATGTGAGAGCATGATGGCTGTCTTCAAGTATCTGAAGTACTGTCGTATGGAAAAGGGTCCATGCTTCCTCAGGAAAGTCTCAGAGGATGAAACTAGACCCACTGGCAAGAGCTATAGTAAGCCATTTCAGTTCAATGTCAAAACATTTACAGACTTGTTTATTTGTTTATAGGCCATTTCAGCTCAATGTCAGGAAACACTTTCTAATGGAATGGGGCAAGGAATGAGTGAATTTCCAGTCACTTGAAGAATTCAAGCATAAATTGTCACCTACTTGACTGGACATAGAAGAGATTCAAGCATCAGAAGTATGACTTTTGGTATGATTCCAGCTGTGTGAGAAGTCATTTAACCTTTCTGGGACACAGTTCTCTATAATGGGGAAGTTTGACTAAATTACCTCCATGTTCCTTTTGAGTTTTAAATTGTTTTGATTCTGCATTGGTGTAATTACGTTTGGCTGATTTTTCCAGATTTACTTGATATCAGCTTCTTATCACTTGAAATACATCACACTATACTTGTGAGAATTAATTTAGATGTTTAAAAAAGTATTTGTAAAAATGCAAAACTTTATGTAAGATTTTGTTATAGTTCAACATCATTGGCCATTAGGAAAATGCAAATTAACACCACAATGAAGTACCACTACACACCTATTAGAATGGCTAAAATAAAAAAATACTGATAATACCAAGTGCTGAAAAGATATGGAGCAACTGTATCTCTCATACTTTGCTGAGGAAAATGTAAAATGGGACAGCCACTCTAGAAAACAGTTGGTAGTTTTTTATAAAGTTAAATATATACTTATCGTAAAACCCAGATATCCATCTACTGGATATTTACTCTAGAGAAATGAAAACTTACATTCACTCAAAAATCTGTACATAAATGTTCAAATCAGCTTTATCTGTGATAGCCAAAAATGAAACAACCCAATACCCTCCAATGGATGAATGAATAAACTGTAGTACATCCATAGCATGGAATACTACTCAGCAATAAAAAGGAACGAATTTGATACATGCAACAATTTGCATGGATCTCAAGGCCACTGTGTTGATGAGAAACTAATCTCAAAAAGTTACATATGGTATGATTCCATTTACATAACATTCTCAAAATGGCAAAATTATAGTGATAGAGAAAAAATAAGTGGTGCAAGGAGTTAGGGTTGGGGGGAGGGTATGACTATAAAAGGGTAACATGAGGAAGTTACTTTGGGGTAATGGAATAATTAATAATTTCATATCCTAATTGTGGTGATCACTACATTAATCTATTACATGCGATAAAATTTTATAGAACTATACACCAAAAAAAAATTACATTTATCTTCAAGGTTCTGGAAAGCAAGAAAATTTTCATTATTCACTTTTTTGTTTACATTGACTTTTTATGTTTAGCTTTGGACTGTCTTATAATCAATAATATAGAATGTTTTTCATATGAAACTTTTTTATTGAAGAGTGCTGTAGAAATAGGGTGTAAGGTGTATTTACTTAACAGTAATTTTATTCTTTTTCTTTAAAGGAATAAATGGTCAAATGTGAAAGTAAATTCAGGTAAAGCTCACTTTTATTGATATTTTATTCTTATTTTTAAATTTTACTATCCCATTTTTAAGGAAGCCCCTGGAAAATATTTTTAGATAAATTTTCACAGCTCACTCAAATGTGATCTATATTTTATTTATCATATGACTTAAGAGATTGTCCACACCTTGCCAGGTTCTACTTTAGCTGCTGATTCTATTTATACTGAACTAAATTTACATCCAATCAAATTGCATAATAAACACAGAAGCTTAAAATTAATTCCTATCCTAGGATAAGATCTACACAGAGTTTGTCCCAAAAGTGAATTTCTCTTATAAGTTGATCCTTACAAATACTAAAATATTAGTGTCTCTCAGACAGTATAATACTGTTCTTGTGGCTAACATTACCAATGCTCAATATTTTCAATTCTCTTTTTTTCTCTGGATATGCAAAAGCTTACATTTCTTAGCTCTACAAGTTAAGCAGCACTGTGTAACTAGTTCTACTAATGAACAGTGACCCGAGCTGATGTGTTACTTCCAGACCAAAGCATTTACAAGTCTGTGCATGATTCACCATGCTGTCTTTCCTGGCACAGAGAACCCTGAGGTATCATTCAGATGGAGTTACCAGAAGAAGGAAGCAATCTGGAATGTTGAGCCACTACATGAAGGGCTGCCCTGGAGAAACTCCTGGAGTCTTAGCAGATTTGCCTGAGTAAGAAACTTTTATGTGATAAGCCTCTGAAATTTTGGCATAGTTTATTACTGCAGCATTCCCTAGCCTAACCTGACAAATAGAATCTGTATACTAACTTTGCCTATGTTAAAGGTTTTCATGGCCTTTTGTGTTTTCCATAGTCAGATGATAGTTATATGTTACAGCTTTTCCAATAATATTTAATATAATTAGCATTTTAATTAATAACCTATTCTATTAGTCTCTACCACCAACTTAAGATCTCAAATTTTGAATCTAAATGAACAATATTTTAAATTATATATACCTATATCTCAAACTTACACCCTGTGCTAATCATTACCAACCAATAAAGAAGGATACATTTGTTTATGCAGTATTTTAATTCATTAAATAACCATTGATGTTTCTAGTCATGTTCCCTGGGAAGCAGACCCTGAGATAGAGATTTGCATGCAGGAAAACTTATTAGGGGGTTGTCTTGGAATTAATACTTGTGGTGAAATGCAGGATTGGATAGAGGAGAAGCCGGGCTGTGAAATAGTTATAACAAAGCCTAAACCAACCCTACCCTAAGCGTGGCTCTGAAGCTAGGGTGGCCCTTCAGAAGTGTTCCAAGTTGAGACAAGGGTACTGGGCCCTTGTATACCCATCAATGATCAGTCATTGGATAAAGACTGCTCCCAGGAAGTAGGTGTGACCTTGGGTAAGGCAATTTCTGGATGGAGCTGACATCTTGACAGCTGTGAGCCACAGCATTCCCAGCAGCTGGGCAAACAAGTCCTGAAGAGGAATGTGGTGTCAGTGGAATCTACCCCAGTGTCCAGTACACCTGATAATCATGATGAGGCATTATCTATCTGTTGGATGATCACCACCACCATCATCACTATCATATTTACAGACAATTTTACTATGTGCCAGGCACGTCTTAAGTGCTCTAAAATTATTAACTCATGTAATTCCCAAAATAACCCTATAATATAATCTTAAATGCTTTGCCTTCAAAAATGAAAATCAGGGCTTCTCTGGTGGCACAGTGGTTGAGAGTCCACCTGCCGATGCAGGGGACACGGGTTCGTGCCCCGGTCCAGGAAGATCCCACATGCCGTGGAGCGGCTGGGCCCGTGAGCCATGGCCGCTGAGCCTGTGTGTCCGGAGCCTGTGCTCCGCAACGGGATAGGCCACAACAGTGAGAGGCCCGCGTACTGCCCAAAAAAAAAAAAAAAAAAATGAAAATCAATATAGGTGTTTTCTGCAACATGCCCCAATCCCAGAAATGCTTTGCTAATGACCATTCAGTAATCTCCATTGTAAGTTACTCTATCTAATATGAGCAGTCCCATTCAGTAACTGTCATTGGCCAAGATAGTTACTCTTTTCATGGGCTGCATCTTCTAAATCATGATGGCATTATGATGTCTCTAATTTACTTTAAAAAAAATTGAGCATGGATAATGTGATATTATGTGTGAATATATATGTGTGTTAATTTAGGCTACATCATAAGTGCTGTTGCTTGCCCTAATTAGGAGCTCACACTCCCAGGTATGGTCAGCTGATATTTAGCCATAAGGCCACACTCCAGAGGAAGCTATGACAAGTGCTTTAATCATCCTTATCTCAACCAACACCAGAATTTTGCTAATTAGCATAATAAATATTAGCAATCAGTTTTCATTGGTGAAATTAGTGTTGTTCAAGTTATATGGATTGGCTAATATATTTTAGACATTCCACTTTTGCTGAATAGGGTATAAAAATCTAGCAAGCACCGTAATCTGTATCTTTAGGAAAGGTACCAATATTTGATCCCTAAAATGTCCTGTATCCAGCTATTGTTTCATTGGACTCTGGTTGCCTGAATCCTGTCTCTAAACATTACTGCATCTACCTTAAGTGAACCTTTCATGCATGTTGTAGTCATAGATGGTAGCCAGTCTTCAAACTGATCCTTAATGCCCTTAATACCAATGATTCTTAGTATTTATCCCTTTCTGTAGTTCCCCCACACTGAATAGAGATGACGTGTGAATAAGATATTCTGGAAATGAAGACAGTGCCATCCAAGGATAAGTCTTAAAAGATATTGCAGACCCTGCATTTTTCTCTCTTGGATTATCTATTCTGAAGGAAGTCAGCCACCATGCTGTGAAGCTGTTACGGAGAGATCCATGTGGGGAGGAACTCAGGTCTCCTGCTGGTAGTCAACTAACTTGCCAGCTTTGTGAGCGACTCGTCTTATAAGTAGATTCTCCAGGCCTAGTCAAGCCTTTGGGTAACAACAACCCCAGCCAACATCTTGACTCATGAGAGACCCCGAACAAAAACTACCCAGCCAATTTGATTTATCCCTAATCTACAGAAACTATGAGGTAATAAATATTTATTGTTACTTTAAGTCACTAGGTTTTGAGGTAATTTGTTATGTAGCAATAGATATCTAATACATCATAGTACATAAAAGGACAGAGAGCTGGAACTTAATTGAACTTATAGAAGAGATTGTATGAACTGTTGCGTGTAAGCCTCCTTGTTAATTACTTTTTAAAATGTCTGTTTATATGACGGAATTTGGTCTAATACTTGCTTGCACTGTGACTTAGTAAAAAAGCTATGTCAGAGGAACCACCCCCTTCACTTATGTCAAAAATTGGTGGCTACTTTTATCTGTCAAAAAGAACAAAATAGTTGTGCGTGACCAAATTGACTTAGCTAATTTTGCAAGACAGGCCTATTGATTTTTCTGCCTACTACAGCTTGGCTCTATCCATTTCTCTTTATCACCACCATCAGTCCAGTCCAGACTACCTTCATGTCTCACCCTGGACCACTATAACAACCTTCTCACTCATCTAGTCATACCCATTGATCCTCTTCCATCCCACCGTCAATATTAAAGTTAAAGTGATCCTTTTAAAACACAAATCTATTCAAGTAATTCCACCACCACCCCTGCCCTTATTTAAAACCTTTTAGGACTCAGAGAAGATCATAAGACAAAGACATAGCCTAACATAGCCTACCAAACTCCTGCCCGATCTGGTCCTGCCAACCCTTTGAGTGTTGTCTTGAACTCTTCTCACTCTTGCTCTCTTTGATTGCCCGTCACTGGCCTTCCTTCAATTACTAGTACTTTTCCTGTTCCTACTCACAACAGAGAATTTGTATGTGGTGTTTCCTCTGCCTTGAAATCTCTTCCTTTTCCTGTCTAGTTCAAGTCTGCCTATCCTTCATATCTAGTGCATGTGTCAGTTCTTCAGCAAAACTTCCCCCAATCTCCCTGACTGACTCTCATACATTCCCATCATACATTTCCTCCTTTGTGTACCTGTCACATTGCAATTTTACATTTGTTTGTGTAATTATTTGATTAATGTTTGTGTTTACTGCTATACATTCTCTAAGAGCAGGTACCATATATAGTTTAACTCATTTATGTATGCCCTGGAGCCCAAGAACATACTGCATATTTGATAAATATTTGATTAAAGACTTAATAACTGATTAACTAATTGAATGAACTCAGGTGGGTGTAAATGTTGCTTCAGAGCCAGAGTGCCTACGTTCAAATTCTGGCAGTTCCTAACTATGTAATGTTAAAAAGATTTTACCTCACTGATCTTTAGATTTGTCCTCTGTAAATTGGGAATAATAATTACCTTATAGGGTATTGCAGGGAATAAATGAGTTAATATACATTGAGGGCTTAAAGCCATTCCCAACACATTAAGTGCTATGTATGGCAAGTGCAATTATTATTATTATTGTTATTAACATGCTTAGTCATTTTGTCATGCTAGTTCCTTAGGCCATGGCTACCAGTTCCTTGGATAAGTTCATTCTTTTCTTACAGATAACAAATTCCAAGTGTCTATGTAAAAACAAGAAGCTCTGTAAAAGACACAAACTGAGGGCAGAGCTTATAAATCTTTTTGAGCTGTCCAGTTTTGACTTAGGTATAAGGATACTAATATTAACCCCCTTATCACTGGTGTTTCTTTGGTAATTTCCAATTTATACAAAAAGACAAAGCAGTGCTTAAATGAGAATTTCAAAGAGTTCTATAGCTGTCTTTTACTAGGGCCCCAAAAAGAATTGAGCCCACCATCTCTCTGAGTTTTTTGCATTGGTTACCTACTTGTAGTTCAAATAATGGCAAGATATTAACATAATATGTAATATTATTGATCTCTTTGGATTATAAACCTTCTATACTTTGAGGCACTGACTTTAAAATGTTAAAGCTACAGGTTTGTAACTTTTGAACACCATATGTTATAAACTGTTGAAATGATGTCTCCCTACTTGATAGTGGAAATGTTCATGCTTAGTGCAAAGGCAGCAATGGTTGGATCTTGTTTAGCTGCTAATGCTTCTTATAGAAGTTGTGAATGCTTGCACTTTATTATATTCAGGGTCCCCACCTACAGATAGGTCTCTTGTAAGCTGCCATTAATTTGGACAATAGGTCATAAACTGAAGGGTTGTTTTAGGTAAGTATTGCAAATGATGTGTTCTGTTCTTTGTTTACTACCAACCATGAAAAACAACATTGTACTTTCCAGAGAAACTGAGATCACCCAGTCCTTGCAACTTAGGTCATTTTCGTTTGGGAGGGGAAAAAAAAAGAATTCTTTTCAACTCCTTGCCAGTTCCTCCTTGCTTTTTGAGAAGGCGATACCTCTGAAAGAAAATAGATCAAAGATACATGGGGCTAAGGGCAGATCAGATAGCTATACTTTGTAGTCTGTTGAAAACAGAGCTAGCTTTACTGGAAAAGAGATTATGTGTTATAGTTATAAGGAACAGAGGAAAGGTTAGAGGGGTTACTAACCTAAAAAACCAACCCCCAGTCCTCTACCACCTTGTCAGAACTTAAAATTCCACCATTAGAAATTCATTTGTTTGCATTTTAAACAGTAATTCCTTAAAGCAGTTACCTGTGGAAAAAAGTGAATTCTCTATCAATTATTTTTCCTGAAAGTGAATTTTGAAAGCACTGAGACCAAGAGGTAACATTAACTCCTGAAAACTCTGATTTGACTGTAGGACTGCTATGGAGAGAAAAGGTTGGAAGAGTACAGGTTACGTTTGAAGAGAAGCTAGAGGGAAATCTGTGGCCATAGAAAACAGTGATTATAATGTGTGATGACTGTGAGGAGAAAGAGAAAAAAGAAGTGGATTTCTTTTTTGATTTGTTGCTCTGGGCATCTACAATAGAAGAAAGAAAATATATTACTATATGATGAGATACAATGAAAATGACACAGACAAAACAGGAGAGTCATGCCTAGAATGTGAGAACAACTGAACTTTCTTAAATAGCCTGGTCATTAGCTTTTTTATGACCATAATCATGCTAAATTCATTCCCTACTTGTAGAGTAATTAGTATATATTGAGCATCTTGAGAGTAAGACAAAATTTTTAAGTTTTCTGTTTCTGAGAAGCTCTCCATATGTCCTCTCTCCAGTAATTCACTCATCAATGCATAAACTGTTTACCTATTAAACTGAATGTGACAGATTGAGACCCCATCCACTAAAAAGTGAGGAAACACAGGTCCCTTTGTCTTGCAACAAGGAACCAAGGAACATACAAAAAGTAAAGGTAAGATGAATAGATAAGGAAGGAGGCTGGTACAGATTTATACAATTAACTATTATTATGTGCTTAATATTTGCCAGTTGAGCTGGAAAGGAAAAACTATGTGTGAGAAAAATCTATCACCTTGTGATGAGCAAAGAAATTTTTGGCAGGATGAGAATTTGCTGGTGGGTATAGGGAAGATGGAAACAGTAGGAGCAAAGGAGTTGTCCCAATTTACACTCCACCAGCAATGTACAAGAGTAGTAGTATCTGATTCTGAAAATTTTAGTATGTAGTGGTACCTGATTATGGTTTTAATTTACATTTCCCTCATAAATAATGATACTGAATCTTTTTACATATGCTTGTTGATCATTTAGATATCTAGATTTATGAAATATATATTCAAATCTTTTGCCCGTTTTTCAAAAAAATTGAGTTCTTTGTCTTATTGATTTATAATGGTGCCTTATATAGCTTGGATGTAAGTTTTTTGTCAATAGTCATTTTATATTTTTCTTTTCCTACTCTGTGTATCGTTTTCTCATTCTCTTAAAAATGTCTTTTGATAAATGAAAGTTCTTAATTTAATGAAGTCTATTTTATCAGTCTCTTTTTTCATGGTTTGTGCTTTTGTATTTAAGAAAACATTGCCTATCTTAAGGTCATGAAGGTATTTCCCTATGTTTTCTTCTAGAAGTTTCATTGTTTTACCCTTTACATTAGATCTTTGATCTATTTTGAGTTAATATTATGTATAATGTGAGGAAGGGGTCAGGTTAAATTTTTTCCATATAAATATTCAATTGATCCATAACAGTTTATTCAAAAGATTATCCTTTCCTCCACTGACTTGCACCTTTGTCATAAATCACATAATTCGTAATGTGTGATGATTTCCCCTAACTATTCTATTAAATGTATTATTTGAGTGAACAATACATTCAATTGGTAAGAAAATCAAAACAAATTAATGAAGAAACTAAATTCAAAAAGGTACAAAAATGCAAATGGTGAAGAGCAGAAATAAATGTACCTTCTATTCTGTTCGTCTGTACTCTATTTCTTTCTCCAGAAGCAATGACAAGTGTCAGTGCCCAGATATGCCAACAACTCTGCTTAACTTTCTAGGGTCCTGAATAGAGAAAGCCCTTTATCCCAAAGTCCACCCCCTGATTCTAATATAATGACTTCTCTAGGTGATTCTGATATTAAGTTTCTAGGTGGTTCTGATACGAGTTTGTTCCAACATAATTTAAAAGTCTATTTTCCTTTACTCTTTTAAAAAGCATATGACTGGATTTTTTTTTAAAGCCCAATTAGATTAAGACTTTATTTTATTAGGGGGATTCAAGTTACTTATATTTATTGTGACTGTATTTATTCCTGCCATTTTATTTATATTATTTACTACTTTTTTTTTCTTTTCTGCCTTTTGTGGAACTAATCAAGCTTGATTTTTTTCTTATTTTAGTAGTTTAGAAAGTATACGTCTTATTTTGTATTCTGCTCCTATATATTTAAATTTTAACCTCCATTTTATATATATTTGCTCTTAAAGTGTAGAATTAAGTAGCATCTGTATCCTGCCCTGATCCTGCCCTTTTCCCCCACTTTCTCCTACAACTCAAATAGGGGAAGATCCAATTTTTGTACAGTCCAAAGCTTATACAATTTGGGGGATCCTCTTTAAAATAATTTGAAATTCTAAATTTAAAAATTGGGTAAGAAAGTGAATGTTTATTTAGAATGAGAAAAGAAATCAGAACAAAATATAATTTTTTTAATTTTACAAATCTTTAAAAAATGATAGTTCCACAAACATAACAGAATCCAGAAAATAACAATATTTTTATTAACTGTCTGGGACACTTCTATAATACTTTTTTCCCTACATTTTCTCTTATAATTTTGCATTTCCGATTATTGGAAGCTAATAGAAGCAAATTGTATTCTAGCTGTGTATCTTTCATGCTTGATCCCTCTGTCCCCCTCACTGTCTACATAACTTCCAGTGCTGGGTACCATGGGACACACTTACATCATGATACATCCCTAGGCTCTGTAGCTTTGCCAGGTGAGTCAGCAAAGTTGGAAGCAGGATTCCTAAGATCTTTCCTACATTGGGGGCACTATGGAAGAAAAGTTAACGGTTCACAAATTGACAGTGAACCACCTAAATATATTCCCCTAAATCCAAATTAAATGATTTTCTCAACTCAACCTCCCCCTGTCCAAATCCCCCAAATATCCATAGCTATGCAATACCATCTGTCTTTAAAAGTATAACAGAGAGGAATTGAGAGAAGAAACAAGAAGTGATCAAATGATTATTTTAGCAAATAAAATACTTAAATATTTTCAACTATTTTATATTTTAAGGATTTTAAAAGGATAGGCATATAAATCATATGATCATCTCAATAGATGCAGAAAAAACTTTTGACAAAGTCCAACATCGATTAAGGATAAAAACTCTCAACAAAGTGGGTATAGAGGGAGCATACATCAACATAATAAAGGTCATATATGATAAGCCCACAACTAACATCATACTCAACAGTGAAAAGCTGAAAGTATTTTCTCTAAGATAAGGAACAAGACAAGGATGCCCACTCTCTTCATATTATTCAATATGGTATTGGAAGTCATAGTCACAGCAATCAGACAAGATAAAGAAATAAAAGGAATCCAAATTGGAAAAGAGGAAGTAAAACTGTCATTGTTTGCAGATGACATGATGTGATGCTATATATGGAAAATCCTAAAGATACCACCAAAAAACTATTAGAACTAATAAATGAATTCAGTAAAGTTGCAGAATACAAAATTAATATACAGAAATCTGTTGCATTTCTATATACTAACAATGAATTATCAGAAAGAGAGATTAAGAAAACAATCCAATTTACAACTGCATCAAAAAGGATAAAATACCTAGGCTAAATCTAAGCAAGGACATAAAAGACTTGTACTTGGAAACTATAAGACATTGATGAAGGAAACTGAAGATGACACAAACAAATGGAAAGATGTGTCATACTCATAGATTGGAAGAATTAATATTGTTAAAATGACCACACTCCCCAGCAATCTACAGATTCAATACAATCCCTATCAAAATACCAATGGCATTTTTCACAGAACTAGAACAAAAAATTCTAAAATTTGTATGGAAACACAAAAGACCTGACTAGCCAAAACAATCTTGAGAAAGAAGAAAACTGGAGATATTATGCTTCCTGATTTCAAGCTATACTACAAAGCTACAGTAACCAAAGCAGTATGGTACTAGCATAAAAACAGGCCCATCGATCAATGGAACAGAATAGAGAGCCTAGAAATAAACCCACACTTTTATTATCAGTTAATCTTTGACAAAGGAGGCACAAATACACAGTGGGAAAAGACAGCCTCTTCAATAAATGGTGTCGGGAAAACAGGACAGCTACATGCAATAGAATCAAAAGGACTACTTTCTCACACCATATACAAAAATAAACTCAAATAGATTAAAGGCTTAAATATAAGACCTGAAACCATAAAACTTCTAGAAGAAAACATTGGCAGAGTGCTCTTTGACATCAGGCATAGCAAAATGTTTTTTTTAATCTGTCTTCTCAGGCAAGAGAAATTAAAGCAAAAAACAAATGGGACTACATCAAACTAGAAAGCATTTGCACAGAGAAGGAAACTATCAACAAAACAAAAAGGCAGCCTACTGAATGGGAGAAGATATTTGCAAATAGTACATCTGATAAGGGGTTAATATCCAAAATGTACAAAGAATTCATGCAACTCAACATCAAAAAAACAAGCAACCCAATTCAAAAATGGGCAGAGGACCTGAGTAGATATTTTTCCAAAGAAGACATGCAGATGGACAACAGACACATGAAAAGATGCTCAACATCACTAACCATCAGGGAAATGCAAATCAAAACCACAATGAATTATCACATCACACATGTGAGAATGGCTATTATCAAAAAGACAACAAATAACAAACGTTGGCAAGGATGTGGAGAAAAGGGAACCCTCATGCACTATTGGTGGGAATATATTGGTATGACCACTATGGAAAACACTATGGCAATTCCTCAAAAAATTAAAAATGGAACTACCATACGATCTAGTGATTCCACTTCTGGGTATTTTTCTGAAGAAAACAAAAACACTAATTAGAAAAGATTCATGCACCCCAATGTTCTTTGGAGCATTATTTACAATAGCCAAGATATTGTAGCAACCTAAGTGCCCATCAATAGATGAATGGATAAAGAAGATGTAGTATATTTGTACAATGGAATACTACTCAACCATATAAAAGATGAAATCTTGTCATTTACAACAATATGGATGGACCAAGAGCATAAAGCATTAAGCCATGCAGCTAACTCTCCTTATACCTTTTCCTGCTGTTTACCTGTAAACTGAAAAAGTTACTGCTATGGTTTGAATGTTCGGGTCCCCCCAAAATCTGTATGTTGAAATCCTAATGCTGAGAGATGATGGTATTAGGAGATGGGGTTTTGGGGAGGTTGCTTAGGTCATGAGTGTGGAATCCTCATGAATGGGATTAGTGTTTTTATGAAAGAGACCCCATGCAGCTGCTTACCCTCTTCCGTGAGGACACAGAGAGAAGTCACCAGCTATGAGCCAAAAAAGGCCTTCATCAGAATGTGACCATCCTGGCACCTTGATTTTAGATTTCCCAGCCCCCAGAACTGTGAGAAATAAATTTGTGTTGTTTATAGCTCCCCAGTTTGTGATATTTTGTTGTAGCAGCTCAAATGGACTAAGACGGATATTTTCTTTCTTTGTTTTAGGCTCAAATGTTTAATTCTTTCTCAGTTTAGAATTATATTGCTCTACTTTAAAAATGGCTACCATTTATTTTATTTTTTTAGGAAGTGTTCCCTCCTGGTACATTTCCTAAAAGAGTTTGTACCTGACAAGGGTTATTTGTTTAAGTGTTTGATAGCACTCACCAATAAAATCATCTGGGCCTAGAGCTTTCTCTGCCAGAAGGTTTTTCAGTGAAAAATTCAATTTCTTCAAGTAAAGCGCTATTCAGATTTTCTGTTTCATTTTTTGTCAGTCGAGTAAGTTATATTTTTCAGAGAATTGGTCTATGTCATATAAATTGTTGAATTCATTGGCATAAAGATATTCATCATATTACCTTATTATCCATTTAATTCTTTAAGATCTGTACTGATACACCCTCTTTTATTCTTCACACTGATAACTTGTGTTCTCTTTTTTTTTGTCTTCATCAGTCTAGCTAGGAATTTATCACTTTTATTAATCTTTTCAAAGAGCTGTTTTTTTGGCTTTGTTAATTTTTTCTGTAGTTTCCTGTTTCATTACTTCCTGTTCTTATTTTTATTATTTCTCTTCTCCCATTTATTTTGAGTTTACTTTGCTTTTCTTTGTCTAACTTTTTAACTTGGAAACTTAAGTTACCACTTTTATAATTTCTTTTCTAACGTATGCATTTAGAACTGTAACTTTCTCCCAGCACTGTTTTAGCTGCATCTCATAAATTTTGATATGTTATATTTTCAGTATCATTCAGCTTGAAATATTTTCTAATTTCCATTGCGATTTCCATTTTTAACCCACTGGACTAATTAAACATGTAATGTGAATTTCAAATATTTGCATTTGGGGAAATATATCTTATTATTATTGATTTTTAATTTAATTTCATTGTGATTACAGAAGATACTTTTCAAGACTTCAGTCTTTTAAAATTTATTAAGACTTGTTTTATCATATGCTCAGCATATGATCTATTTCAGTGAGCATACCATGTGCACATGAAAAGAATGGATATTCTATCAGTCGTTGTATATAGTATTCTATAAATGTCAGTTAGGTCAAGGAAATTGGTAGTATTCAGATCTACATCTTTACTGATTTTTTTCTGGCTGTTCTGTGAATTGCTGGGAGAGGGGTGTTAAATATTCCATGATTAGATTTGTCTATTTCTTCACTTAATTGTCAATTTTTACTTCATGTGCTTTAAAGGTCTTTTATTATGTCTTCTTAGTGAATTGATCCTTTTGTTATTATGAATTATCCCTATCTTTTTTAATTTCCTTTGCCTTGAAGTCTGTTTCATCTGATATTAACACAGCCACTTCAGCCTTCTTTGATTGTTTGCATGGTTTATATAATGTTCCATCTTTTTCCTTTCAACCTAGCCATGTATTTAAAGTAAATTATTTTTTTTTACAGAACATGTAGTTGGGTCTTGCTTTTTTATTATCCATTCTGAAATTTTCTACCTTTTAGCTGGAGTTTTTAACTAATGTATATCTAATGTAACTATTATTCTGTCTCTATTCTTACCACTTTACTGTTTGCTTTCTGTTTGTCCCATTAGCTTTTTGCTCTTCTTTGTCTATTTATCCACAATTTTTAGGCTAACTGAACATTAGTTCTTTAGGCCTATAAGATTGCAAGTTTTTATCTGGTTTTTAGTCACCCAGCATGGCACCAGATGGCCAAAAACCCCATAAAAACAGGAAGTTCACTTAGTGTCATTCACTTTATCAATTAATTTTTCTGATTCACTCCTGTTTTTTATTACTTTTGGTCATATTCCCATGCCTTTAGATAGTTGTTTTTCAGATACTGTCCATATTTTATCACTGTTACCTGTGGAACAGTTTGCTCAATAGTAGCTACTCTCCTTTTGCCAGAGATGGAGGCTAATTTTTAAAGCTTATAACAACTGTTACAATGCCCCTCACTTATACGGTGTCTGATGAATCTAGGTGTTTAAGTGACATCCACCAGTTTGTAGCTATGGCTTCCTGAAATAATTAACTAGTAGAGGCATATGAATGGATCACTGCTAGCTCTGAAATCTACTGTTGGTGGAATCATGAAGAAAAGCTTGCTAGGTGATTTTTGTGTTTGTGAAGTATTTAGAATGTTGGTAAGAAAATGAATAAGCAATATTTTAAGTGTTCACCTTTCGATAGTGGAATTATAAGATGATTTGTTTTCTCCTTCATGTTTTTTTAGAATTTTCCAAATCTCTGTAATTGAACTGCTTTATAACTGAAATGAAGATATTAGTTATTTTTTACTAAAGGGAATGAAAGAGCACTAACATCTGCTGAGTACCTACCATGAGCTGGGTAGTGCACTAGGCACTATCCCATTTAAAACTTTTTAGATATTTTTTAAACCAGAGGAAAATATTTTTTTAGTTAACTGTTAAAGTGTGGTTTAAAAGTATATTTATTTTTCATCATAATGATGTCTCTTGGTTGGTTGTTTGTTTTTCAATAGGAGCCTTTCTGTGTCCTGCCCAGGTTAACATTAGTCAGCAAGCTCTAGATACACATCAATATCTGATATGCAGTATGGGTGAGAAAAACCAATGCTCCTTCAATATCCCCAGGCATTAAATTTAACCTCTGGTAATCTTGGAAAGGGACAATTTCCCTGTGTCTTCCTGATATTCTTGAGTTACCTAAACTATGTGGGATCTTGTCTTTTCTTCTAAGGAGCAATAAAATGTTTCATTTAATTCAGGAGCAATAACACCTTTCATCCAGCCTCATTCAATTTACCAGTTTAATTTTTTCTTCTCATTCTTTCAGAATGCTTAAGCAATAAGAGTATAGTCATAATAGAGCAAGGCTGAACAATATATTGCACATTGTACAGGTACTACACATGTAGTACATGTAGCAATGTACTACATGGGCAGAATCAGAGACCAAGCAAACTTCAGCCCTCATTTCCTGAGGACCAAAAGCAGCTCCTATGTTCGTGCCCTAGGACTTACCCTCAGTGCTTTCTAGGTAAAACTGCCTTGGATTCCCTCTCCTAATCAGGAGAAGGTGATTGGATTAAGTCATGTTTCACATGAAGTATTTTGGCCCCTTATTTGAACCAGTCACTACACTTGAGGCAGTTGTAACCAGGACTGCTGTAATGATCTGACAAAAACCTATTCCTTCAACATTACCAGTCATTAACTCTCCAAGACAAGATGTGACATGCCACAGCCCTCAGAGAGTTCATCCAGTAGGAACCTCTTCTTGACAAATACAATCCCTTTTCACCTTTGTTCATGACAATTTTATTTCTTTCACAGTGTCAAACAACCAATTTTTCCAAATCAGCACTTCCTAGTTGGACCAAGGGAATTTTTTTCACTTCAAAGAGAGATGCTACTATCTTTTCACTTTTGATTGTATTTTACTTTAATTGGTTTTTCTCAGAATAGTAATTTTAAGTAGATACATATTTAAAATAGCAAAGCTTGATACTAATGCCTGTCATTGTTTTCTCTATCATTATTTTGGCTGCAAATTTTACAGTTTGTAGTATAAAAAGCCTGTTTTAAGCATATGCCCTACTTCATGTTCAGTGTATGCAATACTTATTGCACAGATGTGATGCCAAAATGAATCCAGCAACTGGGATATTTGCCTTAAAGTAAAAGAGAAGCAGGACACTTGGTGTCTAGTCTTCAATTCTTAACTTTATTTAAGTAACTTTGCCTACCTAGGAAATTATAAAATAAATTCTTTTGTAAAAATGGGATTACTGGTTCAAAATATCTCTTTTTCCTCCAGTGGTTAACCCTATACAAAACTATAAAACTGATACCAAAATTAAGAAGCACTTTCCTTTAAAGGTGTGATTCCCCCTGGAGCATCTCTCATTAGCTAGAATCCAGGTTCAACAATCTGAAAACCAATGCAGGGTTATGAACAGAAGTAAAGCAGAATATGGTTCTTTTTCAGTTGATTTAAAATGTAACCAGGCAAACACAGGAAAACTAAACTGAGAGACTCAGGGGAAAAACAGATCACAGAGAATATAATGGCCTAAGAGCAGTCTGAGGTGAGAACCTGCAGATGGTCAGGGAAAAGGCATTCCAAGTCAAGTTCAGGAACTGGATGAATGGAAACAAGGAAAGTGGACTATGCAGTTGCCAGATGATATCCAAAGGCATAAGAGTATGGACTCTTGTACTGAGCATAGATTTTCTCTCCAGATAAGCCTTCTCTGGAGTGTAGAATAGCAAAGGTCTATGAGATAGAGTTTACCAGGGGTCAGCTTAAGATAAAAAGAATGAGAAAGAAGAAAAAAAACTAAGGAAGGAGTAGTAACTTCAACTCTTGTTCTCTCTTGAAGACTGTCACATTGAATCTAATAGAGGATCATCTGCTTAGTAATTAGAGTTGAATGGATGGAATCTCTAATGAACTGAAGGAGAATGAGTACTAATCTGAATGATGGGCGGTACCTAAAGCAGTGAGACTAGGAGGAGAAAGGCAATTCCCTGGGGAGACAGAGAATAAGGTTCAGTAGATATAGGAGAGCAAACTCATGGTAGCATTTAAAATTAATTATTGGGACTTCCCTGGTGGTCCAGTGGTTAAGAATCTGCCTTCCAATGCAGGGGACGCAGGTTCAATCCCTGGTCAGGGAACTAAAATCCCACATGCCATGCAGCAACTAAGCCCGCATGCCGCAATTACTGAGCCTGTGCGCTCTGGAGCCCGCACACCACAACTAGAGAGAAGCCCACGCACTGCAAAGAAGAGCCCGCACACCACAACGAAAGACCCCGCATGCCACAACAAAGAACCTGTGTGCTGCAACTAAGACCCAATGCAGCCAAATAAATAAATAAAATACAAATTTAAAATAAAATAAAATAAATTGTTAATTAATTGACATCAAGGTAACTTTCACCTATTCAGTTACAGAGGAAACCCACATTTAGAGGTTACAGTTACTTTTCTTCTCTTAAGATATAGTTAGATGTGCTCTACTTCCCCAGTGTATATGATTTTTTAAAATAATAGTCCAGATTATGAACTAGAAAAGCGAGTTATTACCATGTAACAGTTTTATGCTATGGGGTATAATTGTTTACTAACTTGTTCCAAATTCTCTCATTTTTTGTTTCTTTCTCTCTTAATTAGATTTTTCAGTACCTCCAGGGCTGGATAAATATTATGCATTGCTTAAAAGCCTGACCTCTGAAGGTTGATACAGCAGGTGTGATTCCTAGCTTCTCTTATTCATGTGGCCTTCAGCAAATTATTAACCTCTGTAAGCTTCAGTTTCTTCATATGTAAAATGGGAATAATAAGAATACCTTCCTCATAGGGTTGTACTGAGGAATAAGTAAAGTAAATAAAATGATGTAACGTAGGGCTTCCCTGGTGGCGCAGTGGTTGAGAATCTTTCTGCCAATGCAGGGGGCACAGGTTCGAGCCCTGGTCCAGGAAGATCCCACATGGCGTGGAGCAACTAAGCCCATGCGCCACTACTACTGAGCTTGCACTCTACAACCTGCAAGCCACAACTACTGAGCCCACATGCCACAACTACTGAGCCCGCGTGCCACAACTACTGAAGCCCGTGTGCCTAGAGCCCGTGCTTCACAACATGAGAAGCCCGCGCACCACAACGAAGAGTAGCCCCCGCAACTGGAGAAAGTACGTGTGCAGCAACGAAGACCCAATGCAGCCAAAAATAAAGTAAATAAATTTATTTAAAAAAAAAAAAAAAGAACTGATTTTCACCAGATTTGAGATTATGTTTGGGATGATCTGAGTGAAACTAAAGATTCGAAAATGTGATAATCCCTCAGGGCAGCTGAAACTGAAGCACAATAAGGGGCCCATGTGACTATTCAATGGGAGAGACAAGCCACAGACAACAGGATGCAAATGGAAGGGAGTAAATAAGCAATGGTTTCTAAGAGACAGTGATTCCAAGCAGTGGATGATTTGCAATTGGCTGCTTCCCACATGGGCAACTCTAGGTATGGTACTCCAGAGAAAGCAGCAATAGCAAATTATTTCTTTTTATATATTTCTTTTTATGATAATACATTCATAGGAGGACATGAACTTGGGAAAAAGAAGTTAGTATGTTAAACAAAAGACAATATTTACTAACCTCCAATAATTGCAAATTCAAAGCCTAGGAGAACTGGATTGGATTATGGTTTCTAAAGAAACTATTGGACCCAGCCACTGAGATTCCTCACCATTCTGTATGCTTCCAGAACCTGCAACCTCCCTCCCTTCTGCCACTTCACCCATACACACAAGCAATGTGAAAGCAATGCTAGTTTTTAGCTGTGATTAGTAGCTGATTCATACAATAAACTGAAAAGAGCCATTCAAGGAAAAAGAAAAATATATACTATAATAAAAGACATATAACATTCACTCATTCTATAATATAGTTTCTAAAATATATATGTATTTATATATGATATATATAAAGATATATTATGCATAAATACAGTCACTAGGCAATCACCACACACCACATAAATTGTATATATTATCAAAATCTGGTATACCTCATATTTGTATTTAATGCATCTGAATGCTCTGATGATTACTAAATAGAAGCAAGCTGATAAACTGCAAGCTATGTCTAGAAAATTGGTCACTAAGACTGTATTAGAAGTATTCTAGGAATAGAAGTAAACAGAAAACAGGTGAGTCTAATTGTTTGCATAATTGTAGTTAATATTAAATTAAAATGTACCACATGGTTTTTAAACTTTTGATTTAAAATTTCCTGGTTGTAAATGTGAACAATGCCTCCTCTAAATTATTCCTAAAATAAAACTTAACAGCATAAATACTTAATAGCTTAAATAACTATGATAGAGTTCTGTGTTTTATTCCTTTATTTTATTTATCTGGGTCATAAATGAAGGATTTCAATCCTTCATTTGGCATCTTTCAGAAGTACTACATTTATACACATAAAAAAGGAATTATATTTTTATTTCCTTATGTGATTTCAGAAAGTAAACAAACTGGTGATTTTATTAAGCATTTATTAACCTTATAATGATGCATCAGACTTAACGTTAAATATATTGCTTGTATATCCTGAAAATTTTTTTTAAGTGGGGAAGAAATAGGCTATTTCTTCAAAGACAGAAGAAATACAGAACTAAGAAATAGGTTAGTCATAAACTTAAGAAGCATTTTTTTTTTTTGAGGGAGAAGAAAAATAAAACATTTTTCTTCTCCCTCAATTAGAGTTTTTTTTTAAAGATTAGTTACTTGGGGCTAATAATGGGAAGCATTAACAGAGACAATAACAGAGATATGGTTGCTTGATATTATTGCTATGAGATTTCATTCAAGCCTGCATGCGTGAGACCTTGCCCTGGCCCTTTAACTCTGCTGCACTCCAAGGTGTGTGGTGGTGTGCAGTGGTAGATAGCTCAGGTGCCATGTGATTGAGGACTTTAAATGTCAGAATACAGAGATTGCCCATAATTTGTCAAGCAGTGAAGAACAACTGAAGATTAAGAGGCAAATAGGGAGAGGGTTATAATTAAAAAATAAATTCTTAGGAAAGGAACTCAATAATTTACCTAGTGTAAAGAACTGGTAACTAAAAGAATTCAGAATGAAGAATTTGAAAGACAGTATCTAACTCAGGCATGTAGTAATAATAATCATACAATCTATAATTGGACTTCAGAATGGGATACTAACTGATACATCAGAGAGTCTTTAAGTTCAAGTGAAATCTTAGAGGCGAGTGGGGGTGGTGGTGATAAGTAGTTTTCAAGTATTTTTAGTAGTGAGCATTTAAATTTAAAAATAAAAAAGAAGCAACCATGTACAACGTTTCATTAAGACCAATGAAAGCAGAACTGCTTTGGTTGACATGGGGATGGGGCACCCAACATGTCTCAGTATGGCCCCCAAGCTTCCCTGAACAATTTTAGGGCATTACTCCATATTCCCTCATCAATGATAAAGCACCCTGGCCTTTATAAAGGTGTGTCCTTAGATTGTTGCAAATCTCCAAATTAACCAATACCACCGAAATATGTAATTATTCCCACTAACTCCCTGTTAGGCTGCACTCCAAGCAGGCCTGCAAGCCCTGTACTTGCCCAGCTTCAAGACTGAAGAAAGAGCCTGGAATCAGCAACAGAGACATCAGTGGTTTAATGGATGGCAGGGGGGATCTTACATGTCTGAAGTAAGGTCCTGAGCGACACCCCACTGTGTGTGGCACAAGGGCCACAGTCTTTGCAGGAGGGGGAGGTTACCAGTAGTAGGGGGATATGACGTCAGTTTGGCTCATCTGTTACCAGGGAAACTAGCAGAAGGGCACTCCCCTCACCGCCCCTTTGATAAGCTCTCAAGGTGGGGATGTTCTGATCTAAAGATTAGAACAATCACCAGCTGGGGCCTGGGGCAAGTATGTAGGAAGGTCAGTCTTGTGAGGAGGGTGTAGGTGAAGCAGGTACTGGTCGAACAGGGGATGTACGGAGGAGGAGGGCAAGAGAACAGACATCTTGGGTGGCCTGATCATACACTCCCTCTCACCCAGTATAGCATAATTTTACCAGAGTTACTGCACATAAAATAAGCAGAAAACTACAGAAACATCCTGAAATGACAATGCTGAATAATTCCCTAGGCTCATTGTTACCTATGTAACTTGTTCCGTCACATCAACTTAGCATAATGTAACTGTTCAGGAAGAGTTTTTTGCATAATTTTTTATATAATCCCAGTTTTGACTTAATGTTGGATTTAGTATTTCATTTCAAAGTGTGCATAAGCATAACAGAAACTAAATACAACCCATAATTTCATTTTCAGCATTACAAATTATGGAAACATAGTGAATGATTTTGTGAAGTTCATGTTCCAATTCTATATGTACTTTTAAAGTATGATGAAATTTTTGTATTAGTGAAATATCAAAATTGAAAACTTAAGGATGTCCATGATAAAAATACACATACACTCAGATGCAAAAAAAAAAAAAAACTAACATAAAGACTTTCTCTAAGGAATTCAAAATGCTTCACAGATGATTCTTTATCATTCATGTTAATGAAGGGCAGATGATCTTCATTTTAGTTAATGGCTGTAATTTTCCACCCTACCAAATTTTTAACTGACCCCACTGCTAAATAATTTAAGCTTAATATGCCATTTCTCCCTTTGCATCATCCTTTGAGGGGAGAGCTAGTGAATAATAAAAACACAAAATTGGACGACGGATCTAAAAAGGGCAAAAAAATTCTGAATGGTTCATAACTTGTATAATCAATAGGTGACTACCCTATTTAATCTCATAATTCTCTTGTGAGCTAGAATGGGAAGATGCAATTTGCTAATAAAGAAACAGGCAAAGAGAATATATTCACTATGCTAATTCCACATGATTTATCCAATGTCACCCTGAACTGAGGCTCAGCATAGAATTGAGTGATTATTGAGATAATCCAAACAGGGCATTGGATTACTAAAGAAGCACATGGATCTCCTTCTCAGAAAATTTAAAAATAGGATTGGTGCTCATGTTGGCTTTGTATAGAGATAATTTTGTTAAAAGATACAATTATTAACTCTGGGGAAAATAATTTCTTTTAAAATAGCGTTAGATATTTCAATTCAAATTAAAATTTTTGTTGTTTTTCCTTTTAGACTCAGGGTACTATGTTGTGCTGGATAGGTGCTGAAGGGCAGCAACATGCAGACCTTACATTCAAGAGACTTTAAATCTAGGAGAGAGTATAAAATGTATGCCAATAGTTATTGTTTTTTTTTGTGGTACGCAGGCCTCTCACTGTTGTGGCCTCTCCCACTGCGGAGCACAGGCTCCGGACATGCAGGCTCAGCGGCCATGGCTCACGGGCCCAGCCGCTCCGCAGCATGTGGGATCTTCCCGGACCGGGGCATGAACCTGTGTCCCCTGCATCGGCAGGTGGACTCTCAACCACTGCGCCACTAGGGAAGCCCTGCCAATAGTTATTAAATGCTCACACGCAACGTTAGTGCTACAAGAGAGAAACAAAGAGGATGGAGTGATTATGTTCAGCTTGGGATCTGATAAGAGGTTGGGTAGGGGTAGAGATGAAAAAAGACTGGGCATGAATTGATAATTATTGAGCTATTCTAATGGGTACATGGGACTTCATTACATTATTTTTGTCCTTTTGTCCATTTATTTTTTTCATAATAAAAAGTGCTTCTTAAACTGGCTTCATGAATGAAGTGGTATTTGAGGATAGACTTTGACAAAGGGGCACTATTCCATAAACCAAGGAGTGTGGGTAGACATAGCAAGATCCTGACATGTAGTTGGAAAAACCCTGGGCTGATTAGATTCATGTTATACTGCTTAGCTAAAGCATAAGGTATATACTGGGGTATAGGAGAATGATATAAAACTAAAAATTATTTTTATTATTGTCTCAATGACTTTGAATATTAAATTGTGACATTTAAAATTATTACAGCAGTTAATATCCGTTGGTGACTTCACTATGATTTGATTAAAAGTTTTGATTATGCAGGAAATAAAGAGGCTGGAGTGAAGCAGATATGAATCCAAATTCCAGTTAGAAGGATATTACGAAGTTCAGGAGAAGGCTATGCAATCCAGAAAAGAATAGTGACAGTAGACATAGAATAGAAAGTCCAGGAAAGAGATGAGCTCTAGAGGGAGAATATTAGGACACTTGATTGAATCGTGAGGAGAGAGACAGAGAACAGAGATAGTCAAAGATAAATTTTAAATTTTGTTTCCAGTCTGGGTGCAGGGAAGCCAGGTTGGTAGTGTTACCAAACCAAACTTGGATCTGCTTGCCTGCACGCAGTAAAGCCAATCTAGTGACAGCAGGTTGTGGTGGAGGAATGCAGCATTTATTGCAGGGCAACAAGCAAGGAATCCAGGTATCCAGTGCTTAAAATGTCCAAATTCCCTGAAGGATTTCAGGGAAAAGTTTTTAAAGACAGGGTGAGAGAGGGGGTTGTGGGATGTGTGATCAGCTTGTGGACATTCCTCTAACCGGTTGGTGGTGAGGTAACTGGGAGTCAACATCATCGACCTTCTGGTTTCAATCCATCTGGGGTCTAGTGCTTGTGGGCAGCATATAATTAACTCCTTCCACCTGCTGTGGGTTTCAGTAGCTCTAAGATATGGCTCAGAATATTATCTAAAGCCCTTGAGGAGGAACTAAAGGTCCTTAACTTTGTTTAATGGCTAAGCTATTATTATTTTGTCTTGCTTGACTGTTTTCCTTTCTTTCTGCATTTTCTCACTTCTCTGATTAAATTTATTCTTTGGAACTTGGGGAAGGCCTAGGAGGCTAAAGTTGTTCTACAGACAAGAGGCAGGCAGAAGACATGGTGGGAGGATCTGTTCTGGGATGGCCCCATAGGGTCCTGCTCGGTTACAGCAGTATCCAAGTTAGTGAAGAAGACAAGGTAGGTTTTAGGCATTACAAATCTGAAGGGCTAGGAGGAGGACATCTAGATAGAGGTAACCAAAAGATACCCTCTATGTGAGGAATGGGAGAAGAGAGAAACTTGGGATTCATACGAACTAACCATTGAAGCATGAAATTACTGGGCAGGTGAGTGAGTAAAGAGACTAAAGATGAGGGCTGAGAACAAAATTCTTGGGGAATTAAGGGTTTGGTTTGATACAAAAGAAAAAAAAAGCTAAAGACAGAAGACAACTCAGATGGTAATACTACCAATAACATCTTATATTTCTTCAAGATTGGCTAACAAGAAACAATGCCAAATTTAAATGGTTAAAACAATAAAAAATTATTTCTCACTCAAGCGAGAGTTCAACATGGATATTTTTGTGTAGCAGTTCTTTCGTCAGCAGCAATGTAAGGATTCAGGCTCCTTTCAGCTTGTGGCTTTGCCCCCCTCTAGGTCCTTGAACTCCTTACCCTTCAGCCAAAAGATGAGGAAAGCACATGGAAAAATCATGGTCAGAAGGTTTTACGGTCAGTCCTGGAAATGATGTGTATCACTTCTGCCCACATACCATTAACAAAATTCAGTCACCCAGGTACACCAAAATGCAAGATACAACTAGTCAGGAACTGTCACATCTTATGTTTGTATCATACAGTTATTAGAGGACTGTCATACTTCACTATGTAGTACAGTTTCACAGAAGGCAATAAAGCACAGTGGTTGAATGTATGAACTCTAGAGTTAAAATCACTTGGATTTGTTTCCTGGCTTCACTATTTGTAGCACCAGTGTTACCTAGGATAAATTAATTCACCTCTCTCTACCTCACCTGTAAAATGGTGATAATAACAAAATCTAACCCATAGGATTGTTAGGAAGATTAAATGAGTTTAATAAATGTAAAGTATATAAATAGTGCCTGGCATATGTCTGGCATGTAGTAAGTTCTCAGTAAAGATTAGCCATTATTATCATATTAGAACTATCACATTAGGGCTGTAGCAATTTAATGGTGAAGTGGATATTAAATAACGTGAAATGTAGAAAGGTGGTAGCAGAGGCCAGAGAAGAAAAAGCCATCAATTTCTCCGTTAAGCTATATGAATAATTGCAGAAAATTCTGCTTTTTTACAGTTGTTTAGCACCAGCTAAATAGGAGGTGAAAAACACAGGATTCCCGACTCACAGCAATTTTCAGTTAATATGCTTAGAACTGCAAAATAAATAACCTCTAAGCAAATCAGATGGCATTTCAGTCAAGTTAAATCCTAGAAGGTTCAGATGGGGTCTTTTTCCAAAGGTGTCATATTGAGGTAAGTAAACCATGCCCTGGAGAAAGAGTGCTTATCAATTTGAGATTCACTTTCTATCCTTCCTTCTCTCAGGACAAAATCTTTTAGTAGGTCACAACCGGAAGACCTGAGTCAGTTCATTTCTCCTGAGCAAGTACTTGACTGTACTTATGTACATTAGTGTAAGTATGAATATTGCCTATGAGCGTTTATTTTTGGAAGGCTCTCTTCCCTCTCCAGCTTCTATGCTCCCTCCCCACCTCCATTTAAAAATCCTTCCATTTTGCCACTCTTGTGGTTTCTTGGTAAATGTTCAAATATCCTTTTTATAAAACATTTTATTTTAAAATTAAAGCTTTTGCTATGACGTAATTGTAGATACACATGCAGTTGTAAGTAATAATACAGACACCCAGTAACCCTTTACCCACCCAGTTTCCCCCAATAGTAACATACTAGTACAATATGGTATAATATAGCACAATATCACAACCAGAATATTGACATTGATACAGTCAAGATACAAAACATTTCCATCAACACAAGGAGCCCTCTTTTGCCCATTTATAACCACACCCACTTCCCACCTACCCCTAGCCCTTCCTCAATTCCTAGCAATCACTAATTTGTTCTCTATTTTTATAATTTCATCATTTCAAGTATGTCATGTAAATGAAATCATAGATATGCAAACTTTTGTCATTCGCTTTTTTTCACTCAGCATAATTCTCTGGTGATATTATTCCAGGTTATTGAGTGAATCAATAGTTTGCTGCTTTTTATTGCTGAGTAGTGTTCCATGGTATGGGTGTACCATTTTGTCGTGTCATAGACCTGCTAAAGGACATCTGTTTTTGTTTTTTTTTCTAGTTTTTGGCTACTACAAATAAAGCTACTATAAATATTCATATACAGGTTTTTGTGTGAATTTATGTCTTCAGTCCTCTGGGATAAATCCCCAAGAGTATATTTGTTAGGCTGGAAAATATCTGCATGTTTAGATTTTTAAGACCACTATTAAATTATTTTATTATTTTTAAACTAATTAACTATTTTCCAAAATGGCTGTACCACTAATGTTTATTTTACATTTCTACCAGCAGTGTATGAGTTATCTACATTCTCCTCATTCTCACCAACATTCGGAGGTGTCACTATTTTTTTAAGCCATTCTGGTAGGTGTTTAGTGATATTAATTATGTTTTTTTACATTTCCCTAATGGCTAATGATGCTGAGCATATTTCCATGTGTTCATCTACCATCTGTATATCTTCTCTGATGAACTGTTTCTTCATGTCTTTTACCATTCCCATGCTCTGACTGGATTCTTGCCTTTTTACTGTTGGTCTTGAGAGGTCTTTATATATCCTGGATGCAGAATATATTTTGTCGAAGATACACCTATCTTTTGTCAGATATGTGGTTTCAAATATTTTCTCCCACTCTGTAGCTTCTCTTATCATCCTCTTAACAGAGTCTTTTACTGACCAAAAGTTTAAAACTTTTTTCAAATCAAGTTATCAGTCCTTTCTTTTATGAATCATGTTTTTGGTAACAAGCCTAAGAATTCTTTGCCTGGTCCTTGTGTCCCAGAGCTTTTCTCCTGTTTTATTTTTGTAAAAGTTTTATAGTTTTACATTTTACATTTGGTTTTGTGATCCATTTTGAATTAATTTTTGTGTAATGTGTGACATGATTGTCTATCCAAAAGAACTGACAAAAATATTCCTAGAACTAATATTATAGCAAGTTGTCCAGATACAAGGTTAAGAAACAAAAGTCAGTTACTTTTTTATATACCAACAATGAACAAGTGGAATTTGAAATTAAAAGCACAATACAATTTACATTAGCATCCTCCAAAATGAAATACTTAAGTATAAATCTAACAAGATATGAACAAGAGCTGTGTGAGAAAAACTACAAAACTCTGATGAGTGAATTCAAAGAACTAAATAAATGGTGAGGTATTTCATGTTCATGGAAAGGGAGACTCAATATTATCAAGATATCAGTTCTTCCCAGCTTGATCAATAGATTCAATGCCATCCCAGTCAAAATCCCAGCAAGTTGTTATATGGATATCGACAAACTGATTCTAAAGTTTATATGGAGAGGCAAAAGACCCAGGATAGCTAATATAACATTGAAGAAGAACAAAATTGGAAGACTGACACTACCCAATTTCAAGATTTTATATAAAGCTACAGTAATCAAATCAGTGTGGTATTAGCCAAATAATAGGTAAATAGATCAATGGAAAAGAATAGATAGCCCAGAAATAGACCTCATAAATGCAGTCAACTTATCTTTGACAAATGAGCAAAGTCAATACAGTGGAGCAAGAATAATGGAAATTTTCATTTTCTAAAATGTGGGCGCAGGATGCTATAGTGCCAGGTCAGGCTCTGGGTGAAAAATAGTGGGAGATTTCCATATATCACCTGTGGTGTGTTTCCCTACCTTAAAGACAAGAGGTCCACATCAACCATCAAAAAGCAAACCCCCTTCACACTGGGCAGAAGGTGCTTTCTAGGGAGGACAGTTCTATTTGCAACCTCCTCAAGCTCCACTTCTCCCACACCCATTCCTGAAGATTCACCTCTCTATTTAACTTGATAGGAACTCCAAAAGAAGAGTTGGGAGGGCTCAGAAGTTTAAAGTGGGTGTCAATTTATATCTGGATATGTTAAAGAGGAGGTCAACCAGGAAGAGTCATGGCAAGAGAATAACACATAGTTGCCTCATATTACCCAAGCATAAACCACATTTATCATAGTAAGATACTCAGGCAGCAGGATCAAGGTATTTCTTTGACCAGCAGATCCACATTAGTAAAGAGACTTTAAATATACAGAAAGTTGGATAAAAATTATACACATCAGCCAGCCCTCCAACTTAATATTTAAGACAATGGATCCAAGAACAACCAGATAGACAATGAGGAGAAGACTGGACTAGATAGATTTTTCCTAATTTATAAATGCATAGAAATAAAAATGAGGCCTATGAAAAATTTCTGCAGTGTCAAATTCAAATATCACTTTTATGATACAAATAGACAGCACAGTTTTGAAGAACATTTACTACAGGAAAATTTTTAAAGCTTTTCCCTGTATTTCCCCAAATCCAGGAAGATATAGCTTCTATGAATCAGGAAGTAAAAGATGAGACAACAGACTGGGATAAAAGGGGAGTTGGCTGGGAACAAAGTGAAAGATCAGAAAGAAACAAAAAAATGCATCTGCAGAATTGAAGACATTGTCATAAGTAATAAATTGCAGATTTAGAAAAATGTTCTGGCAATAAGGAAGCTATACTAGGGTAACTACTATAATAAAAAAAGGAAATATTAAACTATGAAAGAGAAGATCATAGAAATAGAATGCAGAGGACAAATGAAAGAGAAGTGACACTTCAGACCTAATAGAAGAAAATTTCTTGTCTGAAGAAAGACTGATATATATAGACTGAGCAGTCTCATCTTAATGAAAAGACATCACGATAAAAAGAGACTCCTCTTTAAATATACTCCCATGACATTAGGTAGGGAATTGCAAGCAAGAGGAAAGATCCTAAAGGCTTTAGGAAAAATAAAACAGATTTCCTATCCTAGAATAAGAATTGAGCTTGTCTTAGACACCTTATAATAAACAAAATAAACATCTCGTAATAAACTAGAGCAAAACAGAACACCATCCACAGTTTTCAGGAAGAAAAAAGACTGAGGCTCAAGAATTTCATACAAAAACAAATTTGTGTGTGAAGGCAGTAGAAATACGTCTCAGTTATGAAAGGCCTTAGGACATATGCCACTCATCTCTTCTCCTTAAATAAACTGAGATAAAATAAACAAATAAACTGATAAAAAAAATAAAAGACATATTTCAGCTAAATGAGAGACAAGGCAAATATAAAACTTAATAATGGCATTGAAGGATTAGTTGTAAACATCAGAGACAATGAAATATGAATTAATGAAAAGTTTTTTAAATGATTTCAAAACAAGAAGCAAAGATCACTTTTAAAAAAGGACATATAGTATAAAAACATTTAAGAATAACCCGGACGTTGGGTGGATAGGGTATTAATTTCTTTGTATTACACATTATACTTTCTTTGGTACAGTAATCAATAAGGAAACATGAATTTATTTATTTAATATGATGGTAATCATTAGTAGAATGATAAAAATGGATATTATCAACATTGCTAGAATAATTAGGTATATTTTAGTTTTCATAAGATAAAACTAAGAATCAATAGAAATATCAAAGAAGCATAAAATCAGGGCTTCCCTGGTGGCGCAGTGGTTGAGAGTCCGCCTGCCGATGCAGGGGACATGGGTTCGTGCCCCAGTCCGGGAAGATCCCACATGCCGCGGAGCCGCTGGGCCCATGAGCCATGGCCACTGGGCCTGCGCATCCGGAGCCTGTGCCCACAACGGGAGAGGCCACAACAGTGAGAGGCCCGCGTACCGCAAAAAAAAAAATTAAAATGACATGTTAACATGTACAAAGATGTCAGCTGTGATGGTAACAATCAATGGGTTAAAATTTTCAACTAAAATACATAAATATTCTCAGATTGAGTCAAAATACAAAGTCAATTATGTGCTCTTTACAAGGAGTCACACTGTCAAACAAAATAAGAATGTTTTAAGGTAAAATAATACTATGTCAGACAAAGTAAAAAAAAAAAAAAAGGACAAAAGAAAAACAAAAGCAGATATTATATTATTAATGCTGGTCAGAGTAGAACCCAAGGTAAGGAAAGAGCACTAAAGAGGGAAAGATTGATTATTTTGTTTTTATAAAGGATAACTCTATAACAGACATAAGTGGTTGTGTATATAACCTATCATCAAAATGTATAAACAACTATAAAATAGACAATAAAAATTCTATTAGTGTTTGATATGTTGAGTTGGTAAAACATTAATAAGTTTATATGGTATCTGAACAGCACAGTTTTTAAAGTTTAATTGTTACATATATATGTATATTTTTAACTCTGTACCCCATCAACAGAGGATAAATATTTTTCAAGAATTCATGGGGAGACAGCTTTAAGATGGCAGAAGAGTAAGACGTGGAGATCACCTTCCTCCCCACAAATACATCAGAAATAATCTACATATGGAACAACTCCTACAGAACACCTATTGAACGCTGGCCTCAGACCTCCCAAAAGCAAAAAACTCCCCACGTACCTGGGTAGGGCAAAAGAAAAAAGAAAAAACAGAGACAAAAGAATAGAGATGGGACCCACACCAGTGGGAGGGAGCTGTGAAGGAGGAAAGGTTTCCACACACTAGGAAGCCCCTTCTTAGGTGGAGACTGTGGGTGGCAGAGGGAGGAAGCTTCAGAGCTGCAGAGGACAGTGCAGCAACAGGGGTGCAGAGGGCAAAGCGGGGAGACTCCCGCACAGAGGATTGGTGCCGACCAGCACTCACCAGCCCGAGAGGCTTGTCTGCTCACCCGCTGGGATGGGTGGGGGCTGGAAGCTGAGGCTCGGCCTTTGGAGGTCGGATCCCAGGGACAGGACTGGGATTCCTGCATGAACACAGCCTGCAGAGGGCTAGTGCCCCACAGCTAGCCGGGAGGGAGTCCGGGAAAATGTCTGGAGCTGCCAAAGAGGCAAGAGACTTTTTCTTGCCTCTTTGTTTCCTGGTGCACGAGGAGAGGGGATTCAGAGCACTGCTTAAAGGAGCTCCAGAGATGGGCATGAGCCGCAGCTATCAGTGCGGACCCCAGAGAGGGTAATGAGACGCTAAGGCTGCTCCTGCAGCCACCAAGAAGCCTGTGTGCAAGCACTGGTCACTATCCACACCTCGCCTCCCAGGAGCCTGTGCAGCCCGCCACTGCCAGGGTCCCATGATCCAGGGACAACCTCTCCAGGAGAACACACGGCATGCCGCAGGCTGGTGCAATGGCACGCCAGGCTCTGCCACTGCAGGCTCACCCCGCATTCCGTACCCCTCCCTGCCCCCAACCTGAGTGAGCCAGAGCCCCCAAATCAGCTGCTTCTTTAACCCCGTCCTGTCTGGGTGGGAACAGATGGCCTCAGGCGACCTACACGTAAGAGGCAGGGCCAAATCCAAAGCTGAATCCCAGGAGCTGTGCGAACAAAGAAGGAAAAGGGAAATTTCTCCCAGCAGCCTCAGGAGCAGTGGATTAAATCTCCACAATCAACTTGATGTACCCTGCATCTGTGGAATACCTCAATAGACAATGAATCATCCCAAATTGAGGAGGTGGACTTTGGGATATATACTTTTTTTCCCTTTTTCTCTTTTTGTGAGTGTGTATGTATATGCTTCTGTGTGTGATTTTGTCTGTATAGCTTTGCTTTTACCATTTGTCCTAGCGTTCTGTCTGTCCGTTTGCTTTTTGTTTTTTAGTACAGTTTTTAGTGCTTATTATCATTGGTGAATTATTTTTTTTGGTTTGGTTGCTCTCTTCTTTTTTCTTTCTCTTTTTTTAAATTACTTTTCAAAAAAAATTTTAATAATTATTTTTTATTTTAATAACTTTTTAATTTAATCTTCTTCTTTCTTTTCTTCTTTTTTTTCTCCCTTTTATTCTGAGCCGTGCGGATGACAGACTCTTAGTGCTCCAGCCAGGCACCAGGGCTGTGCCTCTGAGGTGGGAGAGCCAAGTTCAGGACACTGGTCCACAAGAGACCTCCCAGTTACATGTAATATCAAACAGTGAAAATCTCCCAGAGATCTCCATCTCAATGCCAAGACCCAGCTCCACTCAATGACCAGCAAGCTACAGTGCTGCACACCCTATGCCAAACAACTAGCAAGACAGGAACACAACCCCACCCATTAGCAGAGACACTGCCTAAAATCATAATAAGGCCACAGACACCTCAAAACACACCACCAGACGTGGACCTGCCCACCAGAAAGACAAGATCCAGCCTCATCCACCAGAACACAGACACTAGTCCCCTCCACCAGGAAGCCTACACAACCCACTGAACCAACCTTAGCCATTGGGGACAGACAACAAATACTACGGGAAATACGAACCTGCACCCTGTGAAAAGAAGACCCCAAACACAGTAAGTTAAGCAAAATGAGAAGACAGAGAAACACACAGCAGATGAAGGAGCAAGATAAAAACCCACCAGACCTAACAAATGAAGAGGAAATAGGCGGTCTACCTGAAAAAAATTCAGAATAATGACAGTAAACATGATCCAAAATCTTGGAAATAGAAGGGAGAAAATACAAGAAACGTTTAACAAGGACCTAGAAGAACTAAAGAGCAAACAAACAGTGATGAACAACACAATAAATGAAATTTAAAATTCTCTAGAAGGGATCAATAGCAGAATAACTGAGGCAGAAGAATGGATAAGTGACCAGGAAGATAAAATAGTGGAAATAACTACTGCAGAGCAGAATAAAGAAAAAAGAATGAAAAGAACTGAGGACAGTCTCAGAGACCACTGGGACAACATTAAACGCACCAACATTCGAATTATAGGGGTTCCAGAAGAAGAAGAGAAAAAGAAAGGGACAGAGAAAATATTTGAAGAGATTATAGTTGCGAACTTCCCTAATATGGGAAAGGAAATAGTTAATCAAGTCCGGGAAGCACAGGGAGTCCCATACAGGATAAATCCAAGGAGAAACACGCCAAGACACATATTGATCAACTATCAAAAATTAAATACAAAGAAAAAATATTAAAAGCAGCAAGGGAAAAACAACAAATAACACACAAGGGAATCTCCATAAGGTTAACAGCTGATTTTTCAGCAGAAACTCTGCAAGCCAGAAGGGAGTGGCAGGACATATTTAAAGGGATAAAGGAGAAAAACCTACAATCAAGATTACTCTACCCAGCAAGGATCTCATTGAGATTTGACAAAGAATTTAAAACCTTTACAGACAAACAAAAGCTAAGAGAATTCTGCACCACCAAACCAGCTTTACAGCAAATGCTAAAGGAACTTCTCTAGGCAGGAAACACGAGAGAAGGAAAAGACCTACAATAACAAACCCAAAACAATTAAGAAAATGGTAATAAGAACATACATATCTATAATTACCTTAAATGTAAATGGATTAAATGTTCCAACCAAAAGACAGAGACTGGCTGAATGGATACAAAAACAAGACCCGTATATATGCTGCCTACAAGAGACCTACTTCAGACCTAGGGACACATACAGACTGAAAGTGAGGGGATGGAAAAAGATATTCCATGCAAATGGAAATCAAAACAAAGCTGAAGTAGCAATTCTCATATCACACAAAATAGACTTTAAAACAAAGACTATTACAAGAGACAAAGAAGGACACTACATAATGATCAAGGGATCAATCCAAGAAGAAGATATAACAATTGTAAATATTTATGCACCAAACATGGGAGCACCTCAATACATAAGGCAAATACTAACAGCCATAAAAGAGGAAATCAACAGTAACACAATCAGAGTAGGGGACTTTAACACCCCACTATCACCAATGGACAGATCATCCAAAATGAAAATAAATAAGGGAACACAAGCTTTAAATGATACATTAAAAAAGATGGACTTAATTGATATTTATAGGACATTCCATCCAAAAACAACAGAATACACATTTTTCTCAAGTGCTCATGGAACATTCTTCAGGATAGATCATATCTTGGGTCACAAATCAAGCCTTGGTAAATTTAAGAAAATTGAGAACTTCCCTGGTGGGGCTTCCCTGGTAGCGCAGTGGTGGGAGTCCGCCTGCCGATGCAGGGGACACGGGTTTGTGCCCCAGTCCGGGAAGATCCTTCATGCCACAGAGCGGTTGGGCCCGTGAGCCATGGCCACTGGGCCTGCACATTGGGAGCCTGTGCTCTGCAACAGGAGAGGCCACAGCAGTGAGAGGCCCATGTACTGTAGAAAAAAATAAAGAAAATTGAAATTGTATCAAGTATCTTTTCTGACCACAATGCTATGAGAATAGAAATCAATTACAGGAAAAAAATCTGTAAAAAATACAAACACATGGAGGCTAAACAATACAGTACTTAATAATGAAGAGATCACTGAAGAAATCAAAAAATACCTAGAAACAAATGACAATGAAAACACGACGACCCAAAACCTATAGGATGCAGCAAAAGCAGTTCTAAGAGGGAAGATTATAGCAATACAATCCTACCTTAAGAAACAAGAAACATCTCAAATAAACAACCTAACCTTACACCTAAAGCAATTAGACAAAGAAGAACAAAAAAACCCCAAAGTTAGCAGAAGGAAAGAAATCATAAAGAACAGAGCAGAAATAAATGAAAAAGAAATGAAGGAAACAATAGCAAAGATCAATAAAACTAAAAGCTTGTTCTTTGAGAAGATAAACAAAATTGATAAGCCATTAGCAGACTCATCAATAAAAAAAGGGAGAAGACTCAAATCAATAGAATTAGAAATGAAAAAGGAGAAGTAACAACTGACACTGCAGAAATACAAAGGATCATGAGACATTACTACAAGCAACTCTATGCCAATAAAATGGACAACCTGGTAGAAATGGACAAATTCTTAGAAATGCACAACCTTCTGAGGCTGAACCAGGAAGAAATAGAAAATATGAACAGACGAATCACAAGCACTGAAATTGAAACTGTGATTAAAAATTTTCCCACAAACAAAAGCCCAGGACCTGATGGTTTCCCAGGTGAATTCTATCAAACATTTAGAGAAGAGCTAACACCTATCCTTCTCAAACTCTTCCAAAATATAGCAGAGGGAGGAACATTCCCAAACTCATTCTACGAGCCCACCATCAGCCTGATACCAAAACCAGACAAAGATGTCACAAAGAAAGAAAACTACAGGCAATATCACTGATGAACATAGATGCAAAAATCCTCAACAAAATACTAGCAATCAGAATCAACAGTGCATTAAAAGGATCATACTCCATGATCAAGTGGGGTTTATCCCAGGAATGCAAGGATTCTTCAATATACGCAAATCAATCAATGTGATAAACCATAATAACAAATTGAAGGAGAAAAAACATATGATCACCTCAATAGATGAAGAGAAAGCTTTCGACAAAATTCAACATGCATTTATGATAAAAGCCCTCTGAAAGTAGGCATAGAGGGAACTTTCCTCAACATAATAAAGACCATATATGACAAACCCACAGCCAACATCATCCTTAATGGTGAAAAACTGAAACATTTCCTCTAAGATCAGGAACAAGACAAGGTTGTCCACTCTCACCACTCTTATTCAACATAGTTTTGGAAAGTTTAGCCACAGCAATCAGAGATGAAAAAGAAATAAAAGGAATCCAAATCAGAAAAGAAGAAGTAAAGCTGTCACTGTTTGCAGATGACATGATACTATACATAGAGAATCCTAAAGATGCTACCAGAAAACTACTAGAGCTAATCAATGAATTTGGTAAAGTAGCAGGATACAAAATTAATGCACAGAAATCTCTTGCATTCCTATACACTAATGATGAAAACTCTGAAAGTGAAATTAAGAAAACACTCCCATTTACCATTGCAACAAAATGAATAAAATATCTAGGTATAAATTTACCTTAGGAGACAAAAGACCTGTATGCAGAAAATTATAAGATACTGAAGAAAGAAATTAAAGATGATACAAACAGATGGAGAGATATACCATGTTCTTGTATTGGAAGAATCAACATTGTGGAAATGACTATACTACCCAAAGCAATCTACAGATTCAATGCAATCCCTATCAAAGTCCCTATCAAACTGCCACTGGCATTTTTCACAGAACTAGAACAAAAAATTTCACAATTATATATGGAAACACAATAGACCCCGAATAGCCAAAGCAATCTTGAGAAAGAAAAACGGAGCTGGAGGAATCAGGCTCCCTGACTTCAGATTATACTACAAAGCTACAGTAATCAAGACAGTATGGTACTGGCACAAAAACAGAAATATAGATCAGTGGAACAGGGTAGAAAGCCCAGAAATAAACCCACACACATATGGTCACCTTATCTTTGATAAAGGAGGCAGGAATGTACAGTGGAGAAAAGACAGCCTCTTCAATAAGTGGTGCTGGGAAAACTGGACAGCTACATGTAAAAGAATGAAATTAGAACACTCCCTAACACCATACACAAAAATAAACTCACAATGTATTAAAGACCTAAATGTAAGGCCAGACACTATCAAACTCTTAGAAGGAAACATAGACAGACCACTCTGTGACATAAATTACAGCAAGATCCTTTTTGACCCACCTCCTAGAGAAATGGAAATAAAAACAAAAATAAACAAATGGGACCTAATGAAACTTCGAAGCTTTTGCACAGCAAAGGAAACCATAAACAAGACCAAAAGACAACCCTCAGAATGGGAGAATATATTTGCAAATGAAGCAACTGACAAAGGATTAATCTACAAAATTTACAAGCAGCTCATGCAGCTCAATATCAAAAACCAAACAACCTAATCCAAAACTGGGCAGAAGACCTAAACAGATATTTCTCCAAAGAAGATATACAGATTGCCAACAAACACATAAAGGAATGCTCAACATCATTAATCGTTAGAGAAATGCAAATCAAAACTACAATGAGATATCATCTCACACTGGTCAGAATGGCCATCATCAAAAATCTACAAACAATAAATGCTGGGGAGGGTGTGGAGAAAAGGGAACCCTCTTGCACTTTTGGTGGGAATGTAAATTGATACAGCTACTATGGAGAATAGTATGGAGGTTCCTTAAAAAACTAAAAATAGAACTACCATACGACCCTGCAATCCCACTACTGGGCATATACCCTGAGAAAACCATAATTCAAAAAGAGTCATGAACCAAAATGTTAATTGCAGCTCTATTTACAATAGCCAGGACATGGAAACAGCCTAAGTGTCCATCAACAGATGAATGGATAAAGAAGATGTGGCACATATATACAATGGAATATTACTCAGCCATAAAAAGAAATGAAATTATTTGTAGTGAGGTGGATATACCTAGAGTCTGTCATACAGAGTGAAGTAAGTCAGAAAAAGAAAAACAAATACCATATGCTAACACATATATATGGAATCTAAAAAAAAAAAAGTTCATGAAGAACATATGGGCAAGACGGGAGTAAAGAAACAGACCTACTAGAGAATGGACTTGAGGACACAGGGAGGGGGAAGGGTAAGCTGGGGCAAAGTGAGAGAGTGGCATGGACATATATACACTACCAAACATAAAATGGATAGCTAGTGGGAAGCAGCCACGTTGAACAGGGAGATCAGCTTGGTGCTTTGTGACCACCTAGAGGGGTGGGATAGGGAAGGTGGGAGGGAGGGAGATGCAAGAGGGAAGAGATATGGGGACATGTGTATATGTATAACTGATTCACTTTGTTATAAAGCAGAAACTAAGATGTTAAAAGAAAAAAAGGATTCATGGAACTTCATACAAGTTGATTATAAATAAGACCACAAGAAAACACTGATAATTTTAAAAAGTGAAAATTAAACATATCTCATTCTTTTACTATAAAGCAATAAAATTTTAGATTAACAGATGATTAAACAAATACTCAAACACTTGGACATATGAAATCTTATAAATAATTACTGGATTAAAGTTATCAAAAGTACAATTATAAAATATTTTTAAAATAAATTTTCTGCTCTTCAAATTTATCTATAGGCTTGAAAATTTTCATAATAAAGTTTGGAAAGCTACAATGTGAGAACTATATAAATTTGAGTTTGTCTCCTTCTGCTCTCTTTGCCCTGCACTGGATGAAGGAAAGCCCTTCATGGACAACTTTAGCATTTGTCATGATGAGAACAACTTCCACAGTGAATACTACCCAGAGGAATTGTGTGCTTTGAAATAATTTGGGAGATCACTCCTGGCGGCACTTTGGAGATTTGTTTTTTAACTAATTTATGCTTATAAAGTATGGCCTTTAAGAGCATGTGGCCATTCAAACCATTTATATACGCTTTAACACAATCACAATAGAGTTATTCATGTGGTTATTTGAAGTCTGGTGGTATAATCCTCTCATATGATAGTGTGCTTTTGTGAGTTAAAAGTCAACATTAAAAAGTCACATGGAATTAATTTAGGTTCTGTATGATTTATCACTCAGCTGGCTATTGTAGACTATACTGTCATGAGAGCAGGAGGGTTAAGTGGGAAGAAAAATGCCAGGGTTCTCCTTTTAAATAGAATTAAAATCTTAAATCTTTAGGACTATTCTGCTCCGAAGACCATGTACCCTTTGGTGTGAATTCAGGATTTAAATGCTAAATTCAAAAGATCAGGACAACTTGACTTTTTTTATTTTTAGATGTGAGAACAAATGGTAAAACTGTGTCAGAATATTAAGAGGTGAGTACTCTCTCAATTCAAAATGGCACATTGTTACCAGTAGTGATTCAGGTAAATAGATACTTTTCAGTTGGACTTCCCGTCCCATATCTGTTCCTTGAGTTGGTCAGTGTTAAAATACAGTTCCAAATCTTTGATAATTTCTGTTTCCTTTCCAAATTTCTATAGCAGTTACCACTTCATTTTCTTTTTCAACCTTGTTTTTCTTTTCCTCCCTGTTTCAACCAAGTAACCTCATTATGTACTTAACAAATTAACAATTTTTCAGTGGTTGAATAAGAGAAAGTTCAAGAATATCTTTTGAGAATCTAGAAATGTGATATTCTTAAATCTTGCAACCAAAAATTATTTTTCAAAGAATATATGATTTTAAAAATTGAGTTTGCAAGGCTCATTCAACACTTACTAGCCTTTGGTTTCACTAATAACATCAAGATAATGAAAGTTAATCATGGACATGTTAAATTTCTCACTTTAAACTTTTTTTGCTTTGTGTCATTTATCTAGTTTCTATATAAATGTCTAAATTTAATGGTTGAGAGCACAGACCTAATGAACTATATCCTTAGAAGTGTTTTCCCTCTGGTGAAGTTCAATAAACTGTTGAAGTATTACTGCTTCTAGGAATTAACATTTTTTACCCTAATAATTAAAGTAACTGGGAATAGAACAGTTAACTATAGTTGTGCCTACTGAGTTCATCTCTCAAGATGAGATAAGAAGGAAAGAATAAAACTTCTTAAAATGCCCTTTGTTAATCGTCACAGATTGGAAAAGAAGAAAAGTGTACTTTGGAAAAGCTGACACTAAATATTTTTCTGCCCACATATAATTTATTTATCTTTATGTTGAAAGATTTAAAGAGATAAAATACTGCAAATAAAATAGTATCCAATCAAAACAGTTGCCAAATTTTCAAGTTAAACATAGCCCCTTCCTTTCTGCCTTAATCTTTTTTACTTTTATAGTATATCCTCTAAAAAATTAATCATGCACTCAGAGTAGTATATTTTAGGATGAATGCTTTGATTTCAGCTTCTGGAAAAAATTTAAAAGAAAGGGAAAAATTTTAGCAATAGGATTTTGATAATAAAACATATTTCCTTAAATTTTATTCCAATCCTATTTAGATTTAACAAAATCTTACAGAGGACTTATACCTCACAAAAAATATTTATATATGTTTGAGATGAAAATGACAGATGTTTGTAGACATGAAAAATAAATAAAAGGCATTCTGAGTCTGAAAGACTATTTCATATTAGAACAGTTGATTAAGGCTACAAAGTCTGTTATACTTTGATATGAGGAAACCTTTTCTTAAAATCACTCAGAACTACCAACTTTACCCATAAAAACTTCATTATGCCAATCTTTCTGTTTCATTGCCTTAGTCACTACAATTGGGTTGAATACCTGTTAAAGCAAACAATTCATTCGTGTTAAACACCTCTTTGTCCTCTTTCTTGAGTTGACCAAGAACTACCTATGCCATGGTGTCCCTAGATCAGTGACTAGGAGACACTTAGCTTTTGGTAATTGTATTTTATTCCTGTGTGCATTGCACTGATCACCTAATTTTACATGTAAGCTAAATCTTTACCTTACATCTTTAGGGAAGTGATTAAGAAGATCCCACAGAGTGCCCCCTCAAAAAGATGAAATGGACTTATACCAAGACATATTATTATAAAAATTTTAGTACACTGGAGATAGTGTTTTAGAAAAACAATATGTCACATAACAAGAATCAAAAGTCAAAATTGTTGCATACTTCTCATTGGAATAGAAGAAGTTCAAAGTCAATTGAGATACACCTTCAAAATTCTGAAGGAAAATGACTTCTAACTTAACATTCTATATCAAGCCAGATTATAATCAAGTTTCAGGGTAGAATAAATAAATTTCAGGCAGGCAAGTTCTAAAAAATGTATTTTCCTTGTTCTCTTCTCTCAGGAGGCTACTGGAGGCTGAGTTCTACCAAAATGAGGGAACAAACCAAGAAAACCTGGCAAACCAAAAATAGTACCTCCAACCCAACAGAGATGAAGGTAATAAACATGATGCTTGTGAAGGGAGATCTCAGGATGAAAATTTCAGATAGAGAGGATAACCCATTCATATTGGAGCATGGCAGAAGGTTCTTCAGAAACTCCATTAGGAAGATGAAATATTAATTTCTGAATATCTGATGCATTTGAGAGCAAATGTAGACTTTTTGATAGAAGTTTGGATGTAATCATAGATAAATACATAGAAAATTAAGCAAATAAGAAAAGAAAAATATTAGCTCTAGACAAATAGAAGTTAAGCAGTAAAGAGAGAATAATCATGATTTCCTCCCTGGCCCAGCTGAGATAGTGTTTAAAGTATATTAGTACAGCCACTCCAGCTCTATTTTAGTGACTGTTTCCATGATGCTTCTGTTTTGTATACTTTTAACTTTCAACCTGTTTATGTCTTTGTGAAGTGTGTCTCTTTACACAACACATGGTTAGACCATGGGGTTTTAAAAAAATCCATTCTGCCAATCCTTGCCTTATGACTAGAGTATTTAATCCATCTACATGTAATGTAACTACTGATGAGGTAGGATTTATGCCTACCACTTTGATATTTGTTTTTTAAGATTTTTTTGTTTCTCTATTCCTCCTCTACTTCCTTTTATTTGTATGCTAAATAGATATTTTTTAAATACCATTTTAATTCACTTGTCATTTTTTTTTTGAGTTATTGTATCAGTGGTTGTACTCAGTATTACAATTAGCACCTTACTTTAAACAATCTAGTTTGGAATAATACCATTTTAATTTCAATACAACACAAAAACTTTGCTCCAGTATAGCTCTTGTTCCCTTTCCCCTCCTTTGTGTTATTACATTATTGTCATATAAATTACATATTCTACATTATAAGCTCATCAACACAGTTTTATAATTATTGCTCTATGCAGTTATCTTTTAAGTCAGTTAGGAGGAAAAAATAGTTACAAACAAAACTATATTTACACTGTCTTTCATATTTTTTATATAATTACCTTTAAGAGTGTTCTTTATGTGGATTTGAGTTACTGTCTAGTGTTCTTTAATTTCAGCCTGAAGTACTCCCTTTATTTCTTGTAGTTCAGGCCTTCTAAGTCACAGATCTTCCAGTTTCTGTTTATCTGGGAATGTCTTTGTTTCTCTTTTATTTTTGAAGGATAGTTTTGTTAGATATTAAATTCTTGAATGACAGTCTTTTTCTTTCAGCACTTTGAATATGTCATCCCCATGCCTTCTGTCCTCTATAGTTTCTGATGACAAATTACATATTTTATTGAGGATCCCTTGAAATGATGGTGTCCTCAGGTCTCTTAGGCTCTATTAATTTTTCTTCCATTTTTCCTTTTTTATTCCTAGGACTAAATAATCTCAATTGACTTACCTGGAAATTCACTGATTCTTCTGCAAATTCAATCTGTTGTTGAGTCCTTCTAGTGAATTTTTCATTCCAGCTATTTTGTTTCTCAACTCCAAAATTTCTATTTAGATCTCTTATAATTTCTATCTCTTCATTGATATTCTCTGTTCAGTGAGTTGTTATTCTCAGACTTCTTTTAATTCTTTTAATATAGTTTCCTTTAGTTCTTTAAAAATATTTATAAGAGCTGTTTTAAAGTCTTTGTCTAGTAGCCCAAACATCTGGGCTTCCTCAAGGACAATTTCTATTAACTATTTTTTTCCCTGTGGTTGGGCCATATTTTTGTGGAGTTTTGTTGTTTTGTTTCATTTTTGTTTTGTATGTCTCATAATTTTAATTGAAAAGGAGACATTTACAAAGATATAATGGGACAATTCTGGAATTCAGGAACCCACTTCCTCTAGAGTTTATTGTTACTGTTACTTTGTTGCTACTTTTTGTTTATTGAATTTTACTGGACAAATTCTATCAAGTCTGTGTATATTGTGGTGTTTAGCTACTGATATTTCTCCTTTGTTACCTTTGTAGTCAGCTAATGATTGGACATAGACTCCCTTAAATGCCTTGAACCAATAAGACATCTATTTTTTGCCTAAGGTCTCTGTGTGTATATTGGGGCTCTGGTAGTTTACCACTCTGCATTAGCTTTAACTTCCTGATTGCACAGAGCCTTATGGTCAGACAGAGGTGAGAGATAAGGATGTTCTCAGGTTTATTCTACAGAGGTGAGAGATAAGGGTGTTCTCAGGTTTTTTTCTGGGCGTGCAAATGGTCTTATTTCCCAGATATTCTTTTTTTTTTTTTTTTTTTTTATTATTTTTGGCTGTATTGGGTCTTCGTTTCTGTGCGAGGGCTTTCTCTAGTTGTGGCAAGTGTGGGCCACTCTTCATCGCGGTGCGCGGGCCTCTCACTGTCGCGGCCTCTCTTGTTGCGGACCACAGGCTCCAGACGCGCAGGCTCAGTAGTTGTGGCTCACGGGTCCAGTTGCTTCGTGGCATGTGGGATCTTCCCACAACAGGGCTCGAACCCGTGTCCCCTACATTGGCAGGCAGATTCTCAACCACTGTGCCATCAGGGAAGCCCCCCAGATATTCTTTTAAAGTCTTTTGGTCATTATCTTGTTTCCCCTAACTGGTATTGCTGATTCAGGCAGCTGCCATGTTGAACAATTTCCTCTGATTGTTTTTGATAAACACCCTAAGGATAAGACCTTTCCCATTGAACAAGCTCTGAGTCTAGTCAAATAATGACTAACCTTCTGAATAAGGATTTTCTTGGAACTTCCATACATATCAAATAGTAGCAATTCTCTGGGGAAGAAATATTTTAAGGAGCTTCACACCTGATCAGCCCTTTCATGAAGTGGCTGCTAGGCTGATATTGTGGAGCTGGGGAGAGGAGGATGGGAGGAGGGCAAGTTAAAATCCTAGGAAGCTTATGTTCTTAGCAAGTTTCAGCAGTTTTTCTTGAATAAACACTCCTTAGATTCTTTCAAGTTAATTTACAGAGTTCTGAAAAAGTTGCTTTGAGAATTTTTGCCTTTGTTCTCATTGCTTTAATGGGGAGTGGATTTTCAGAAGCACTTACTCTGTCATTCTGGAAGTTCCACCCCTTAATACTGTTTAAATGATAAACACTGATTACTGCTTTAGCCAAAATTACATTGCACTGGCAGGATGGGTGGGGCTTGAATGTTTGAAGGGTGCTTTCATGTGATACAAACAGAAGGGTAGAAAGAAAACCAAGTTCTCATCTTCTTCAGTGGGACTTAAGAGAAAATGCCTCAAACTAAGAAATCAGGAGTTGGCATTTCAATAATATCATTTAGACACAAAGGAAGTAAATATGAAAACAATCAGCTTAAAGAGGTGAAAGTGTTTGCACTTTGTGAGGGGCAACAGAGAGGCAGAGATGCAGATACGAGATAGATCAAATTTATGAGCTCCTTGGATTCACCAGCAACCTGCATGATGCTATTGATGATTCTTCAGTTAGATCACCTGACACAACTGCATTCTCATGGGCCATAGAGAAAAGGTTTTGAAAATCATAGGAGACAGCCTTGTTCATCTCCATGGCAAGGATCATGTCATTGTGGCATTCTGCCTACAATGTAGAATGCTGAGGACTGATGCAGTGTCTACTGGTTCCTTGCGGGAAGGGACCTTTCACCTCCTTCCCCTGGGCTCACCTCCATCACCAGTGGAGTGCAAGAAGCCACTGGATCTAATCAGCATTCATGTACCCCCAGAAGCTTAGTGTTTGGCAGGGCTCACAAGAGTGCAGCTTGCTGGTGGGCAGGTAGAGAGTGCCCTTACCATACACCCACTCACTGGCTAACTATGCGTGCAATGTCTTAAACCTTGGATGTCACCACTGCATTCCTAGTTTCTGGTTTCCCCAGCAGCTCCTTGGACAGTCTGGATGACACAATCTGGAAATGCTGAGGAATTGATATTCAGTGGAGCAAACTTTAAGCAAGGGGAGACAAAAACTGTTACATAACTTGTTTTCTTTTCCTATGACCCCTCTGAAGACATCCTACAAGACCAAGCAATCTGCTGCACTTACCACAAAGCTGAGACTAGCTAGCTGATGAACACCGTGTTGTTCCCCCCTCTTTCCCATCTTTATTTGTATTTTCCTATCACTACTAGGTTTCTGGGATTGTACCACTATATATATATATATATATATATATATATATATATATATATATATATATATAAAACATAAGCTTTTTCCTTGAACCCAGTTTTCTAGGAATCTCAAGCAAGGAGATTGTGTTTTTTCCTAACATACCTGGAAAACTATTTTTCTTTTCAGACTAAGTGCATGCATACTGTTAACAAAAGTGGAATCTTAATCTTATATTTTAAAAAAGATTGAAAGAAGAAAAAAAAAGATACTAAAGAATGTGCTACATCTAAATGAGAAAATAAACCAAGAAAGACGATATCTGATCCAAAACCCATGGAATTCATTGGAAGGATGACAAAGAGAAGTCCTGGACTGGTAGCTGAGGCATGCATCTAGAGTAGAACAAGGAAATAGAGGTCTGCAGGAGGGAGATAGTAGGACAAAATGAAACTGGTTGCTTTTCTGATGTGTTATTCTAGAAAATAATATCATGAGGGTTTTATTCATGTAACTTTTGGAGTGTTGGGAAAGAATTAGCAGTATGTACATAGAGAATCAAGCAAATAAAAAAAAGAAACAATTATTAATTTCAGAAAAAGCAAACAGTGCCTCATAAGAAAAAGTAATCAGAACACAATTTAGCTCAACAGTGAACAAGATTACATAATTATAGTAATGTGAACACTGAACATGTATTAGCCAAGATTTGTGACATAAATATAATGCTAAGAAGAGACATGGTGGAAGAGAGCTAAGTCCTCATCTGCCATCACAGGAAGTCAGGGGAAAGTGTCCAAAAAAGGATAAATGAAAAAATTTCCACAAAAGTGTACTATTTAGAAATATAGTAAAGCCATGAGAAAAAATTCAATGAGTTGAAAATCGTTGCCACTAGGACATGACGGCAAGAACTGCTGTTTTTCCTTTTTTTTTTTTTGAGTCATATAAATTATTTATGCCATTTACCCTTTTTAAAAAATAGACTACTTTTTTTAGAACAGTTTAAATTCACAGAAAACTTGAGAAGATTACACAGTGTCCATATAGTCCACACCCAGTTTCCCCTACTATTTAACATTGTATTTTAGTATCATAGTACCTTGCTTACAATTAATGAACAAATATTGGTACATTATTATTAGTCTAAGTCCATACTCTAGATTTTTTTAGTTTTTACCTAATGTCTCTTTTGTGTTTCAGGATCCCATCCAGGTTACCACATTATATTTAGTTGTCATGTTTCCATAGGCTCTCATGAGTGGAACAATTGCTCAGACTTTTTTTTTTTTTTAATAACTTTAACAGTTGTGAGGAATACTGGTCAGGTATTTCGTAGGATGCCTCTCTAAGGAAATTGTCTGATGTTTTCCTCATGATTATTTTAGGGTTATGGGCTTTGGGGAAGAAGACCTCAGCAGTAAAGTACCCTTTTCATCATATAACATCAGGCGTATGTACTGTCAACATGACTTATCACTGTTGATGTTGGACTTGATCATTGGGCTGGGTAGAGTTTGTCATGTTTCTCCACTGTAATCTCCCTCCTCCCTTCCATACTGTATTCTCCAATGAGTATTTACACTATGTACATTTATTACTTTGATAGAATTTAAATCAAATGAAAATATGTAGATGTGTTCCAGATGTTTTATTTCTGAACTATGTGGTACATTTCTAGAACTGTGAGCAGGAACATGCAAAAGTGCAAGACAAGTAGCCAACAAAGAGCCACAGTGAGCATGGAGGGACCTTTACACAACAAGAAAAAGAAGTGCAGCCTGTACCTGTGGTATGTCAGTATGAGCTGGAGCAAAGCCATCATCGGGTTCAGGATTAGCTATGGATTGGGGGTGAATGAGTGGATTAGAGATTAATGGGTAGTATCTCAGGGCCAGACAGTGAGAACTGAGATAGACTAAGTTGCCACAAAGCACTGAGGTGGATCAGACAAGTTCCCAGGCAAATGGTTTGAGTATCAGAAAGTCACAGATCTAACTGAGATTAATAATGGATCAGAAACTTAGGGAAGGAATCGGAATAACAGGAATGGAGGATTCTTTTAGAAAAACAAGCAAACAAAATTTGGCATCCTAAAGACATTTTGATTCAAGTCAGGGATAGTTTCTGAATATAGGAACCAGCCTACTTTATTATCTTCCTTGAGGATTTAAGCCGGAGTCCTTGAGGCTAGGTTGGATCTCTTGGCTGAAGTAGGGAATGAGAAAGCAGCATTTCTGGTGTAATATAAATCATATCTTTGTGATGTATGTCATAAAGTTTCGATCAAATGGCACAGTTAACATTTTATGTGTTTGATAAATTGAAGCTAGTATTTCTTCCATCTCCAGAAGTATATAAGTCTCTATTTTGAGCCAGAAGGAATAAAAAAACCTATTTTCTTCTGGGATATTTTTCTAGAACTGATGGCCTCTAAAACAATAATCAAAATTGCTTGCCCACGTAGTTTTATAAGGGACAGCGGAGGATGGCAAACCTTTGTCTAATCTAAATCACCCCTTCTGGGTGTTAAAACTATTCTTACGCAGACATAGAGGAATACTCTTCATTGTGATCTCCCTTCCCTTGCCCCTAGTTCATTCATCCATGGAAATGACTGGTTAGAAACAGGTTCTCAGAGCAGTTGTCCATCTTCACAGGGAAAAAAGCTGGTTGTTAATTGAATTAAATAATTAAGTACTTAAGGCTTACTTGTACCTCTAAAATGTCCTAGAACTCTACGAGGGATCAAGGCTACAAAGTAAGTTGGACACAGAGACTGACCTCAAGAAGCTCACATTCTAGTGAGGAATCAAGGCAAGAACACAGCCCTGCTCCCCAGTGTGATTAGTGCTCTGATTAGGATAAGCACATGATGCCCTGGAATTCTGGGAAGTATCTAACCCAGTCTTGAGGGTAAGAAAACTTGTTGGAATAAATAAAGATTTTTATTAAAGGGGTTGTTGCAGTTGGGGAAGGGAACTGTTGCAATAGGAGAAAGCTCAGACTGTAAGATCTGCAAACATCTGAAAGGCCATGCAAGAAAGGAATTTTCTTTTTATAGGGAGGGAGAAAAAGGCTAAAAGGAAACTGGTCTGGCGGAGTGAGATGAGCAGGTGGTGTGATGGGACAGTTGATAAAGGAAGGACTTTTCTTGCAGTCAGCTGATCACCTGGAGAGGCTGCTAAGGAGGTACTGTTCTGCTTCAAAGCCTTACAAAGTCCCAGGGGTGCAGCAAAGTTCAGGTGCATGGGGGAGGGAGAGAAGCCTGACGAAAGTTTGGTCAGGTCAAGGATTCTGTCCAGACTGGTCAGTGGGGACAAACAAACAGTTCAACAAATCATTTATGAGATGAAGAATGGGAAATTGGAGGGTCTGCGTCTGGCCTCACCCCAGGTAAACAAGGAGGGCATCAGTGATTCTTATCTAAGAAGAGAAAGTTTCGTTCTTTGCAGTAAGCTTTTTCTTGAAACATAAAAGAGCTGGGGGAAGGACTGGGGGAGATTTATTAATCATAACTTTTCCCAGGAGCACAGGGCTCAGGTCAAGTTCAACATTATCAATATCTAAACTGATACTATTATGAAAATCAAGGGAACATTAGAGACAAGGGAACAGCCATGAAGCAGGATAAACGTATATTCAGGGAACCTGAGGCATTGGTGAAGCTGATCTCAGGCCCTTGCAGCAATTCAGAAAGAAATGTCCACTTGAACTTTAATGAATGATAGTCAAATGCCCAAAAAGATGTTGGCCTGCAAGATGGAGTACACATGTTGTAAAAAGAAATCTAGGCAATGTGAGCCATGAAACTACTGAAAAGTTTTAGTAAGAAAGACAATGCACCTCAGTAGAGAAAGCAAAGTCATAATCAGATCAAGAAGGTGGACACTCACTTTGATCTTAGATATCAGATTTTTATTTCTAGAAGGCAGAACTACATAAAACAGACCTATTTTCTGGACAATGATTTTTTTTTTTTAAATATGATCCCAAAAGCATAGGCAAAAAGAGCAAAAAAAGACAAATGGTAAAAACCCTCTGCAGAGCAAAGGAAATAATCAGCAGAGTGAAAAGGTCTGTGGAATGGGAGAAAATATTTGCAAATCGTACATCTAATATGGTATTAATATCCACGATTATGGAACTCGTAAAACTCAATAGTAAAAAACCCCCCAGATAATCTGACTTAAAAATGGGCAAAAGACCTGAACAGACATTTCTCAAAAGAAGACATACAAATGGCCAACAGGTATATGAAAAATTACTCAGCATCACTAACCATCAGGGAAATGCAAATCAAAACCACGATGAGATATCACCTCACATCCATTAGAATGACTACTACCAAAAAGACAAAAGAACAAAGATTGACAACAATGTGAAGAAAAGAGAATACTTGTACACTGTTGGTGGGAATGTAACTTAGTACAGACATTATGGAAAACAATATAGAGATTCCTCAGAGAATTGAAAATAGAGCTACCATATGATCCAGCATTCCCACTTCTGGGTACATATCCAAAGGAAATGAAATCAGTATCTAGAAGAAATATTTGTACTCCAATGTTCATTGTAGCAATATTCACAATAGCTATGATACTGAAACAACCTAAGTGTCCATCTACAAATGAATGGATAAAGAAAATGTGGTATTAATGGAAAATAGATAGCTAGTGGGAAGCAGCTGCATAGCACAGGGAGATCAGCCCAGTGCTTTGTGACCACCTAGAGGGGTGGGATAGGGAGGGTGGGAGGGAGACGCAAGAGGGAGGAGATATGGGGATATATGTATATGTATATATATGTAGAAACTAACACAACATTGTAAAGCAATTATACTCTAGTAAAGGTGTAAAAAAAAAAAGAAAATGTGGTATATACATACAATGAAATATTATTCAGCCTTAAAAATCATGCCATTTGTGACAGCACGGATGAAACTAAACAACATGCTAGATGAAATAAACCAAACACAGAAAGACAAATACTGTATGTTCTTACTTATATATGGAATCTAAAAAGTCGAACTCATGGAAGCAAAAAGTAGCATGGTGGTTGCCAGGGGCTGAAATCTGGGGTAAGTGGGGAGATGTTGATTAAAGGGTATGAAGTTTTAGTGATGCAGAATGAAAAAGTTCTGGAAAGCTAAAGTACAGCACAGTAACTATGGTTAATACTGTCTTGTATAGTTGAATAATACTATATTGTATATGCTCTATATTGAAATTTGCCGAGTAGATCTTAAATATTCTTACATCAACAACAGAAAAGATAACTATGTGAGATGATGAATATGCTAATTAGCTTGACTGTAGTAATCATTTCACAGTGTATATGTATATCAAAACATCATGTTGTACATCATAAACACATATAATTTTGTCAATTATATGTCAGTAAGGCTGGAAAATCAATTAATTTTTTAAAGACCTATTTTAAGCCAATTAGATGACTGTGAATCCACTATGACGTGTCATATTTCATTACCATGTTTTTCTCAATAAAAATAGCTTTGAATTAAATAAACAATGCATTCATATGACTCACCACATTTAAAGACTTAACTAAGTTAGAATACCCAGTACTAATCCAGAGCCTTAAGTACATCATGCTAGAAATCAAACATCTCCCCAAACAAATTTCTCCTTTAGAGACAACCTTATGATCTTCTCAAAGGTAAATTTGCATTCCCATCCCCAGACTTGGTCTCCAGAGAAATTTCCTTAAATATTGCACCCAAGAAATGAACCTCCATCTTCCCCCAGATACCACAAAATCAGGGCCATCTTTCTTCCAAACAACAAATAAAATAGATTTATGCCAACAGCTGCTTAACATAGTCAATTCAACAAATATTACTATTAAGCCAGTAGAGTTTTTGGGAGGTTTTGGGGTCTTTTTATGGTTTTGGTTTTTATTTGTTTTTACTGTTTGTATTGATGAAATTAACTTGGAAACTATAACCTCTCTTATCATTGGAAAGATTCTGCAGATGCTATCATCTCTAATATTAGTATTTCTTAATAGACCGTCTCTCTTCCATTCATTCATCTAGCAAATACTGAGTGACCGTGATATGCCAGGAAATGTCCTGGACTCCAGGGATACAAAGCTGGATAAGACAACGCTCTACACTCAAGGATTTCGCAGCAATGAAAAATAATCATCCATAGAGTGACAATATATTGTATATGTATTGTACTAATTTACAAACTATGACGTGAGTTTTTTCATTCTCTAAAATCTCATTCTGCTCCTCGCTTATTACTGTATGGCTGGGGAATTTTAAAAGATCTTTACATTTTTTAAAGGGTTGTAAAAAACCAAAACCAAAGAAGACAACTTACAGGCCTGCAAAGGTTAAAATATTTACTATCTCGTTCTTAAAGAAAAAGTTTGCTGACCTCTGCTCTAGACCAGTGACTCTTTTTTTTTTTTTTTAATATTTATTTATTGGGCTGCGCAGGGTCTTAGTTGCGGCATGCGGGATCTTTAGTTGCGGCATGCAAGATGTTTTAGTTGCAGCATGTGGGATATTTAGTTGCCGCATGCAAACTCTTAGTTGCAGCATGTGGGATCCAGTTCCGTCACCAAGAGTGGAACCCGGCCCCCCTGCATTGGAAGTGTGGAGTCTTACGACTGGACCATAGACCAGTGATTCTTTTTTTTTTTTTTTTTTGCTGTACGCGGGCCTCTCACTGTTGTGGCCTCTCCCGTTGTGCTCCAGACGCACAGGCTCATCGGCCATGGCTCACGGGCCCAGCCACTCTGCGGCATGTGGGATCTTCCCGGACCGGGGCACGAACCCGTGTCCCCTGCATTGGCAGGCGGACTCTCAACCACTTCGCCACCAGGGAAGCCCGACCAGTGATTCTTAAATGAAGATGTTTCTCAAAATCGCTTGTGAACTTTGTTACATTAAATATGCATGGTGGATAGGATCCTGGCATTGGTATTTTCACCAGATTTGGGTGATTCTCATGTGTACTGTGATTGAGAAGCTTTGCTATATCCACTTTCCCTAAGACAGTTCCCAGAACACTTACCAGGGTTTTACAGAGACTCTTAGCAAGGATTTTCTTCATTAACACATCTTACCCTATACATCACAGAATATTCCTTTCACCCTATTTCACATGCCTTGGTAGGATAGCCTCCTACCTCTTATATAACAACATTTTATTAATTAACATATCTCTTTGAAAGGCATAAAACACATTCACATCTATTCTATAATTTGATCCTAATAGTAATATGACCTAGAATAACTATGTTACAGATAAAGAAACTAAGGTTTAGAGAAGTCAAGTGTTCAAGGTCATACAGGGCTCTGACTCCTACTTCATTGTTCTCAACACTGTCTTCTACTTACCTTTTCGATTCTCCATTGAAATAGATTATGCCGTCTATCCTTACTACCCGGTAGCAAAATTTCATTACATTCCATAAATCTGTTAGCTAAAGAATGTAATTCCTGTTTAACTTGAGTGCCTGTATGTCTTAAGGCAGACTTGTGTTACAATAATTCCTCTAATTTGCAAGCACTTTTTCACATATATTATGTACTTGAAATAAACTAGAAGCTAACTCCTACTAGGGTATAAATGGAGAAAAAAGTATCTCTCTAGAGCATTATTCAACATAAAGCTCATGAAATCATTTGCAGAGGCACAAGGTTCATCCTGCCTAAGCAAATTAAACAATTTTGTTAACACTGATGTCTTTTGTTAGAAGTGAAATTTATGATAACCGTATTGGCTCTGTACTACATAGCACTCGAAAGCCTTTGTTTGCTCTCAGCTAGAGCTATTTATACCCCAGGATATTGATATTCTTCTACTTAATCAAAAAGTATTCCAACTAAAAATAAATATAAATGCCACATTTTATTTTGAATAGGGCCTTGCAGATGCTTATTATATTATCAAAAAATAATTAAACAATAAAATATTAAAAGACTACAGGGTAAATTTGTGTAGAATGTATTAATAATTTTTGGTTCCCTTCTGGAATTAGGCAATTTCAGAAATTAAGTACAGTGTATCAATAAAGGGACCTAAGTAGGAGACTTGTTTCCAGAGTACTTTTTAAATGACTCATTGCTGGTGTAACTCTGCCTTCTTCACTGACAGTTAAAAACTTTTCTTTGGTCTGCCTATTTGCTTAAGTTTGGATGGGACAGGTAATGTAGCCATTACCTATTATACATAATAAACTTACAATCAAACCAAATCAAATCTTCTGCTTTCTTCTCTGCTCTACTGTCTCCCAGGGTGCCTAGAAATATATTTTCAGTGACTGTATTAGTGTGCTCGGGCTGCCACAACAAAATACCACAGACTGGGGGGATTAACCAACAGAAATTTATCTTCTCACAGTTTAGGAGGCTGGAAAGTCCAAGAACACAGTGCTAGCCTGTTTGGTTTCTGGTGAGGATTCTCTTTCTGGCTTACAGATAGCCACCTTCTTGATGTGTCCTCACAGGGAAGAGAGTGAAAGCTCTCTGGTGTCTTCTCCTCCTCTTATAAGTAAACCACTCCCGTCAGATTAGGGTTACCCTTCTAACCCCATTTAACCTTAATTCCATAAAGGCCATATTTACAAATGCAGTCATATTGGGAGCTAGGGTTTCAGCATGTGGATTTTGGTGGGACACAAACATCCAGTCTGTAACACTGACTAATTCTCCGAAATTCTTTTTTTTTTTCCCTTGGCAAAACTAAGTTATCTAGCTATCTTAATCCTTTAAGTTAAAAATTATAAATAGCTGGGCTTCCCTGGTGGTGCAGTGGTTGGGAGTCCGCCTGCCGATGCAGGGGACAAGTGTTCGAGCCCTGGTCCGGGAGGATCCCACATGCCGCGGAGAGGCTGGGCCCGTGAGCTATGGCCGCTGAGCCTGCGCGTCCGGAGCCTGTGCTCCGCAACGGGAGAGGCCACAGCAGTGAGAGGCCCGCGTACCGAAAAAAAAAAAAAAAAAATTTAAATAGCTTCTTCGTATCTTCATATATAAAGTCCAAGAACATTTTGAGAACAGTTTGGACTACAACTCTTCAATCAGCTCAGTTTATCTATACAGCAGATTAATCAAAATGAAGAATATGCCTGGGTCTATTCCAATCTGGCCACCCTGGAGATGGTGCATGGATGTCGGTGCTGGTGGTCAGAATGCTCTGTCCTTAGGTGTAGACAGTGTCTAAGAGGCAAAGACACAAACAGCAGCAGGATCTACAAAAGAGCTGTAGCCACAAACCAACTTCACTCATCCATACTTCTACATATATTGTTGATTATGAAATAGCCTTTTCAGCTCTATCTGCACGTGAGGATAGTAATCAATGTCAGCAGTATTTTCTTTTAATGTAACTGATAAATATATATGTACATTCATATAAACACACACACACATATAAACAAACACATACATTGAATTTGTTTCAGAAATCATCTTTCCTTTTCAACTAATCATTCTTTTTCTGGCACCAAAATACCAAAGCCCCTTTTTTGTGGTGCTTAGGTCAAGCAAGTTGGTGTTTTCTAAATTTGGGGGGTAAAGAACTCAAGTTTTAGAATTGTAATAAAGTCTTATATGTGACTATTCATGACGTAACTTTATGTATTTTAGGCAAGCAAATGGCAGACTCAAGACATCTTTTGACACACAAGTATGAAAATTACTTTCTCCATGTTATTTATGAAATGGTTATTGTTTTCTAAAGCTAACTTTTAATTTACTTATCAATGGTGAAGCCATTTTTCTTTCTTGAATGAAGAATAAAGTTGTTAAGCAAAGAGTGGATTCTTGCTGAGAAATGTGGGCTGTACAAGAAAGACGTGCAGTGTGTAATGACTTGGTTTAACAACTAAACAAGAATACAGTTTCAACAATAACTCCCATTAGAGGACTTTTTATTTCTCCTGAAATGCATATGAGAGTTTTGGATATTTTCTTCTTCATATATCATTTGAATTGGTTATTTTATTTAAAAAAATATTTACAGTTCAGGTACATTCAACTCCTTTAAAATTGGTATTTGAGAATGACAATAAGAATTTAATTAAGTTAAATGTAGTCTATTTTCTCACTTATGGCCTGCATATATCAAAGGCTTAGCATGAATATGAGAACTTAAATTGAGAGAACTGTTCTAGATATGTACTGAAGAAAAGTTAAAGTCCCTTTCAATATGTCTAGTTAATAGATGTGAACAATAGACTCATACCTGCAGTGTATGAATGGGTAAAGGAGTTTGCCCAGGGTACAGGAACAGCATCATCAAAGGTCTTATGGGTCAGAAATGGAATTTTAAACCCCCTCAACTGCTTTGCAAGGAACCCGTGTAAAGAATAAAGTCAATATCCTGTGCTCTGAGGCTGGGGAGTGAGTTAACAACCTGATGGCAGCTTCAAAAGCTGTGCAGAAGTGCTCTCGGCCGTTCTTTAATGTATTCCAGGGTTGAGGCATGATGTCCCCACCTACTGATCCTCAATTCTGATGAAAATACAACCAAAGGACTTTGCTGACCCCGAAACTGGTTCCTTTGGGGAGGCCCTGAAGTTAAAGTGTAAGGTTAAAGAAGCTCTAAGTCTAGACACCAGTAAATAATGACCTGGGCCTCACAAGTCAGCATTTTTGCCAACTGCAGCAGGCTGTCTTTGGTTTCTTAAGCCAGCTACAACTTCAGGCAGTCTTAGTTTATGGAAATTGTGATAACCTCACCTCAAACTGACTTATTAGAATTGTTGAAATGGAATAGCGTGATTATGTTTAAGGAAGTCAACTTTTTGTTTAACTATGGAGGACCTCTTTTATTCCTAATCAATTAACAATTATAAGTATTATACACAAAAAGTGATTTAGAAAGATTCTCCCTCACTAATAGGATTTGTGTCCTACAGCTGTTCCAAATGCTTTGCTTACGCCACAATATAACAATTAGTGTTTCAGAGGGGTCAAGTAGAAATGTTTGAAATTTTTCAGTGATTAACAAATCAAAGCCATTAAAGATTTTGGTTGTTTTCATGTATTTCTTGCTTTCCAGGATTAGTATTAAATGGAAGGAATAAGATCTCTTCTAATTTAGAGGAAAGATGGAAATTATCTGATGTGGATTGACTGACTAAGGACAAAGTTTAGATACATCCAAATATGCTGAAAATAAGATTAAGAGGAGGAATTTAAATTTCTTAAAAGGATGAAAAAATTTATATCTGCTTGGTAGTGATTATAAAATTATCCTCACAGCAAAAATTTAAGGAAATATAATATCTCATGAGAGTAACTATTAGCTACTGGTAAAATGAATAGCATAATCTAGTTTCTGGCAAATGTGGTTCAAGCAGTTGATATTTTCATGGGAAAATACTCATTTCTGGATTACAATTGAGTTTGGAGAGACCTTTGAAAAAGCAAAGTGCTTTCAACCAGCCTTGGTATGTTATTTTGATTAAAAAAAAAAATAGCCCCTCAAGTAAAATTTAAGTATATTTTCCAAAAAAAGTCATGTTAGTGGATTTTCTAGTAAATTCAAACAATTGCTCAGAAGTTCACTCATCAGTATTAGAAATTATTAGCAATAATGGTGCTTAAATATTTATATGAACAATGAGCATAATTGTTTCCCTTTAAAACTTACTTTGCAATCAAGCAAGCATACTCTCCACCTGATATTGAACTGTGCGCTGGTGAGTGAACATTTTTTCATTTTAAATCCTTATTCGCATTTTTCTTGATGCTTATTTGTATATTTCTATTGATGTAATAGTTTGCAAGAAAAAGAGCTCATGTCTCTGCCTGAAGGTAGAATCTTATGAATATGCAAATAATGTTTTGATGTGATGAAGTTTTTTTCTTTAGAATGGAACTGTGCCATCTTAACTTATGTTGAATACTAGCCATAGCTTAGAAGGACACAAAGCACATGAAGACTTGAGTTTTTAAAGAAAAAATATCTGAGAAACAGTTGCTTTCTGGTTATAAAATGCTGTATTGTTGCATCTAGTCTTCTCAATTTAGGTTAATGCTTTGCTATAAAAAAAAAAACCTGCCATTTAATTTTTATTGTATATAAGAGTAGTGAACCAGTAATATGAAAAGACGTATGGACTGTCTACCCGGTATGTTATAGTGTAGTTCTTAAAATGCAAATTCTGGTGCACATCTTTCAACAGTTTTAATTTAAGCTGGTATGATGTGTCCAGATGGTTTTAAAAGGCTCCTTTGGTGAACTTTGCAGAATAAGCCAGTTTTTAACAGCATCTTATACTGTAAAAATAGTCTACTAATGTTTAATTTCAACACTAGACAAAAATCTTGCACAAAAAAAACCAGTGAAGTATTAGGTTAAGGACATAGCAAGACAAAAGCATTGGCCTCTGAAGCTATTATCAGTCTCTAGACATGCTGTTTGTGTGTTTTCTGTTCAGACTTAGACTGGCCCTCAGCTCCAAACACCAAACCTATGGTTCTCAAACTTTGGTAGATATCAAAAACACCAGGGGATCTTGATAAAAATACAAAGGTCCAGGCCCTATCTTAATGAACCTGTATCACTATGTTATTTTTTGGCTCTCCGAGATTCTGATACACACCAAAGTTTGGGAACCACTGAACTAAACAAAAGCTTAAAAGAAAATATTAGGATAATGAAAGGAGACCTATGATGTAAGTCAACCAGTGCTAAAATACTTGAAGTATGGCTATCGTTAAATAGAATAATATTTTTAAAGAAAGAGAAGTGTAGGACATCTATGAGGCAACAATGGAGTTGTCTCTTTCTAACTTTAAGAATTTGGAAATAAGATTGCCCTTTGAGATTTAAACTAATACAAATTAACAGTTAAAGAAAAAGATTAGGCCATTAGAAGTAATCCAAGATACTAAGTCTAAAGGTGAGATAGAGATTCTGATCATTCTGAAAACACCAGTCAGGATAAATTAGAATGTGACTGTAACTAGAAAAACATGAAATCCAGTCAAACATTCAGAAATGGCGGCTTCTGGGCTCAGGAAATATACAATATGATATTTTATTCCTTCTAAGGAAAGACTATATTAAAAAGAAGCATGGACTAAAGAAGATATTCAGACAGCAAGTAGACATATAAAAAAATGCTCAACATCATTTGTCTTTATGCAAATGCAAATCAAAACAGCAATGAGATACCACTACACACCTATTAGAATGGCTAACATCCCCCAGAAATGACAATATCTATTGCTGGTGAGGATTTGGAACAATAGGAACTCTCAATGAAAAATGGCACTGCCATTTTGGAAAACAATTTGGTTATTTATTACAAAGCTATATAAAATCTTGCCATACAATCCAGCAAACCATGCTCCTAAGCATTTACTCAACTGATTTGAAAACTCATGTCCACACAAAAACCTGTATATGCATGTTTACTCATAATTACACAAAATTGGAAGTAACCAAGATGTCCTTTAATAGGTAAATGGATAAACATACTGTTGTACATTCATACAATGGAATACTATTCAGCAATAAAGAGAAATGAGCTGTCAAGCCAAGCAAAGACGAAGATAAATTTTTTTTTTTTTTTTTTTTGCGTTACATGGGTCTCTCACTGTTGTGGTCTCTCCAGTTGCGGGGCACAGGCTCCGGACGCGCAGGCTCAGCGGCCATGGCTCACGGGCCCAGCCGCTGCGCGGCATGTGGGATCTTCCTGGACCGGGGCACGAACCCGTGTCCCCTGCATCGGCAGGCAGACTCCAAACCACTGTGCCACCAGGGAAGCCCAAAGATAAATCTTAAATGCATATTGCTAAGTGAAAGAAATTCTGAAAAGGCTATAGAATGTATAATTCCATTTATATAACATTCTGGAAAAGGCAAAATTATATAGAGACAGTGAAAAGATCAGTGGTTGCCAGAAGTTTGGGGGAGGTGGGTGGTTTGATTAGGAGAAGCACAGGGGAATTTTAAGGTGGTGAAACTCTTCGGTATGCTATTGTAATGGTGGCTACATAACACCATGCATTTGTCAAAACCTGTAGAACTTTATAGCACAAAGAGTTAACCTTAATGAGTACAAATTTTAAAATATCATTTAGGAGGTCAGGGGATCCCAGGATGGAATGCAGATCATGAGGCAAGAATTTAATTGTACTAAAAATGTATGAAAATTTTTTGTAAACGTAGTCAGGGAATATGTTTCTGACCTAAGAAACTTTGGAAATTAGTAGACTTTGTAAGGCAAAAGCAGTTGTCCATAAGCACTGGATTCTAGTTGATCAAGTTTCCAATGGGGTTTTGGGCTAACAATTTTGCAACCAGTGTACATGTATAATATTAGAATTGAACAATTAAGCAAATGGATGATGGATGGCAGGAGCCAGGTTCCTCACTGTTGTAGTGGGAGGTTTCAGATCAGCAAGGGAAGAAGGCTAGAATGATTCATATTGTAATGGATTAGAGTTGGCAACTTCAATATGAATGCATATTTAGCTTAAAATAGAGATAGATGGATATATAGAGAGAGATTTATAGATACGTACATATACAGGGGTTAGTGTACACACACGTATTTCTTTGCTCTGTTATCTGACAGAACCTAGAGCAAGGGCATCCCAGTGGAAATGAGCATACCACGGGCCCAGATCATGTTTTCTAATGCCATTCCAGTAAAAGGAATCAAGGCTCCTCGGAAAAATGGTCAATTCCCAGACTGGGGCAGGAAATATACTAGATGAGTCTGGAGCATCTTACAGTGCCCCAAAGTAAAGGAAGTGCTGAAAACAAAAGCAAAACCAAAAAGACATAATGAGCATATGTCAAGGGGAGATAGGAACTAACTGAAAGAATTCCCAATGGCCAAATTGGAAAAATTTTGGCAACTAAATAAATATAATAATATTGGATTGTAACCAACAGCATAAAATAAATAGCAGTGAGTCCATACTGATTATATATACGTGTATATATATATATATATATATATAACATATAACATATATATAATAAGAGGAAATAGCTAAATCTCCTGTGCAGAAGAAGTCCAAGTAATTTATCTAGATGCTCGTCTTTCTCATCCTTCAAGGAGGTAGAACGTAGCATCCACTCTTTAAATGTGGGCCATGTATAGTGACTTCCTTACAAAGTATACAGTATGGAAAGGGGGAAAAAGAGTAACTTTAGAGTGGAGAAACCTGACAAACATCACCTCGAACAGACGACCAAGGTTAGGATTAACAGGGATAAGTCATATTGATAGTATGTACTCTTAATATGATACACTGAGAATTACACATTACCTCTGTGATCTTCCTCCCAAAACCCATAAACCCAGTCTATTCATTAAAAAAAAAAAAAAATCAGGCAAATTCCAATTAAGGGACATTCTACAAAATACTTGACTGGTACTCCACAAAATTGTCAATGTCATCAAAACCAAGGAAAGTCTGAAAAACTGTCACAGCCAACAAGAACCTAAGGAGACACGACAACTAAATGTAATGTGATAACCCAGATGGGATCCTGGAACATAAAAAGGACGCAAGATAAAAACTAAAGAAATCTTAATAAAGTATGAACTTTGGTTTAATAATACTATATCAATATTTGTTCATTAATTGTATGGAATGTACCATACTAATGTAAGATGTTAGTACTAGAGAAAATTGGGTGTGCAGTATGTGGGAACTCTCTATACCACCTTCACAGCTCTTTTGTAAAGCTAAAAGTATTCCAGAATAAAAAGTTTATTTAAAAAAGCAGGAATTCTGGAAGAAAAAAATAAAACAACAATAATAAGACCCACTCTTTTTTTGGCCTTATGCTTCATAAATACATTCTGAATACATTCTGAAGGCATGGGGAGCCTGACGAGTGAATAGTTGCCAATAACCTCAAACCAGATTTCCACATTCCCCTCTGCTCTACTGATTGGCCATCGTCTCTCTCCTCTACTTTCTTCTCTGCTGTCTCTCTATCCACAAATACCTATTTCTTTCTAAGTCAGAGCCATTTAATTATAATTATTATTATACTATTTGTGACCTTGTTGCCTGCTAATCTCTGACCTCAGGATCTTACTTTCAGCCTAAAAAGACATTACACTGGTCACGGCAAATCACACAGGCTTCTTTACCTTTTCTCCGCCTTCAGGTCTACTCCAACCAAACCCCCTGTGTAAATACACTCTTTCTTCTGATAATGTTTAACACATCAATTTACACATTTCTTTTATATTAATTATATTTCTGTCATGTCTTCTTGAGATTATAGCCTACTTTTATTTCTTGGATAGCAATGCATTGAATCGTATGTTTTCTGTTTGTACATTTAAAAAATTACTTCTAAGTAATATATCTTTTATTTTAAAATAATTTACCAATTAGAAGAGCTGTATTAACTAAAACTAAAACAAGCACACATTTCCATTATTCATATTTCAAGTAGGAAGCTCTGGCTTAAGAGGGGTTCTTCCATCTGTAAGCTCTCAAGGGTCAGAAATTGGGTCCCTTATTCCAGGTGAGAAGCCAAGTTTATTAGTGAGTGCAGACTAGGCTACAGTAACAAAGAAATTCTCAAATTCTCTTAAAGAATATACTCAAATTTTCTTAAAGAAAGTATTTCTTCTTTATATTATAGTCCAGGGCAGCTGCTAGGTTGGCAGGGGCAGCTCTACTATATGCAGTCATCTGGGACCCTAGGCTCCTTCCAACTTCTGGTTCCACCATCCCCTAGACCCTCCTCATCATCTGTGTCCAGATGGCAGAAGGGGCCAAATATGGGAGAGGTACATATTTCTTCTACTCATGTTCCATTAGCTAAACTATCTGCATGATGGGATGGGAAATGTAGTCTTTTTTTTTTTTTTTTTTTTTGGCCCAAGAGGAAAGAAGACTAGTGGACATCTGGCAGTCTCCTCGTTCACTCAGGTAATATTCTCTTAAGCTTAGAAAAGTTTACTCAGTAGAAAAAGCTGGATGCCCACAAGGTCTCCACAATTGAGAATGTGATCAAAATCAGCCATGGGGTATCAGAGGTCCTCCATTGGTGAGGTTCAGTTAGGCATTTCCAAGAAAGAGTGGAAGACTTTGATACTGTGTTAGCTATGTCACTTAACATTGAAGAAAGGAAGGGAGGGCTTGGATTCAACAATGCAGCAATACCAGAGCTCATGAGACAGCAATTGTTCCACTTGTCTTAGAAAACTTACCTAGAAGCAGGTAGAAGTCCATTCAAAGACATGGGTTTACTTCTAGTCACATCTCTTCTCTAGAGAGAAGAAAATAAGTTATAGTTATATAAAGCTCTCTTCTAACTTCAGTGGGTGGGTCAGTCTTACTTGGATTTAGAAGAGAGCGGAACATCTACCGCATTTAAGCAATATTATCTCATTTGGCATTTTTCCCCTAAAATCACTTCTGCAGGTTTCTAATAGAGATTTTTGTTTGTGTGCTTCATGAAGAATATCTTTAACTTCTTTATGAGAGTACCTTACTAAAAATGTAGCCTCATACACATATTATAATAATTATGCATCAAAGACAAAATACTTTTGGAATCCTTCCCCTTTTTAAAGTCCCCTTTATAGCTACTTCATAAGCCATCAAAAAAATCAGTTGTATTAGTTTATTTTCATACCTTGATTTTTACCCAGAATAGCTTGAGCTAGCTTGACCACTCAAATCTAATGTGATTTCAAATGATTTCTGGTTCTTTCGAAACGTTAAATCCATGAATTGACACATTTGAAGTTATTTAAAGAAGTTGGCCACAGGCTTTGAAATTCTAAAACCAGTTCCAAAAATATTTCAGGTAGTTGCAACAACTTTGGACCAAGTGTCTAACTTCTTAAAGAAAAAGCTTTAAAAGAAAAAATTCATTTGATGTTTAAGTTCTGGTAAAGTTGATTTTAAAACACAACAACGAAATGAATATTACCCTATAGTGAACATATAAGGAATTAAATAGTCAGTATATCCAGAATGGTAAGTAAAGCAGTTATATAGATAATTGCTTTATCTAATAATTTCTGTTTGTGCTTATTTTGTATTTTTCATCAGAGTCTTATATGCAGTTTAAAATGTAGAATAAATTTATAAGCTATGTTGTGGAGAAATGGTAGTCTCCTGCCCCCTCTCTCCCTGTTCTAGTTTCTTTTTTCCAAAATACTTCCACCATTTTGAGCCGGTCTGTTGATATTCACCTCCATGAATCCAAATAGCATACTGCATAGCCTCTTCTTGTTTCCACAGTTTCAGGTATTATCTACAGGTCTATTGCAACAGAAGTTGAAGATCTAGCTCACTTCCCTCCTCATGCCCCTATAATACCTGCACGACCTTCCCATTCTCTCATTCTCCATATATATTTATACCCCACATTTGGGTTGACATTGTTATTACTATGTAAACATTATTCATAGCTGTGCCATGTTGTAAATCAGGATTTCTTTCTTTTTCCTGCACAATTTTTGATAATCATTTTATGTTGCTATTTTCTTAGTTTTCTCTGACTTATCTATCACAATTCAAGCCAAAACTCTGTGTCAATTGTCTAAATTTCTCTCAAGTACATTAAGATGCAGTAAACATTCTATCAATTTCATTCCCCATTCTGAATTTCATTTTATAGAAGAAATCTTTCTTGAAGCCTCCAACTTTCCCATTCTGAGTGTGTTGCTTTCTCAACCCTGCATTATGGTTGTTTGGGATCTTCCTTTACCATGATCTTGGGATTCTCTTTGCCTTATACCTCTGCTAATTCTCCTGTATTCTCCTTCTTGATTTTCTCCCCTTTCTGATGGAGTAAATTTTCAGGCCTTCTTCTGAGAAAAGGTACATCAGAAATTATTGAGATCTTATGTGTCGAAAATATCTTTATTCTATCCTGAACCTAAATTGATAGTTTTTCTAAGTATAGAATTCAAGTGCAGAAATCATTTTGATTCATAATTTTGAAGGCATTCCTCCATTACCTTTGAGGTTGAAGCAGTTCTATTTAGAAATTCCATGCTATTTTCATCTCTGATCTTCTGTTTGTGACATGCCCCCCAATAGAAGCTTATCAGATCTTCCTGTGGTTCACTGTTTTTCTGAAAGTCTGATGTGGATCTATCTTCATCATTATGCTGGCATTCAGTGATTTCTTTCAGTCTGGAAAATCATGTATCAAGCTTGAATAACTGTCTTGTGTTATATCTTTAGTGATTCTCTCCTCTCCTGTGGTAGGCAAAATTCTAAGCTGGCCCCCATGATTCCCACTCCATGGTATACATGCCCTTGTAGAATCTCCTCTCCTTGAGTGTAGATATGACTTTTAACTTGATTCTAACCAACAGAATACGGCAAAGAGAATAATACAGCACCCCCATGATTATATAATGTTACATGGCAAAGGTGAAGGGATTTTGCAAATGTAGTATAGATCGCTAATCAGTTGACCTTAAATTAATCAAAAGAGAGATTATCCTGGGTGGGCCTGACCTGGTAGGTAAGCCTTTTAATACAGGACTTAGAGGTAAAAGCTGCTTTTTCTTGCTGGCCTTGAAAAAGCAAGCTACCATGAGTTCTAGAGCTATAAAGAAATAAATTCTACCAAGAAACACATGAGCTTCAGAAAAGGACATTGAGCCTCTGAAAAGTCCCCAGCCCTAGCTGACTCCTTCACTGCAGCCTTGTGAAACCCTGAGCAGAGGACCGCAGCTAAGGGTACTAGACTCCTGGCCCATGGAAACTGTGGGATAGTAAATGTACATTGTCTTACGGTGCTATGTGAGTGGTAATTTGTCATGCAGCAACAGAAAATGAATACATCTCCGCCCTCACCCATTCCTATTTGTTTTTTCTGTTCTTTATTTTATTTGGATTTTGGATCTCCTGGGCTAGTCATCTCTCTTTTTTTCATCTGTTTTTCTGTTCTACTCTCTGGGAAATTTCCTCATAAATTTTAATCTTCCAGTTCTTATAATTTCTATTATCACATATATATATATATATTTTTTTAAAATTCCAATACCTTGTTTTGTTCTTTTAATGTTCTAATTTGTTATAGTATCTTATTCTTATTTCATAGTTGCCATATCTTTTTTACCCTTCTGAGGATATTAATGATGTGACTTATGTTTTATTTTGTTTGGGGGTTTTTTTCTTCATGTAGAGAATGTGTTTCCTCCAAGTTGCTATTATCTGTTGCTTTATTTTGGTATCTTTATCTTTCAAATTAAAGATTTCTCTCCAATGATAAAGACATAGGCATCTGTGTGTATTTGTGTGTGTGTGTGTAGGGGTGCTGAGCTGGAAGTAAGGAAGTGGCTAACCTAACAGTTTTACTTTGGGGTGATCTGGCTTGGCTGTTTAGTTGGGGGGCATAGAATGTTGGTATCTTTAAACTTCTTTTGAGCTGCTCAGACCGTGCAGGTAAAGATCTTCGAATCTCTTGGCTGAGGGTAAAAGTCTGCCAGCTACTATTCTGGAAGGTGGGTAGGTAAAGAGTGTTAAGCTTTTCAGCATTTAGCATGCATATTTCTATTTATTTTCCCTGCTTTTGTATTCTAGCCTCCTCTTTAACCCCCACCCAGCCAAGAGACCCTATGTCTTACCTTCCCCAGAGACTAGATCTCCAGTCCTCTGGCAGGGTTGTGGCACTGGGTGGGGGAAGAGAGGGGGGTGATGGTTGCCTAGGTGCTGGGAATTGGTGCTGTGGTTGAGGGATTTGGCTGCTTTTTAGACTTTCAGCAGATCCTTCTAGTTTACCCATCTCTCCATCCCCCTTCGATCCCGTTCCAGAAGCATCTAGTGCTGCTAATCTCTGCTGTAAAACTGAGTGAGTCCATGGGTTTCCTCTTTGTTGGCTTCAGGATCTGTATTCTCAGGTCCATTAAGTTCTCTTTACCACTCATTCACTTGCTTTCTAGGCTCTAGGTTGTTTGTTTGCTTGTTTGTTCTGCTCTTCTGTCCTCTCTGTCCTTGTTGGTTTGTGCTTCCTAAAAATGTCTCTTACTGCCATTTCTGGGGTTTGGGAAAAAAGTAAAAGTAGATTTATTTATTCACTTTGCCATATTTACCAGTAAGTCTGTTTACATTTTGCTGGAAACATTTTACGGTTTTGTGGAGAAAAGATATTCCAGATAATTACACTACTGAAAAACAAACATACCAAAGATCCACCTGCCTTATCCTTTCTGGGATCTATCTGAGAAAGTACATTTGTTTTTTTTTTCCCCTCAAAGCTTTGACTCATGTCAGTAAATTGATTAAACAATTTTAGAGAATAATTCTTTCCTCTGGGGAGACAAAGAACATTTATTTGTCAATAAATATATGGACTGTGAAAGAAGTAAATGCCTTTTCATTGATAATTAATTTTTCATGCTCACATAAACTAGCATCTTCCACCTGCAGACAGATTATTTGGAACACTATTGCTGGAAGCTGAGGTTTCTTTGTTAGTACTGCCTTTATTCCACTGTTGACAGTCTAGTCCATCAAACCAGAAGAGCTGCTGACAAAGTGAAGAACCAACATTGTCTTTGTCTTCTGTATTTTGTTTTTAATATTTGTTCATGAAGCAGCTATCCAAAACAAAAGTTAAGCCAATCTGTAGTTGGAGAAAAATGTTCATAATGTAAGGAATTTTCTCGCTAAAAATGTAGTCATGTATTTGGCACGTTTAAGGTTGAGAACATCAGCAAAAAGATGAAATCAGTTGACATTTAAAAATCTTTGTCGGGACTTCCCTGGTGGTGCAGTGGTTGAGAGTCCGCCTGCCGATGCAGGGGACATGGGTTCGAGCCCTGGTCTGGGAAGATCCCACATGCCACGGAGCAGCTAAGCCCGTGCACCACAACTACTGAGCCCACACTCTAGAGCCCGCAAGCCACAACTACTGAAGCCCGTGTGCCACAACTACTGGAGCCCACGCACCTAGAGCCTGTGTTCCACAAGAAGAGAAGCCACCGCAATGAGAAGCCCATGCACCGCAACAAAGAGTAGCCCCCATTCGCCACAACTTGAGAAAGCCCGTGTGCAGAAACGAAGACCCAAAGCAGCCAAAAATAAATAAATAAATAAAGTGGACAATAAGGTTTTTTTTAATTTGTCTCTAGGGGCAGCATCTGTTTGATTCTCCCAACATCTCTAACCTTGGCAAAGACAGCCCTGCAATATTTGTTTTTATTTTAAGAACCCTTATGAAATTCACTTCTCTAAGCAAAGTGTCCCAATAGTGTACTCAAGGGATTTTTCTCTAAGTTATAAATCGCCTATATCTCTGAGTAACATCACCTCCTCAGAGAAGCCTCTCCTGCCCACCCTATCCAAAATAGTCCTTTGCCTGCAGCCTGTAACTCTCTGTTTCATATTATTTATAACATCACTCTCTGAAATTATGTTACTCATTATTTGCCTACCTTTAACTGTCTAAATACTACCAACAGAGGTAAATTCCACCAAAGCTGGGGCCTTGTTTGTCTTGCTCTCTCCAGAACCCCAGTTCCTTACAGTGGCCTTTGTACTTCCTTCTTCAGCTCCAGCTTTCCCCCAGCTGTTCATATTATTTGCTTCCTCACATTCTTTCTGCTCCAGTTCAAATATCACCTTTGCAGAGAGACCTCCCTGACTATGTCTCAAGTTGGTCTCTTCTGATTACTCTCTATTTCCATCAGGGCCTACAGTTGCAAGCGATCAAAGGTGACACCGGTTGGTTAAGCAGAAAAGGAGTTTAATAAAAGGATATTTTGTGGCTTACTGAATTGTTGAAAGGGCTGGAGAGCTAGGCTTGAGGTAAGTTTCCAGACTAGTGAAGAGGTTTAGAACAAGCCTTCCCCAAATGTGCCACTTTGGAATATGGATTACTTTGAGCCCAAATGACGCAGGAAGAAATTTTTTTTACCTCCCTGTTAACTGCCTAAAAGAATTTAGGTAGAGGGCCAGGTCCAGGAAGATAACTATAACCAGAGCTAACTACAAAAAGTTATGAGCAAGGAATGGTAAGTTGGGAACCCCACAGGGTCTATTTGTCCAAAGTCCTCTGAGTTCCATCCTATTGTCTCTGCATGGCATGGCAAACGTTTACATACAAACATTTGCTCTTCCCATCTTCCTGTGAATTGTCTTCCTTCCCTTTGAAGCCCTAGACCTCCTTCTTGGCTCAGAATGGCATATAAGCCTCAATTGCCTGGCTGTCAGGGAGCCTCTCATTGTCTTTCAGGGCTCCCATACATATGTAATTAAATTTGTTTTTCTCCTGTCAACCTTATGTCAATTTAATTAATAGACCAGCCAAAAGAATCTAGAAGGGTAAAGGAAAATTCTTCCTCGCCTATACTAGCACCCAAAACTATGTTGCAGAACTGATTTCATAAAGGAATAACTCTAGCTGCTAAGGACAAGTTGGCTCTTTTATGCCATGTATCACCTTGTAGCCTCAGCTACTATTGTGGAATTGAGGGGGGGGGAGGGGGGCGAGGGGGAGGGGAAGGGGAAAGATGGAGAGGTGAGATGAAAAATTTCCCAAACTGTCCTTTTTTGCATCACAGCACCTGATCAAATTCCAGCATGTGTGTATCTAATTAATGGAACCCAAGTTGTATGCCTGTGCTCTAGTTTAGATGCAAAGGAGACAGATTAAACAACTCTTATGTGGGAAGCTAGTCTTTACCTAACACCAACACTTATACAGTGGCGCATTCTCAAAGCACTGAAGCATTGAAAAGCTTCTAGTCGTGTCTATTTCAGTCTCTATCATATTACTTCATTTCCATCACAGCCTTATTAGACTATCTAAACGACATTTTGCATATTTTTATTGTATTATATTGTATTTATTTTGTTGTATTACTAAAATACAAGCACAAAGAGGATAGGGATTATATTAGTTTCTTATTGCTGCTATGACAAATTTCCATAGATTTACTGGCTTAAAACAACACAAAACGTATTATCTTCTCATTCTGGAGATCAGAAACCTGACAGATCTCATTGGGTTAAAATCAAGGTGTCAGCAGGGCTGTATTCCTTTCTGGAGGCTCTGGGGGATAGTCCATTTTTTTGCCTTTTCCAGCTTCTAGAAGCCATCTGCATTCACTGGCGCACGGCCTTTTCCTTCATCTTCAAAGCCAGCAACAGCAGTGGAGTCCCTCGTACATTTTGAATCTTTCTTCTTCTGTCTCGTCTAACTCACAGCCTGGAAAGGTTCTCGGGTTTTTTAAGGACTTGTGAGTAGATTAGGCCCACCTGGATAATCTGGGCGAGTCTCCCATCTGTAGATCTGTACCTTTCATCAACCTGCAAAGTCCCTTTTGCCATGTAAGGTAACATAGTCACAGGTTCTGGGAAAGTATGGCGGGGACAACTTTGGGGGCCAGTATTCTGCCTACTACCATGACTTTGTCTGTCTTCACTGTTTTATCCCCTGAGTCTTCAACAATGTCTGCCATATACTTAATAAATATCAATGGGATGAGGAACTTAGATAATGGCAGAGGTGGCTCAGATTCTCTGTGCTCCCTGCTGTCTCACACCCAGCCAGTTTTGTCTGGTAGAAGAGGAAGACGTTTTGGATGGCAAAACTCTGTCAATAGCTCATAAGGGAACTGGCTGGCAAGGATGCTTCACTCAGACTCATTTCCACACCTGCCCAGGGTATCACGCTGTTTTTTTGACCTGGAAAGCTGGGCCCCATATTTTCCACCTATCCTAACCATCTGAGCCCATATTGCTGGCAGTCAGTCGTAGATCATGGAAAATCCTTTTGGGAATCCTGAGACAGGTAATCACCCTTACAAGAAAATTCAAAGTGCACCTAATTAAACTAAATCATGGCATCGTGACTGCTCAGACAACCGAAACCTCACATTCAGTGTCCTCCTCAGCGAACTCCTCTAGACATACCCATGTGCATGTAGGCATGTGCAGGCAGACTGAAACCCACACAGTCATCAAAACATTTCTTCCCAGAGAGTCAGTTTTACTAATAACTGGTATGTAATTTAAAGCACTGTTGTCTTGTAAAATAATCATGGACGTATTATAGGGTAGTATTCAACAATTTCTTAAATTATCTAGGAAAACGACCACAAAATTTGTTGTTGTTGTTGTGGTGGTGGTGGTGGTGGTGGTGGTGGTACGCAGGCCTCTCACTGCTGTGGCCTCTCCCATTGCGGAGCACAGGCTCTGGACGCACAGGCCCAGCGGCCATGGCTCACGGGTCCAGCCGCTCCGCAGCATATGAGATCTTCCCTGACCAGGGCACAAACCCGTGTCCCCTGCATCGGCAGGCAGACTCTAAACCACTGTGCCACCAGGGAAGCCCACGACCACAATATTTTAAAGACATTTCAAACTTGCTGCTTTGGGTTATCCTCAACAGTCCTCCCATTCCCTGCCATCACCAGTTTAATTCTGTTGATGTAGTTTTGCCACCTGAAACTTCTACCTCTACTACCACTTAAGGGATACTTTGGTGGAAAATGTCAAAAAAATGCTCTAAACCTACCTCAAGTATCAATTATTGGGCTTTTGATATAGTCTGTATAAGAGCATGCAAGAGTCTTTTTTGTTTTGTTTTCTTTTAATCTTTCTGAGTGTAGAACTACCACCCATGAAAGATGACCAAAAGGTGATATTTTGCATATATCACTCAATGTTGATAAAATCCAGAGTTCTCGAATAAAGTTTATAAATTCACAGATTCCTGGGTCAAGAAATTGCTACCAAAATCCTTAGGAGACAAAGTCTTCCTTGGTCACCTTCCTACCTAATTTCCTCTAGATATCCAGAACCTAAGGTATCCACAAATGTGGCATCACATTCTGGTATGCCCTCCCAAATTTCTCCAGTGTCTAAAATTATCTACCACTTTTTATTGTTCTTCCTCTGTTTACTGCCCTGAATCCTCCCCATAAACAATAAAACTGACATACTGCTAATTAACATCCTCCTAGAACAAAGAATCAAGAAAACTAATCATTCATCTAAAGTAATTCATACTGAAATATGAATGGCTGATAAGTAAATTGCTTATATTTTGAAAGTAGAACAATTACCCAAATTAGTTTATTCAATAGGGCGGGGATTATGTCTGTTTTGTTCCCTCACAGGACTCTACTACACTGCCTAACAGAAAATGAGTACTCAGTATTTGTTGACTGGGAAAATATTAGGAGATGGCAGCTTTGAGTAAGGAAATCATTTTAGTGCCCATGTTTTTCTTCGACTGTCTATTTCCTTACTTATTTTGACAGACAGAAAAATAAGGTCAATGTTTTTTGGTTTTGTCTTTTCTTCACTACTTATAGCTAAAGATTTGCTTGAGCCTCATCTCTGTTATTGCATAATAACAAACAGATGGTAGGGTTGTTTGTTTTGGGATCTGGGGTTTTTTGACTCCGAATTTCTCTCCCTCCAAAAGATGTTTTAAAATTTTCCTTCTAGAACTGTTTGGGACATACCCTACTAGAAGTATAAGCCCATGAGCAGGGAATTCCAAAGCAATCCTCTGTAGCCCTTAGCACTGACAATTGAATTTGGGGAGCAATGTATAGGATGCAGAGTCTAGAATAAAAATCCAAGTTTCTATTTCAGACTCAGCCAGTTGTGTGATCCCATGCAAGTCATTTAATTGCTTTGATGAGTTATTTTCTCCCACTATTTCCACATCTTACCCCAAGTCTGCTAACCTGTGAGGCTTAAGATCTTCAGTGAAAGTTGTACCAAATTGTTTTCAAACAAAATCAAAATGTCAACAATGATACAAATTATACAGGTTATAACTGTGTTACATTTCCAGAAGGAGAAGGGGACCACTGGGGAAATGGAACAATGGAGATGTTGTTCTAACAGTGATCCTGTTTACCAAGTCTCTCTTGCCCACCTTCCCCTTCCTTTTGTCATCCTCTTCTTCTGGGGGTACACTTTCACTGGCAAGGAGTATAAAAAGCTATTACAAAAAGAAACTGGTAAAGTATTGACCCAGGGGGCAAGGAAATGAATTAGATAACTATAGAATGGTATGTGAGAAAATATATACAGACAGGAGATGAATAAAAACAGGCACTGTGCATGTTATTAACTTGAACAAGAATAAAAGAAAAGAATCTTATCATCTCACTTTTTCTCTGCCGTATTTTTCTAGATACATTTGACCACTCCGAATTCCTCTGTGATGCTCCCGTCCTTATTTCACAACTTTTTGGTTCATCTTTCTTCCCTTCCTTCCAGAGTTTTCAAGCCCCCCTCTCAAACTAAGAAAAAAAAAAAAAAAAAGGAGGAGGGGGAAGAATCACAGTGCTGGGGCTTGCACATAACTCTGCAAGACTTGGAGGAGTCTGTCTCTCTGCACTTGTTTCTTCATCTGGAAAGTGGGCACAATAATACTTGTCCCAGCCATGAAACAAGAACCTGTGACTAGCAAGTTGGAGGACATGGTGCAAAAGTTAACCTCTTTAAGTGTCATTTCTCCTCTCAAATCTCTCTTTAACTCACTAGGAGCCTTGCTGGTTGTGCGCTTCCAGGGTCCCCTGCCTTTTCATTCACAGCCACTATTCTTTTACTTGCCCACCCCTGTAAAATGATCTTTTTTTTTTTTTTTTGCCTATGGCATCATCTGGTTTTAGTCCTTCTGCTTCTCTCATATTCTTAGCTCAAATAAACTAATAGTTCATCAACATCTATAATCTATTTATCTATGATTTTTAAAAACCACATAAAATCCCATTCCCATGTGAGACTAAAATGCCAATTCTAATTCTTCTTTGAGTTGGAAGCATGTGACATTTTCTTGAAAAACCTATTAATCATATTTACAAAGAAGAAAGCTTAATTTTAATATTCTTTTATACTCATTGTAGTTATTGATTTCTTTTCTTTCTTTCTTTCTTTTTTTTTTTTGCTGTCTCTGACCTCTTTTGAAACTGTCCTTTAAAAACTCCCTTTAGTGTTTGTAGGAATAGAGTAAGTAGGACAAATCCCCCAAACGCCTAATAATTTCTGGGGGAAACAAATTTTCTTAACACTGTCTATACCAATTCAATACCATGAAAACCTGTTTTCTTTCATATCTACATCCTGACCAAAGAGTAAATAAATAAAAAGTTCGATTCCTACATTACTTCAATACCTTTTTCTTGTGGGACATGGAATTCTGTAATACCTCCTACAACATGGTCCATGCTTTTCCTTGTTTAATTCTTTACAATTATTGTTTTAAAGAGTGCAAATTAAACTAAGTAAATGGTGACATTGGGCTGGAGTCCTCTGATGCAAAATTATAGATCTCAGAGGGTCTTTTAAATACGGCTTGCTATTTATCATCAAACATACCCAAATGTTTATAGTGTGTGAATATTTTAAAGCCAACCTACCATAGTGTCTGAGTATAGAGTTCAGTCAATAGTTTGCAAACATCTCTTTGCTTCTTTATATGCATTTAGCTACTGATATATCTTTTTCAGTGAATGAAGCAGACCTAAGCACATACAATAAAGGAAAGCAAAAATTACCAGGTTTGGACTTCACTTCACAGCCAGAAAGATTCTCTTGAGTCTGCCAGCAGGGGATCTTGCGTATTAATACCCTACCTGGAAGAGCTGACATGTTGAAAATGAGATTAACACCTTCCTGTTTTACATTAACTAAGGCTAAAGTGGCATTTGCCTAATCAGGAGAAAAAAATTCAGTACTAAAATGATAGGGTTGCCAACAAGGTATGGTTTTAAGAAAATGTTAAAATTTTAAGTAGTATTGTGTGTGTGTGTGTGTGTGTCTGTGTGTGTGTGTGTGTGTGGTGCTGTTGGTGAGTCTCTGAAGATAAATATGTTGTGCAAATAAAAGCCAAAATAATCAGGATGACTCGAAAACTAAACACAAACACGTGTAGCACAGTAACTCCTTTTTCAGGCCAATGCTAATTGACATTTGGCTCACAGTAAACAATTTGTCAGAGCACTAAAAAAATAATAAATTAATGAATACACCATGTCAAAGAGTACTGATGTCCTGGTATTTGTTGCCAATTCCAGACCAGCCTAGAAACAGAAGAGCTAATATAAATGATTTATTCATTCAGATATAAGATAGCACTTTTTAATTCCCTCACTTCACAATCCATCTAGTTATATATTTACTAAAGATGAGCATTTAGATGAAAAAATATTAAAAATTCTAATATAGGAAAGTCTCAAATCACTGTCAAGTGTAAGTGGAAATGGGGTGGGAGAAGTGGGCCAGAAGTGGTCTGATGTTCCCCTGATCGAGAGGGACCCCAAACTGGAATTGGTGGGCTTTTCTCAGGCTCAAAGCCCAGGCAGTCATCCACACTTCATCCTCAGGTAACAGAGCCCTTCTGCTGTGCCAGGCATCCTCCTAGGAATGGCAGAGGGTCCAGAAAGGAGGACATAAGTTCTTTGTCCTCCATCTCATAATCTAGTTGTGTAAACATATATCAACAATAGCTGGATTTCAAAGTAGACTCCAATCAGAGCGGAGGCATCAATACTCTCAACGGGAGCCAGGAGGGAGGGAGAAGAATTCTCCGGAGGATTTGGGACAATTGCCCAGGGGAGATTTGACTGTGAGCTGGAACCTGCAGAATGGGTAGTATTTTAACAGGTGGGAGGGGAAAATGGTGGAGAGGGCTTTCTAGGTAGAATGGACCAATTCATTATATTTTGACACCATGACCACATAGAGCATTATAGTTAAGCAGACACCTAAAATACATCAACGGAAAACACATAATTACAGAAAACACTGTCAACAATCCACTGAAAAATAAACTACACATATACACTGAATATACAAATGGTGAAAAAGAAAAAGGGGGGGGAATGAGACTTCATTCTGCATGCTAAATGTCTACTATTCAGATCTCAAGAATAAAACGTACCAGTAGCTATTGTTTCTATTCATTTCAGAGCTTCTAATTGCTGCTATCTTATGGGGTCTCGCTGAGAAGGAAGGAGGAGGGGGGAATGAAAATACAAGAGTTGCAGGAATGTGAAGTTGGAAGCCCACTCTAACTACTTTCATTCATTGTTCCAAAGGTGACACTGGTCCTTGCGTTCAAAGGGAACCGGAGGAGGACAAGCAGTTTTAAGGTAGCACAAAGGAAGGCAACTTAATGCCTCCCTAAGGAGAAGCCGCAGAGGGCTGTGCTGGTGGAGAGAAGGCTAAGAGCAATAATAACAATAAAAGAAAAAAGAGTGGGGGTGGAGTGGGGTGCAAAGGAGTCCTGAGAACTTGGGATGAGGAGGGAGGGAGAGGTGGAGGTAACCTTCGCAGGTGTTCGAGGAGGATTTGTAAATGATGCAAACATAGAGACGACAGAAGCTGTGAGGCAGGATGCAGGAACATATTCAGGGAGCTCGCAGGAATAATGGAGAGCACACGTTGCATCATCAGGATCATTGAGACCCGAATCCTCTGGGGAAGTCACGTCTTTTTTGTACAAAATGTTTTGAAGCTGAGCTTGGGGGTGGAGTGAAAGAGGAGGGGAAAATCACCGGGAAAAATTAAGCAGTCTGAAAGGAGTGTAAGATTATGAAGATAAATGTTTACCTCTCCGCTGCATTGTATCTCTTGAAATGAAACTGTTTTTGAATAGTGCTGCATCCGTACTGCAAGAATGTGGGCATTGTGAACAAATTGACTGTCTCAGATGATTTGACACATTTTGATTTCTGCTTAGGAAAATATCTGTTAATCCTATTAGAACAAGGAGGAGAGGGTCCTGAGCAGGAATGTAAGAGATCAAATCACTTCACCATCTTGATCACACTCTCCCAATGCCAAGGTCTTAAAGTCTCAGCTATTTCCACAAGACCCGGTGCCTCATCCCTGCCCTGCTTGGCATCACATCAAAACCCCTTCTTCTCCACCTCCCCCAGCCCCACCATGGCACTGGCTAAAATCAGGACAAGACTGGATGGCTGCCCTCTCCCTGGCAAACTAAAGCAGAAAAGAGATCTTATTTTATGCTTTATCTTCATGTAGTTTTCCTTCTTTCCTTCCTATTCTCCTTTTCTTCCTTCTCCCTCCCTCATGCCCTTTCTTCTTTATGTGGTTTGCTGTTTGCTAATATCCAACTCCAGACCATTCTTTGTGTTTGGCAAAGGAAGCAGTTTTATTGTTTGGTAACTCCAGGGGGGATATGGTGTCTATGATGTTGTCTAGGCCAAGCCTCCCCCAGGAAGGTTAACTACCTCTGGCCTGCTCTCCAAGGGCAAACATGCCTGGCGATGCACACTTCGGCACCTGCCATCCTTCAGCGAGAAAGCAGATCCGCCCTGGCCCAGAGGTACCTTTGCTTCCCACAGTGGTGCATCTCCAGGTCACCGTGCCACTTACTGGGACCAGTTACCTGGAATCCCAATCTACAGACTGCAAATTAGGAGTGAGGGAAAGAGAAGACATTTTTTTCCCGACTACTTTCTGAAAAAGGTTCTTCTTGGAGCAACACCCAAGTCTGAGCAAAGGGTCTGTTCATCTGTCGCAAGAGCCAACACTGGAGCCCAGCATGTAGCTAAAAATATGCACTCACAGTGCTAGAAAATTGTGTTCATTAAACTCTACCTACAGGTCCTCACCCAGAATCTGCTCTATGCCAAAGCAGCATGTTGCTTTTTATCCTCCTTTATAGATTAGGCAGTAAAATAAAGAGGGTGGGGCTGAAATGCAGGGGAAGTCTGCACACGTGTTTGGAAAAGAAGAAAAGGAAAAGCACAGGGATTTCTTTTTCTCTCCTTCATGTTCCGAGTTGCCAGGGTTGTCCAGACACCACGGAGAGGTGCAGGGCTTTTTCACGTTCACAGTATTTTCACTTCCACAGGGTAAGTGCTACATGTAAAATGGGAATTTAGAGCCAGATCAAATAAATGCCTTTCAAACTGTGGCACATTGCTATTTCTGGATCCCCTCCTCCCCCCTTCTTTGTACATTAAGGAGGAAATAGGAATAATCACAGCTGACATTATTGAGCACTTACTATGTGCCAAGCACTGTGGCACGTGTGCTGCATACATCATCTCAGTCCCTTCTTCTAAAATCCCCACAAGGTGCTTGTGTCACCACCATTCTGCAGAGGATGACATGAAGGTTGTAGAAAGGTGAAATAACTTGAGCAAGTAAGTGACAAAGCTGGGATTTGAACCCTAAGCTTCCAACATCTTGCTCTTAATGTCTATGCCATAATGCCGTCTCTAAGCAGTTCCTGTAAAAATATGCTCTGTGGTTTTTCATTTAAGATTTTGGTGACTTCGCCTTAATAATAATTCTGTTATTATCTTAATTTTTACAATTTTCTGCAGTCAAATGGTAGGGTTCCTCAAAGGAAGGGACTGTGTCTCCCTCACCTTTGCATCCCCTGCAGCCCTTAAAACAAAGTATCTTGAACAGGAGTTAAAGAATTATTTGTTGAAATGCACTTTACGTTATCTGTGTACCTAAATAAAGCCCATCTAAACAAGTCCATTTCGCAGACACTGGGGTTTTCCTCTTCTTTGTAGCCACCCTCTTCTCCCTGTTTTGTTTTCAAAAGGTTGATTTTGAACTGGAGGGACATTGCAGTTGTCTTGTCACTTAGCGTGATTTGAAAGTGAGAGTCTGTGTAGTGCTTTAGCCTGCCCTCAGCAATCAGGCTTCACACTCGCAAGGCTCTGATTGTAGGAGTTGCCTTATTTGCATTGATGAGGATGAGCCAGCTGCTAGAGCATACAGAACTGCACCTGACACAATCACCGAGTTCAGGATTAGCGCGGGGAATCAGGAATCCACTGCGCTGCATGGCAATCTCAGCCCCACATTAGAGTCACTCATGCAAGATGACCCAAATTTGCAATGAGCACAATTAGCAATCCAAAGATGCATGTTAATTTGGGGGCTGGAGATTTTCCTACATTTCCCTAAATTAAAAATAATAAATATACTCTTTCCTAGACGAGTCTGGGCATGAAAATAATGCAGGGGATTCTGAGTTTGTAAAAAATGGGTAAACCCCAGAAAATGTGGATTTCTTAGCCCCCCCCCACTCCGCGCCCCCCCCCATACACACACCCGAGGTATTAAATTTGGCATCAAATACAGTAAGGGCTTTGTGGTGTCATACTCCTTTTTGAATTAGTAGAAAACAGCTATTTATAAGGATAAAATAATAAAAATAGCAATAACTATAATACGTAGAAATGGAAAATTTAAGCTTCTAAAAGGGACCTGATATTTTATATTCTGTATTAATATTTCTGGGGCTATGTTTGGGTCACACATCACCACAGATACACCCACTGATTTCAGGATTTCCTAAAAGTGCAAGAGATTATGTTGAATTTTTATGAAACAGAGTTTGTAAATCAAATGGAACATACTCAAGCCTTGGGCTGTGTTTCCATGGGTCTGCAGTCTATAGGTATTGAAATGCTCACCTATACTTTAGGAAAAAAAAAAAACACAACATTTTGCAAAAATTGAATGAATGATCATTCGAAGCAAAAGCATGCAGTTCAAAAGCTAAACCTCCCATTGGAGAACAGAAAATTTAATGAGCTTTTAATGGAATGCAATGCTCAGAGTAGTAAATTATTTGTTAGTTGACGATGCAATCAGCATGCTGATTAAGGTTGCTTGGTTTTTTACTAAACATTAACTGAATGAAAACGGGTAGTCCTTGTTCTGCTTGGGGGGCTTTAAGGAAGCAAATGGACTTTCAGAACAGAGATTGTCAATAAAGGTGAGTGCACTCCAGGTGTCATTTGAATATGATGATAAAATACTTCTGATAAATATTTAAAAGCATTTTAAATCCACAATGTTCGCCTAGTGTATTGTGGACTCTGTTTAAAGAAACAGTGGGCCTTAGCAGGCCTAACAACAATCCCTCTATCTCTCTCTAGAAAGAAATATCTAGATCTGCTTTCTTTTATTGCAATAGAGAAAAAAAGGGGGGGTGGTATGCTTTGAAAATATAAGCCAGCATGGACTCTAGGACCAGGAACTGTTTGGGAGTTTGGAATATAAGCCTAAGAAAAGACAAAAAAGGACAAAAATCAAAACAAAGGAAAATATTCTGACAGCAAATAAAGAGACATCTGTTTCTCTGGAATAGATTAAGATAAAAATTTAATCAAGTAGTTTTGATGTTTTAAAATAATTGCTATTAGAATACATATTTTTTTCAATTTATAAATGATGGCATTCTGAGACAAGAAGGATTGTGATATCGGAGTTATATTCTGTCTAATTTAGGAGGTCTGAAAGGGGAGTAAAAGATCAAAACTTGGAAATAAATTATGCAATGCTTATTTTTGTGGTTAGATTGTTAATACAGAATTTATAAGGTATATTATTCACCATATATTAATCAATATGTACATTAGCTACAAATTATTGTTTCTGAGAGAGATTTTGTTACTAAATCTGTTTAAATTGCTAGATTTATTTTCCCCCCAAAAAGAAGGGATTCTTTTGTTTGTTTGTTTTTCTCCCTACCAACTGAAGAATTATGGTAGGTTAATTTTCTTTGAACAGCTACAAAGTTCTTTTTCTATAAATCCTAATTAGTTTCATCATCGGTGATTCTCTGGCAATGATAAGGTACCCTTAAAATCCGATAAATAACTACCTCTTGCTTTTAACTCTTCCTGTTTATGACCCAAGAGGTTAAAAGCCTTTGACTGGCATTTGACTTCTGACCTCATATAAATGTTATCTTATCAGTTCCTGCTTGTTAACTCGTATTGAGTACTTGTCCCTGATGGCTTTTAGATAAAGGGTTGTGGGTTTTTTTCTTTTTTTTTTCTTTTTAATATATTTCCTATAGGAACTAAACCACTTGCTTTGTTCTATGCCTAGTGCACTCCAGTCTACACAGTAACCCGCTATAAATCTGTTAGAAAACCCCAAATATACTTTTATTTATTCTCGACATTATTTTTAGTTTAGCTTTATGGGTGGGATTTTATGATTGAGTATATTTATTATAATTAATAGCAGTAATTACTAGTGCTCTTAATCCTTTAACATGTCAGTCAGGAAGCTGGTGAGCGTGGTACACTCTTTTTTTAATGCAAAAAAATTTAAAAAATAAACAACAATTTTAGCTTTGCATTTTGCACCAGCATGAGATGAGCTAGAGAGATAATTTATGGAAATCTTGTCTCCCCAGACTTCAGAAGTCTGCCTAATGAGAGAGTCATCAGTAAGATATATCTTTTTTAAAAAATCGAATCCAGACCATGAACAGTGCATTTTTGGACCTTTGAGGGAGGAAGGTGGCGGCCTGGCGTCCTCCTTTGCCCTTCTGTCCTAAGAATTAAGAGGATTTCAGCCTTTTATTCCTTTTGCAGCCGTGTGTGTTGTTCACACATTCAAGTGTGTATGTGTGTGAGTCCAATCACTATGTACACATCTAAATACATTTGAATGTTTGCATTTTAATCTCTCTCCATACCTCGACGGCATCATGAGGGTATTCTAGGTGGATGCTGGTGCCTCAGAGACTGCCTCATTCACAGATGACCTACAGTGTGATTTGTAAACAAAATATTACATGAATTTCTATGTGGAAACAGGCAGCGGGGAGGGGAAGAAGGCAGAGGCAGCCATCTTGGAGTCATTTTTCCTTTTAGCCTCCTTCTTCCTCATCCCAAGGCTCGATAGTTAGAATATTATCTTCATTTTTAATTGGCCTTCAACATAATGCAGGAGGCATGTACAAGGGACCTTTGTATCAGTGTTTGGAGTAGAAAAAAGTTGTAACCTCTTTGGACTTTAAATAATAACTGCGACTATACACAAGCTACACCTATTATTCTCTATCCTTCTAAATAAATATACATATAAATGAAACATATGCCACGGCTTGTAAGAGACCTGTACAAAACCTATTAAGGGAAACAAACGTCTATTTGGACCATTCATTTACTGCTATCTAAAGAATTAATATGTCAGTAAAGTTATCTGCCCTTCTCCTCCCCATTCTTTTCTCCCCACACAAACACTCACATGCACATACACAAACACCCTCACCATGCAGCAATGACAACCCTAGAAACTTGTTTTTTTAAACACGAATTCCCTTTCTCTTAGATCTGAAGTAGTTAAGGATGAATTTAAAAGACCAGCTTTTATTTTTTATTTTATTTTAATTTTCTGTGTGTGTGTGGAGAGCTGCTCCGGCTCTGTAATGTCCCAACACTGCTTTCATCATGTTCATATCCTGGCAACACACAGGTTTCACGCAATTTGTCCTAACTTTTCATTTCAACCATTGCTTTTCTCAAAGTGGCCAGAGTTTAAAGACTCAAAAGCAAAGGGAAAAGAAATACCCCGGCAGGGGGAATAACAAACCAGCCCCCAAACTGGTGCTGGTATTCACAGCATTGACACATTCTCCAATGTTTTCTCTGTAGTTATAACACAAAAGCGCTTTCTTCCCTGTTTTGATGTGTTAAAGACGAGAAAGAGAGAGGACACTTGGAAGTGGTAAAATAAGTATTTGGAAGCACAGGGAAGGTGTTTCTCCTTTGAATGTCCAGCATGTGTCAATAACATGCAGATACTTACAGTTTAACATTAATTAAATGTTTAAAAATGGAAAGGGGGTGAAGAGTTAAATTTAAGCAAGTTGTGTCGCATCCGTTGAACTTTTAGCTATCAGTGTTGCCTTCATATTTGTCTAATGAGATGTGCATCTGATGCCAACCATTCTGCTATCTCTGAAATAAGGGTAACCACGATCCTAAGTCCCTCCGAAAAGGGTGTGAGTGGATCAATAACGAACTATTGTCTAATTCTGGTATTTGACAGGAGAAACCACAAACTTTTACTCCTTTTGTGTCAGTAATCTGAGTTAATTTTTCTAGTCAATACGATTTGCAGATTGTTTTACTGGGCGAAACAAATAAGGATCTGAAACAAATAAGGATCTGAATCCTAAACGCTCTCCTGTTCTGACGGCTAAATTCTCTGAGTTGAATCCCAGAGTCCTCTACCATTGTACGTTGTATCCTGGCTTTAAGAAAAAACAAGATTTAAACATGTAAGCTAGATGATTTCAAAACTGGTGCACATTATACCACCATTCTTATTTATAATTAATTTTTTAATATATAGTTGTAAGTCTTCGTATACCTAAGGCAGAAAAAAGTATTTACTTACATCAGTTTCTATACCAATCAAAATGAACTCCGCAGCCATTTTTGAGGTAATATTTTAAAATCATTGTGGTTAGTAATACTTGTAAATCATCGTAGTGAGAGGAAGAAGACGAAAGGTAATTGAGGCCCTTGTTTTTCTGTATAGCTGTATCATCAAGCTTTATAAAGTTACTTAAGGGTGTATTAAAATACATTGCTTCTATGTATTTATACACTTATAAACTTACTCTAAGAATATAGCAAGAAATACAGTCCATTTGATTTTTTTTTTTCCATTCCTTGCCAGAAATCAAACCTGCTCTGTTTGGAAAAAGCAGAGACTTCTGTGATATCGTGGACTTTTTTGTATTTCAGTAAAGAAGTTGAGGACATGGAATCAGAAATATCAAAATTTTTAGGACCCAAGTTATTCCTGTAAAGGTTTTATCCCTTCCTTTGTGAAGACTGATACAGATGGATTTCTAATTTCCTTTGGTCTCTGTCCTCTCTTTTTTGTGTTTTCTTATTCACATAAATTAGCTTTGTCCTTTCTTACTAGAATGTTTGATTTGGGCACACTCTCCCAGATAGATTCTCAGTCTCACTCCCCCCAACTTGTCTGGGGTTTAGGATGGGGAGTGGTTTTCCTTATTTAAAAAGCTTTGTAATTCAGACTCCGAGAGCCTGGACCTTTTCTCTATCCATCTGGACATGCTCAAAGGTCATACCCAAGATCATAAGCCATGTTTATATCCTTCTTATGGGCAAATGATAAAATAATATCCACAGGCATCTGATACTAGGGGCATGGCCTGGACACACACCTTGCCCTCTTCCCCTTGGCCTCTCCTGCCCTGATGAATGAATACATCCTTCTCCAAAGTTGATGCTTTCAAGGGACCAGTCAGATGCTGGCAGGTCAGCTGGCTGTCCTCTTGAACACTCTAGGGTTCATAAATCAGAGAAACGTTGGTGTGGTTGAAAGAAGAAGGTAGTCCAGCCTGAGGGAAGCCACGTAAATCTCTCCCGGAGCATTGTTCCTGATAGAGAGTGGGGATTCGAGCTGGGGTAACTCCTGGGGTCTTGGCTGCTATTAATGCCCTGGCCCTCCCGCAGTGGGTGCTAACTTGTGCAGGAGAGCTGCCACCACCCTTCCCAAACATCGGGCCACTTGGAAAAGTCAAGCACTGCTGAGCCCTGATTTTCATTTAATAGTCAAAACCAAGATGCATTTGGGCTATGATGATAGGACAGCTCCCTTGAAAAGAATATTTGAACTACAAAGGCATTCATTTAGGGCTGGCGATGTTGCAAAAGGGCCTGCTAGAAATTAGCAGCCTGTCCTGGTATTTGGAGAGCAAGAGTGACAACTTATTGGAAGTTCTCAAGGAATCATTTATATTTCACACTCCACTAGGCCGCTGATTTGAGATTGTCTGTTAGCATAACAAAGGCTCTGAGCCTGTGAACTTCAGAAACCTTTCGACCTCTTAGCTGCTGGCATGAATAGCCCCCAGTCCTGCCTATAGAGATCTCCCAAAGCTCCCCTGTTCGTGGCTAAATTGTTAATCAGGGTAATTTAATATAGTTTTCAATATGCCTCATCTCTTATTGGGAAAGGTATTCACAGCTCCCCTACCCCTGAAAAAAAAGTTCTTTTATTCAAGTGTGAGAGGGGCAGCTGCAGACAGACCCCCATCCCCCAACACCCCCCCTGTAGCAGCAGTAACATTCGGAGCAGCAACCATGGTGAAGGGCCAGAAAAAGAAACTCGAACGACCATCCCTCTGCGTGCATGCACTCCAACCTGAACCTGAAATTCCAGTCTGTTTAGGCTAGGAACCGACAAAACAAAAACCCAGAGCTCAGCATAACTGAAACCTCAGCGCTTACACACACACACACACACACACACACACACACACACACACACACACACACACGCCACACCCCCTTCTCCACCCTCTCTTTTCCCCCACCCTTCTCCTCCCTCTTCGTCTCCTAACTAAGCTTCTCTTCTGGCTCCCGTCAAGACAAAACGCACCAGAGCCCGAGGCCTGCTAATTTTCATTTCTCTCCCTCTTTGGAGGCAGCCCACACCATCCTGCACGCTCCTTCACACAGTCACCCTCAGCCCGAGCCCGCAGCCTCCCCCAGTGTCACATACACTTGCTCTCACTGTTCCCTCGCACACTCTCAATTCACATGCACATTAGTTAGCTGAAAAGAGCCAGAGCACAAATATATTCATTTTAATCCAGTTAAGACCTAAGAGGTCTCATAGGATGTTCTTCGATAGTTTGAAAACCAAGTATAAAACTCAGATTTTGCTGTTTCATCTCTAAGAGGCCTACAGCGTGCCTTTCTTTCACTTTCTACCAGTATATATTGTAAAAATATAAAATAAAGTGAATAAAAAACAATCATGAGCAAACCACCCAGCTTCAGGCAGACGCTGCTCAAATATTAATATGTTGTCTTTTTAAATTCTTGTACCCATGTGCAAAGTCAGAAGAATAATTTCATACAAAGAAGGAAAAAATATAAAATCACTATTTTTAAAAATTACAAATGTAAGGATACAATCTCTTAATCTCATTTTTCCACGTGAGAATTTTAAGACATTTATAATCTTCAATCTTTCATTTCCACCTGAGAGTTTTAAGACATCTGTAAAGTGTATCTGAATATTTCCTGATCCCTTTGGTGATGATTTTCTGTGCATTTGTGCTCTGTCTTTGTGCGAGTTGAGGCCCTGTGTCTTGCTGCTTCCTGCAAAAGCCATTACTAGTGTGCCCTGTTTTGGTTGGTGGGCTGGCCTCAGCCTCCTGAAGTTGGATAAAGCCAGGATCTAGTGCCTGAAGTATTTTCTTTGAATTTGCTGTAGTTAGAGTGGTCCCTGGTGGGGGTGGGGAGACATTCTTTGCTCATTTGGGATTGTAATCTAGCATCTCAGAATCGCTGAGATGGGAGACAAATTTCTGTATACAGGATCAGGAAAAGGATTATTAACCTCCAAAACAGTAGTACAAATATAGGCCCACAATTAATAAAACAAAACAAAACAAACATCCCAACCTCTTTCCCAAGATAATTTTTCCTGGAGTTAAAAGAATAAAAGGTTTTAAAAAAAGTTTTCCTGGTCAATTTTAATATCTAAACAATACCCAGAGGTGACACTTTAGAACATAAAATAAAATAAGTATATCTGGTTGATATATTACATGGCAATCCTAAAATCTGCATTTTCCTTAAAAAAAAAAGGATTCTGACAGCTTTCATTTCAGTGTTTGAAAGTTTTTAGATTATAAGCATTTTTGTCAATAATCTGTGCATTATTCATTTTAATGTTGGGCTTTTCCATTTATTTTATTCTGTAAGTAGTGCTTTTCATTTTCCTAATGTCTTAAACCAGAACATTTCTAAAAATATTAATTGATAGTTACTACAAATCAGTGTATAAATATTTCTGGTTTCTCTTGTTAAAAAACCAAATATGTTAAATAATTCCTATATAAATTGACAGAAATTTAACTTTCAAAAGATGTTTAGAGAGAAAAAAATATTATGGCTTTTAAACCCAAGAAAGAAAAAAAATACACAATTTGCATTTTTCAGTGCTTTCACTTAACATTGTTTTCATTAGCTTTTTCTTCATTAGAATTTATGATCCATGTCCATCATTACACTTTCACATCTCTGATTTCTGTTAAATTTTCCAACAGAGGTTAATAAATATAAAGGGGTAAAAAGGCCTATTTGCTTTCATCTAAAGTGTTCACTATTTCAAGGTTATTTGTATTTGCATTAACATTTTTCCATGTTCTAATTTAAATTATTTAAATTGGCCTGAAATTAATTCTATTTGGAGTTAGGAAGTAACAGGAGGATTTTTTTAAAGGAATTAAATAACATGATTTTGCTTAAGCATAATGTTTTCTTAAGGTTGGGCCATCTAACACTCTTTCTAGCATGGCAGAGTTTGGGCTTCATATTTATGGAAGAAATAGGGTTGGGGGGAGAAGGATGTATATTTGGAATGGTGTTTGACAGGGGGAATGAACGCAGACACCAGAACAATTATATTACAATCCCATTGGGAATGCCAGCACCAAATTTAGCCAGACTGATGGGGTACTGTCTAGACGGTCCCTTTTGTGTATCAGCTGGTTTCTCCCTGCTTTATTGCACTGCTTGAATGTGTGAGTTGAACGTGCATATGGATCCCAAACATAACCATTCCTGCAACCATACATTGCTGTTAAATTTTCTCTCATTTGGCTAAGAATCAAGGGCTGTGTATACTTACTATATTCCCTTTACAATACTTTGTAATTAAAATGCAGCTTCCAGAATCAGAGGTTTAACAAAGGTCATAAGACAGAGTAGAAAGTGCCTAGGCTGTTTCTTTATATGAAGAAAAAAAATGTACTAGGTAAACATTTCTATCTTCTCAAACATGTCCACCTCTTTTCTACAGAAGTAAAAGAAAGCCAGAAAGAAAAGAAATAGAACAATGAGAGGAAAGAGGCATAGTACATGTAAATTACCACCTTTCCTTTTGCAAAGGGCAAAGGATAGAAAGAAAGAATATTTATTAAATGTTTACAGTGTAATTAATGGCAGTGTGTGTGGTTTTCCTTTTTTTTTTTTCTTTCCCTCTCTTTATTCGGTAAACCAAATAGAGTTCAGTAATCAGGGTTCTTGTGAGGTCTTAGAAATAGATTCCCAAACTCTTAAATAAATGCTTACAAGATTGCTGTTCTGTTATTGGTCAGGTAGGAAATCCCAGAGACATTTCACATCTGGGCAACTGTCCGGATTGTGTTTTGTTTGTCAAGATAGTGCAGGAAGGCTAGGACTTAGTTATATGTGATTACAGTATCCACACAAAACATTCAGTGTTCAAAGGAGCAGAAATGCACCCCTAAATATGATGCACACTCCACGGGTGATAGGTACTAAGGTTGGATGCCTTTGCTAACAACCAAGAATTTGAAACAAGCACAAATTAATTATTCAAATTAGAAAGTGAGAAATAGAAAGACACATTAATGCTAATGAAAGTAGGTATCAGATCTACCTCTGTCTATGAAAGGTTTATCAAAAATTTTTGTCACCAAGAATGAAAAGGTATAAGAAATTGGAATTCCACAAAATGTAAAACATCACAAATATAATCCTTGCCTTGTAGTAGTAGCCCAAATGAATCCACTGTTTCAGGAAAGAGAATCCCATGTTTCACAGCACATTAATAACTTTTATTAATATGTACACACAAACTATTTGGAGCAGGTTCCTACTTTCCATTTGTTGAATTATTTTGTGTGTGTGTGCCTTAACAAAAAGGAAAATGGTAAAAATGTTTTGCCCTTAAGGAAAATAAAATAAAAAAGTTAGTGATAGAAAAAAATATTTTTAATAGTTATATGGTTTGGGGCACTAAATTTGGTCAGTAACTAATTAATGGATTTTTAAAATAATAATTTTCCATGCTTTACCACTGGAATTCAGTAACTACCATGTCCTATGGGCAATGAAGATTTTGTCCATCTTTTGAGGATTGGGTATTGAAGAGAAGGCTGGAGGAAAGAGAAAGTAAATTTTGTTCCCAATTTTACTGAACAAGGTAAGACTAGAAGTGATCTGTTTTTTGGCTTGAAACATCAGATCACAAATCAACAACCATAAGATATGACTGGGGATATAGGGTTGGGGAAATTTCCAGGTTGGAAGAAGGTATGAGAGTTGAACAACTGACATTAAACATGACGACCTTGAGTAGGCACTTGTAGGCACTGATATTAAAAACCTCTGAGATATAACTTTGGCATGACTGAGAAAAAAATTCAACCAGAGGCAGGGACAGAGAGCAAGAGAAACCAAGACTGAGATATAAGAAAGCAAGAGAAAAATGGTGGGAAGGGGGGTCCGGGGAGTGGTGCTTGGGGGTGGGTGCTAGGCAGGAGTGGTGAGTGAGAAAGAAAGAGAGAGAGAGAAGAGAATGAATATTCTAAGCATTGTTTTAATCTAAAACAGAGATGCTTCCAGGAGAATGAATTTCAATGGAGCTGAGCCAAAAATAATTATAGAGATTTTCTTGTTTTGTTTTGTGAATGAAGAGCATCTCTTTTCTCTGAGGATGCGAGAGTGAGAAAGGACCAGAGCCAAGAGATTGAAGTGATGCCCCTCTGCCCCTTTACTTCCACACAGCACAGTAGCGGACCTTTCTTTCTTCCCCTTTCCAAAAGCTATTGGCACCAAACTGTGCTAGGAAGAGAGGGAAGTGGCAGCAGCCCTCCAACCTAGCTGGATTTTCTATTCTTACAATAGCTTGTTTACTTTGATAAGGCTGAAGTATTGAAATTGGATGCAAGATTGGGTTGGGGGGAGCAGGGATACATATTTTAGGTTCTAGAGATAAAATTGAGCTATTTACAACTATGAATATTTCCCTGTTAGAGATACTTGAAACTTCCTCTGGGGTTTGTTTTATCAATTACATTTGTTGTCTTGTTTTTCATTATCAATAGCAGGCTACTAAAGGAAATAAAGTATTCTCTCAATTTTCTTCCATTTTCTCTGTGATGTAAAATCTTTATCTTGGAACCTTTCTTACAGGGAAAAAAATTGTCGTTTGTTAAAATATCTTAAGCTATGACTGGATTTTTGTGAAAGCGATATAATATACCCCTCACGAAAGCAGAAATAGAAAGCTTTATACTAATCTGAAACACAGTATTGGGGGAGAAACTCACTAACATTAATAGACGTTGGGGAGGAAGTAATCATAAACAACTCAGAATTAATACCTAAAGACTATTCATTTTCTTAAGTTAAATTGACTTTCATACAATTCACACCATTAAGTACTGTCTGAACTTGAATATTCTCTCCAAATCTCTTGTTTTAAATGTTGTGCCATGTTAAAGACCCTGTTGTCATTTTTATCATTCATAGATAGAAGTTAGTTCTACAAGTAGGCTTCAGGTATTTTATTTTTGTATTACTTGAATTTATATATATATATATATATTTCAGAAACCTAAGAACCATTTCCTTTCCTCTACATGGTATGTCACAACTTTTTTAAACAAAAGTGAAAATTAACTTTTGTTTTTATAAATATTTGACCTGCTAAGTTTAACAATGTAGTTATCCAATAGAAGAACAACACAGAGTCATAAGCTTAATGGGTTAACACGAAAATGACCTTCATACACATTTAAAACAAGGAAACCTATGTTGCATTAGCAGTCAAGATTATCTATTGGCTTAAGCATAAACATCTTTGAAAGTAGCAAAAATACATCTAATTTCCTTTAAAACTTTTACATATTAAAATTCTTCCTGTTTCTGTCAAAAAACTATTAAAATGTATAGGAGTTGGCAGTAAAGTTGTATGATTCTATTATGTAGTTAAGTTTTTAAAAAATTTTCTTAAAGATGGAAAATGTCTTCATGTACATGAAACTTTATTTAGGGATTTTCAAAACATGTTTTAAATGTCACTGTGAATATACTGTATAAATCTATGAATATGAGTTTTATGAATCCACCTTTAATTTAATTAATCATATTGATTCTCTTGACATTTTTCTCCTCCTGCATCTCCCCTCCCCCCTTTTTCCATCACTCTATTAAAAGCAGTTCATTCACAGGGCTAGACTAATTATTGAAGCAGATTTTACAAAATAAAACTGACAATGGTTTTAGAAGAACTTTTAAAAGCATTCAACTTAGATTTTGTTAAAAGTGGTTAAAATGAATATTTAAGAATTCAAAGTACTTAATCATACTAATCTTAACATTACATTTAAAACCCAATCCCCAAATGAGAGATCAACTTTTTAAAAAGAGCAATTATTAATATTAAATAACCAGAATAATCACTAATATATTCTAAGCTGAAATAAGTATATGAGATTAGCAATAAATATTTATTTTTCCAAGTTTTAAAAGAAAGCTTTACCTCTTTTAAAATAAAATAATTTGCAAAATAGGAAAATATTTAGTAATATTTAATGTCTATTAAAAACCCAATATACACCATTTGAGAATTTATGCTTATGCTGCATCATTAAAGTTGTTGAGGGAAACTATTAGTCTACCAAAACATTTAAAATATAGTAGATAATAATTGATTAACAGTAGTGAAATATATCACATCAACATATGTATTTGTTAATACTATCAAGCTCTAGAATGGATTAGGAATCAGGAGATAAAGATAGATTTACAATTAATAAATGCCCCAAAGATATTACCAATGGCAAGGTCTATATTTTACAAGAGTATATAGATATATGTATGTAGATATGCTAGATGTAGATATATTTGTCCTTTGTTTGTACTGGTCATCATATTATAAAATGTATTTTTAAGGGTTCTATCTTGACCAAATATGTTGGTCAGAAAAGTTACGTTTCACTTGAACCCAAGCATAGAAATTGCCCCAAAGGAAGTCTCGTTGGTTTGTTCATTTTTAGTGGTATAGAGACCAGTTTGCAACTGTGGGGCTGGGGACAGGGGACAAAGCAGCAAGAAGCAATTGAAAGGATTAGAATGGAAACTTCCTCAAGCTTCACAGGCGTGTTTGCTGGTCACAGATGCCATTAAGGTGTATAGATAAGATATATTTAATATTAAGACTTTAAAAAGAGCCTTCACACTCCTGAAAATTCGCAGGCAAAGCTGAGCCTCTTTCTTTAGCCCATATACTTTATTACGTTGGCCCAGGAATCCTGGCTAAAGATAGTTTCATACAGCTCACATGCTTGGGTTTTGTCACTTCATGTCATAACCTCCACATTACTTAAAATATAGTTTTAAAATGTATTAAACAGAAATGCTGATATAAGCCTAAATGTAGCTGTACTTGCTGTTTCTGCTCTAAGTTCATTCATGGTGGTGGATTTAGTTAAAGGGCCCTGAACAGCCATGCTTAACAGTAAGGAAACAAAATCCTCTTGGCTTCTATGGGGGCTAGGTCTATGTCAGAGCAGAGGGAACTCACTGTAGATATCTGAGATAAATACCTTCTGTAAAAATGTACACATTTCACTGGTGTCGTATATAATGTAAAGAAAAGTATGTTGCGTTACAAACAAAGCCCTGTTAGCTTTTTTTGCCTAAACTAAATGCTATTTTATATATCTTAGACACAGATAATATGCAGTAACATTTATGATAGTAATAGCTGACTCCAAATAAGAACTGCAAGTGATCCTAGGTGTCTCCTGAATCATAATCAAGGACTACCTGGTAAGCATTAAGTGACAATAAAGGGTATTCTTGCTAAAATATTAGATGAATTAATAATAGAGAAAACGGTCACTTTTACAGAAAAGTCAACAGAAAATAGCAGTAATAATATGTGCCTTGTATACGAGCATAGTGGATTACAACCAGTGTGGAATGTGCTATTATAAAAAAAAAGTATGGTACCTCTTCTGGATGATACAGCTGCATTAGGAAATTTTATAGAATGGCTTATTTTCCAGAGCACAACATCTAGCCTTTCCACATGCTTTTTTGGTAGAATTTCTCCTCCCAGTTAAAAACTGGTTTTCATCACACAACTGCATAATTATTTTTCTGCAACTAGCGATAATTACTTGTTTTGTGTATCTCTACTAGAGTGATTCAGTGTTTGCTGTTCTACCTCATAAAATGCATCTGTATTAGAGGCGTATGAAAAGGAGTATTGACCTTATATAATATATTGCTATATTGGTAGGGGCACACAGCTCTAATTCTTTGTAAAAGGCACAAAAGTCTATATTGCTTTGAGTTTCCCTTTTTGAATGCTATGTGAGTTTTCTGACTAAAGCATAAAACTGGAGGTAACTGAAGACAAGAAACCTCAAAACATGGAAATTACTCAGTACACAAAGAAACTCCCTCTCAGATAGATGTACAATGGGTGACTGAATAAAAAAAGGCTGTTGGAGGGATGTGTTTATAGTGGCATCATAAAAAACTCTGGAATCACTGTTAGTGAGATTTGTCACACCAAAAAATCAAACACAGATTTCAGATCATTCAAGAATATCTAATCATTTTCTGTCACTCACAAAGCTCTCCACAAAAAATTAAAAGAAGGAAAATTAAGCAGAGCCCCTCCTGCCAGCCTTCTTTTATCTTACAGCAGTCCTCTTTCTCTATTTTCCTTCCAACTCTTGTTTGTGGTTCTCCTTTCTTTCAAGTTCTCTTTAATCCTTGCTTTCCCATGTCCCTCTTTAGTCTTATTCATCAGTGATGCCAATAAAAATAAACAGTCTATTTAAAACAAATGAGTCAGTGCCAAAAAATATACGTGATTGGTGTGTGCCTTATTTTTTAATTTTATCTTTCAGTGAAACTACACCTGTGGCATTCTCTTACTTAAACTTTTTATAACTCTAAAAACAAAACACAAAGAAAAGAGCAGAGAGCCGAAGTACTCTTTAATGTCTCTGGGTTTATTTATAAATATATGTAATGTTAAATGCAGTGAAATCCTTATGAGACTACTTTTGTGCTTACTGATCCCAGGGTGCAGAAGGAATTAGCTTATCCAGGAAAACTCAAAGTCATAATTAGTCTTGTGAATTATAATAATCAGGTTTCATCCTACATTTCTTTCTCATGTGGTACTTCCAGTGGGAGTTCTGCATGAAAAAGGACTACAGGATTGGGCATTAATAATGGTATACCTGTGAAATATGAGTATATTCCTATAGTGCCAATGAATGAAATTAGTATACTGCCCAATTTTTGTCCTATACCCTTCAACCAAATGAAAAAATAACTTCAAGAGATTTTTCAAATTTCAAAAAATTCCATTCTTAGTTTTTTTAAATACTTCTTAAAATTATAAAATAAAGATGGAAGTTTTTTTCCCCAATGATATATATCTCTCACTCTTTGTTATAGATATAAGGCTATAATTAATTTTTATTAAAAAAAGGTTAACAATGCTTAAGTTTTACATAATTTCTTCCAACAAATAGAAACAAAAGAACAAGTAGGGAAAGAATCAGTGAAACTCAGCAGAAAGCTATATTTATTCTCAAAGCTCTCAGATCAGCCATTTTCACTAATTTGATTATTCAGGTCAATCAAACACTTTGCTGACTGATGGAGATGATCAATTTCTTTAATATATAGACCTAGCCTAAATTAAACAAAAGAAGTGTAATAGCTTACCAATCCTGAGATGTTGATGTTTTGTCATTTGTGAAACAGAAATACTTCTTTCAAAATTTACACTATGATGAACTGCTAATTAGGCTTAGAAGAGTATGAATGAAATGAAGAGACAGAATGCAATCATAACTGTACATCTATCTAAAGCCCAAACCTGCATAGCTCTAATAACCCTAAAAATTTATACAACTGTCCATCAACAGGTAAATGAATATACAAACTGTAGTATATTCAAATAATGGAATACTACTCAGCAATACGAAAAACAAACCACTGGTACATTTTACAACATGGAAGAATCTCAATAAAATAATGCTGAGTGAAAGAAGCAAGACCCAAATCATTTATATAATAGTCTAGGAAATTCAGACTAATGTATAGTGACAGAAAACAGATCAGTAGTTGCCTAGGGGAAGGATCAGGAGGCAGGAATTACAGAAGTATGAGGAAACTTTTGGGGGTGATGGATATGTTTGTTGTCTTGGTGGTGATGGTTTTCACAGGTGAATACACATGGGCAAACTTTAAAAAATATACAGTTAAATATGAACAGTGTGTTATGTATCAATTTTACTTCACTAAAGCTGTTAAAAATAAATGGACCAATTAGAATGGATATGGGAATCAATCAGAATGGATGCTAGACATTATCAAAAAAAAAATTCAGACAGTGGGTTTCAGAATTCTCTAGGTAATTGGGACCATGTACAGTTGACCATAAAGATTTTGGGGATTGAGAATGTCCTCTTCATCTCCTTGCTGATGTTTATGATACCTGGTTTAATTCAAAATAATTTTCCACTTTTTCCTGTTAAAAATCGATACAGTCCTGAATGAGGTGAACACCACAATTTTAGATTTTGTCTCTACCAGTGCTACAAACCATGTGACTTAGGTCAGGTGACTAAACCAACATCAGACTACCTCCAGACAATTGTTCAAGGTAGAGGTAAAATGAAAGATACTTCTTTCTAGAGAAAATAGGATCCATCCAGCAAACATTTCCATTTAACAGTTGTGTGTTTTGTCATAAAATCTCCAAAGGTTTTCTCTACCCTTTGTTACTGTGTGTGATAAAAAATGGAGTAAGGAGGTAAATGGCGGGGGGGGATACTGTTAGCAAAATAACAAAATTACTTGAATATATTTGTCTCAAGTAGATCTCACTATGTGAGCTGATTGATTTCAATTTGCTACAGCAAAAAATTTATTAAAATACACAATAAGGGGCAAAATCACCATATTGCAACTCTATTCTGGAATGGAGGATGACTGAGTCACCGGTCAAGGTGCCTTGTAACGTATAGAGTAAAGGACTGAGATAACTCCAGGTTGTTATTTTTATTGTTCTATTTTTATTACAGTGAATATTATGTTTATTTACTTACAACTAAATTTCTAGGTATATAACTTGAGTTAGATCAGTGCCCATATCAGGGACAAAGGAAAAATAGCCCTACATAATTTTTAAGAACCTCAGGAACTGAGCTAAAAGTCAATAAACATATGGCAAAAAGACTGGAAGCAAATTGAATATATGTGCAAATTGACATTTTACTAAAAGAACATGCTTAAAACTTTAGGTTTATCAAACATATGTCAATGAAATTGAAACTGAAATCTATTCAGCAAGTAGAATGTATTACTGAATGCAGAAATACACGTGTTTTACAGGACCTGAAATGCAAACGTTTTTCCATCTTGTCATATTATGGTTTATTATTCTGATTTTAGAGATATAATATTAAAAATGTGTTAATGAAGACATTTCTATTTAGAGTCTTAGGTACATTTTAGTTTTTAAAATGTCCATCTTTTTGCCAGGGTCAATCCTCACGCCACATGGTTGGGTTTCCGAAATAAGATTTGCAGAAAGAAAAATGTGCCATTGATCTTGGACATAAATTTATAACTTATCTTATGTTGGTATGTAGCTAACTCCTGAATTTTAAAACCATATATAATAGCTATGGTTATGATTTTTTTTCTGGGTACTTTTTCAAAATGGAAAAAAAAATTTAAGTTCAACTTTGTACTTATCCATGTCTCCTATTTTTCTTTTTCGTGTATTCTTTCCTCCCTCCTTCCTTCTCTGCTCTCACTTCATTATTTAGCCAATGATTCTTTTTCTGCTGTTGGCTACTGTCAGTTAGTGACCAAGACCTTGTCTTAACCCTGAAGATGCAGTTGCTTTAGGCAAGTTCCCTCACTATTTCTTGACTGTGTTTAGGGTTAAGAGCTCTTTAGGTACAACATTAACTATCTCTCTTTCTACAGTGTCTGTGAGATTATTTTCTTTTGTTACTTCTTAGTACAAAATGTTAGCTTTAACCAGTTCAGTGATAAAGGAATTGGTAAGGTTTTGAAGAGGCCCCACCACAGCCTCCCTTCACCTGATTTCTCATGTTCCATGTAATCTAATGAGATGAATACACCTCCTTCTCCTTCAGACTGTTGGGAAACGGATCTAAATCAAGCTATTTCAAAGCCAATACCTAGACAGCAAACCCATACCTAGGTTCCTGGAACTGGGAACTCTTGCTGGAAAAGCACGAAGGATCTTTTGATATTGAGATGAAGATCGCTGAGAAAGCTGATTTCTTCTCTGTGTGGAATCATCTCTTGGTGTTCAGCTGTGGCTTCCTCTGGTTGAGATGCTCAATCAACTTCTCATCTGGGTCACACTCCTTACCTGAAGGGAAATTTAACTTGGCGTCATATTTATGATACTTCCAGATATCTGTTTTTATCTATATATCTTGGCAAAAATCTACCCTACCCATCTCATTGGATTTTCTTCAGGGTCCAGTGTTATAATATATATTAAATCCTCTGCAAACTATGAAGTATGATTAAAATGTAAGACAGTTTTCCTGGAGACAACAGAACACTAGAAACTGATATGGTATAGCAATATCAGCCAGAGACATATTGGTTGATTCAGACCCTTCCTTCTTTTAGGTCCTGACACAGCCACCTTGCTTGTGCGATACTCTTTTTTTAGTTCACAGGAAATCAGATCATTATTAAGGTCAACCAGCTGCTCCTTGAGATGTTTCGCCATGTAGTCTGGAGGAAATATTGCAAGAGTTTGTCAGCATTGAACCATTTGGACATGGGTAGTCTCATCAGAAAAAAGAATCTTGTCTTCTCAAAGGACATGTGACAAATGTTTATGGACAAGCCATGTAGCTGATAGCTTTATCAAGGTCTATCCTCTGTTAACTTCCCACATGCCCACTCTACTGCAACTTAAAGACCCTCCTTTTTCTCTATTGATCCATTAACATAAATAATTACAATTAGAATGGATTTATTAATTAATGGCTATTATAATCATTATGAATTATTCTTCACTATATAGCATTTCATATAATCCATTCCATAACTCCTCATCTTTTAAAAGATAGCATTCAGAGCTACCCCTGAGGACAATGGAACCCACAAAATCAGTTAGAGGCTATAGTTAGAAAAAAGAAATAAAAATATTTAGCACTTCAAAATGAATAGCTAAATAGACCTTGCAAATCTCCATGTTTATTTTACGTGCATTAGGTTTCATTAAATTGGAAAAATCAATACAATTTCCAAATTACACTTTGTTCATTGCTTTTATCTATCAACTATCCAAGGAATATAATCTCAAATTTTTATTTATATAGATCTGTAACATTTGGATAGACAGTGAAGAATTTTATCTGCTTTCACTAAAATTTTTACAAAATACAAAATTAAGAGATGGTAATTTTTTAACCCAGAACATGAGAATTACTTGTAAGAAAGTAATATTGATTGGAAAACAAAATATTACTTCAGTCGATGTCCAAGGAAAGTTATTAGAGTATTTTAGAAAATTCCAAATTCCATGTATTTATTTTACCTAAAATGACATCCTTTGCTATATACATTATTTATCTGTAACTAATTCTTTTTACAGGTTGTTTAATATTCTATCCAAAGATCAACATATCATGTCAACACTTTCTCTAATACGATGGCAAGTGGCAAGAACAAACTGTACAGAATCCTCTTTCAAAGTAAGCAAAATTAAACTATGGAGAAGACTGATGTAGCCCAAGCAGGTATTATAAGCAGAGACAGATAGATATGGGTTAAAGGCAAAATTCTTTGCCTTAAGAGATCCTAGAACGAAGCTGAGGTAGGGGAGATACAAAAGACATATAATTAGACATAAATGTTACTTTTACCCTCAAATAACTAACCCAGTTATTCTCTTCTACTGACCATTTATGGCTCAATTCACTAATCTCCTAATCTGATACACAGTTGAAATGTTTTACCCCCAATTCTTGAGACCATGTATCTCAAGAAAGATACTACATGACATCTTTTAAGATGCCATTGTACAAGAACCAGCAAGTTTGCACCTGGTCCATTAAAAATGGCCTGTATAAAAAATAAGATATTCTGCAGAATCCTATAAATCCTGCTACTGCTGCTCCCTGGTTCCTATCTGTCTGTTGCCTTGGTTTGTTTCAATAGTCGCTGATCCTTTGTTCTTGTTCTTACTTCAGTCCTTGGCATTTCCTGTATGACTCCTGGTAATCGTATTTAGCCACTCTTCACCACCCCCCTGAACCTAATGTCCGCTTGTTCTTTACTGGTACTCTCACTGCCTTCTTTCTGCAGTCTTGCTGTACCAGTCCGTGTTATACATGGTCTGACAGCTATGTCAAGCATCATCTTTTACCTATGTAAGCATAGGTACTTGGTCAATTCGGGAAAATAAACAGTTTATTTTAATATGTACTTGTCCACCTGGAAGGCCAATTAGGAAACTGCTGCATAAAATAGTCAAAACATTATGAGATTCAGAACTAAGATGGTTAGCAGGAGCATGAAAACATGATGGTTTAAGAGCTACTGAAGAGATAGAATTAACAGGATTTGACGACTGAATTGAATAATAGAGCTAAGGCAGAGGGAAAAGCCATGGATCATGCCTTAATTTTGGCTCAAGAAATGGAGGTAATCATGAACATATTTATTGAAATGGGAAACACAGGAGGAAAAGTAGACTTGGGGTAGTGAGATGTGATGAATTCAGCTTCTAATAACCGAATTATAAGCGTGTTCCTAAGACATCTAAGTTGTCATGTCCAGTGTGCAGATAAATTTAGGGTCTGCAGATCAGGCAAGAAATCTAGCTTGAGGATACATATTAGAGAATAGAGTATTTTAAAAAGACTAAGTGATCTAAAAAATAAAAGTCAGGGAGTCACTAGGATAAGGACTGAAACCCACCGGGTTTACTACAGAGGCTGTTGATGAATATGGCTGGTAGAGTTTTAATTAAATGGTAGAACATAAGCCAAACTTTGGAGGACAGAGGAGTAAATGGAAAGTGAGGGACAGGAACGTTTTATCCTTACAATGAGGACAGCTGGATTTTTATCTCAGTCAGGATTAAGAACCAGAATTACATACATATTTTCTAAAGAAATTTAAAATGAAGTCTTCTACCTCTCTTCCACATCTATTCTCTATTCTTTCTTCTAGGTGTCTCTGCTGAGGCAGTTTATTTTAAAGAGATAATGTATATAAAATACTTAGCACAAAGTGTAACATAGTAAATACCCCAGGGATATAACTACAGGCTTTCGTAATTATCTGAATGTAAGCTACTTCTGAAAAACATGTGGGAAGGCAAATTTGTGTGTAGCAAAAGCAAATATTTAATTATTTTAAATGGGAATAATAATAATAATGCATTCTTAGTACATGTAGAAAACCCAACCAGTTCCTCTAAAAATCATTAACATACTTAAACATGTATATAATAATCTACTAAGGATTTATGCATTATAAAAACCACATAATACTTGCTTACTTAACATTTAATGAGCACATTAGTGAATGTGTTGATGTGGGTCACAGATACTATCAGGTACATATTGCATTTTCATTCTACACCACAATGAATATGTGTTCTAATGTAAATAGACAAGAAGATAATATGGAAAAATATATATTGAATGCAATTAACAAAATAAAATAAACAAATGAGGCCATTTTAAAAAAACGGTTACTTTCCAGAGTGAGGTTTAGTGATGTGGGAGACGTTTTCGCTTAATAATGCATAACACCTTCAAACCAGGCAAACACAAAGCGCTGTCTTATTCAGAGAATAGCTGAGATGTGAATGCAACATACTCGGCATCCTCTTGTACACTCTCTGGAAATTACATGGAGATTCATTATAACAAATAGATTCAAACACTAAATTTGGGGTAAATATTTTTTAAAGTCGTTATCACTACTGTTAGTATTATGTGGACCTATGGTGTAACTCAAGAGTGCTATTTTTATGGGATACGAGCCAAGAAGAGCAGTGGTTCTTAACTGGGAGTGAATTCTCCTCCCAGGAGACATTCAGCAATGTTTAGGGACATTTTTGGCGGTCACAAAATATGTGGTCCAGGATGGTCCACAAATCAAAAGGTTAAGGATGCTGCTAAACATACTACCACAGAACAGAGACCCACGACAAAAATAATCCAGCCCCAAATGTCAATAGAGCTAAGGTTGAGAAACGCTGAAGGAGAGAAAAGAGTGAAATCAAACCAATATTTCAGAGGAAACCTCAACTGGAAGAAGGAAGAGATCAAATATTGCAAAATCAGAAGTTGGAACGAATTGATGTTATTAGCTTGGGGAACTATAAAGTGGATCTTTTCATCAACAGTGCTAATAAATACAAGAAAGGGAGGTACTTTGAGAAGGGATTATGTGGAAAAATATTAAGTTTAGTTTTTACTATGTCACACTTCAGGTATGGACGGAACATCCAAATGCATGAGGTAATTTTAATGAGTGCAGGAGTTTTGTCTAAATTTTCTGGTTAACTTTTTTTTAAAGCATTTAGATACTCTTCGGGTTATAAGTCAACTAACACATTTGAGCTCTAACTCTGTGTCATATATCATACATTTTTCACATGCAATGTTGCTTAATCTTTAAGGAATTACTGGAGAATGATATTACCACCCCATTTTATGGATGAGAGAAATGAGGCTTAGAAATGTTAAAAGTGACTAAGGTCATACAGCTACTAAATCATTGTACTAGGATTGAAATCAATGTCTTTGAACCCTAAGTCCTGGGCTTTTGGCTAAAATAATTTTCTTTTAATGCTCATGAATGCTCCAGTTATTTCAGACAATCCCCTACAACCACTCTTTACTGAGCTTCATAAGTAACTTCCCTCAGCTACAAAACACACACACACACACACACACTTTTTAAAGTACAGTTTTTCTTTTTTCTGTTCTTATGTCAACGTAGAAGTTTGGAAAACATAAAAAAAGCATAAGTCAAGAAGATAAAAATTATCATTAATTCCACCACGTAGAAATAACTGCTACTAAATAACTTTTAGCTAGTGATTTGAATTTTTACTGTTTTTCTTTTGCTGTTTTTCTCTGCTGATGGTTATGCTGACGTACAGTGATATTTCTAAAATGAATCATGAAGAATTAGAAAGAGGAGATGAAGGGAATGATGGTAATAAGCTAGAGAATTAGCTCTCAAATTCATAAAGAAGAAACTGGGGTGAGGTGAGGGTGGGGAAAGAATGGGGACAGGGTAATTTCCAGAACCTTTTTTTTGCCCAAGGAGTACTAGGAACTTAATAAATCTTAGTTCATCTGTCATCTCTATGCTCTGCTAATGACAAGATTAAATTGAAGCTACACTCTCCTGAGTGCTTATCATTTGCAAATGCAGTACTAAGAGCTTTACTCACATTATCTCATCTTATCCCTGCAGCAACCTTGAGTAGGATATTATTATTTCCAACTTAGAGAAGAAACTTAGGCTTAAAGAAGTTTTCAAAACTTGCCGGGTTCCACATCTGGTTAATGGAGAAGTGAGGCTTCAGAAGCAAATCTGTCTGGCCACGGAGGCAGTGTTCTTCCTCTTTGCTAGGTTGCCTCCTTTCTCAGAAGAAAATGAGGCGTGGAAACTATAGAATTCAGGAAAGTGATGGCAGAGCTGAAGGAGATCTTGGGATCTCGGACAGAATACTTTTTCGTGGTTACTAGCTCCCACTTCCTTTTCTTTTCCATTTGCAGGAGTGGGTTGGTATTTGGCCTCTGAAATATGGTTCTAAGCTTAAGTCACCAGATGTTTTTAATTTGATTTCATTGGAAAAATATAGTGTGATAAGGAATGCACATGAGAAGATTACTACCTGCCTGACACATAGTAGGCTCTCAATAGTGTGCTGAATGAATGACCAGAGGAAGGCAACTCCAGCAAACTGAAGATCATTTTTCTGGAGCAACTTGAATAATAAGCTGAGCCACGCATAGCACAGGGAGATCAGCTCGGTGCTTTGTGACCACCTAGAGGGGTGGGATAGGGAGGGTGGGAGGGAGGGAGACGCAAGAGGGAAGAGATATGGGAACATATGTATATGTATAACTGATTCACTTTGTTATAAAGCAGAAACTAACACACCATTGTAAAGCAATTATACTCCAATAAAGATGTAAAATAATAATAATAAGCTGAACCAAACTCCTATTGAAGTTTACCACTTATTTATTTAGAAGAGCCAAATATCAACAGGTGTTGGCTGATTGAAATTACTATTCCCTGCTCCCTTTCTAAAAATCAGACCACTGCTCTTGGAAAAAAGAATATCAGAGTTTAAAACTGTGTGATTACAAATGATCATATTTTGGCTCAAATTTAAAATAAGTAAATATATTCCTTTGGTTTTGACAACATGTTTGGAAAACATAGTCTTTGGCTTTGAGTTTTAGGTTGTAGGATGGAGCTGTTGTGGAAAAGTAAATCATAGTTTAGGTGTATTTTCGCAGCTAGCCCTCTGGGTTAGGAATATTCTGCTCATCTGTGGAAACATGACCTCCCAGTGAAGTGCCATGCAAATCATTGGTTTTACATGAAAGCCTATATTAGTCTAGTCACTCACAGGCATCTTTAAGCATAACTGTTGGGTAACAGTCTATGTTTATTGTTATGATAAATGTTTCGAAGCTACTGTTCTCTGGGGTTTTCACAGTAAAGGAAGATACTTATCTCATTGGAATTTTAACCACACTACAATTAAAATGAAATGCAATCAATAAAATATTAATTCAGGTATGTTTGCAGATCAACTACTTAATGGCTAAGTCGATATCTATCATTCTTTAGTTTTCTGAAGGTCAATACATAGCAGAGTCAATGAGTTAACCAGCAAATCAGAAATACCTGTCTGTCTAATTGTGGGTCTATTATTAAGTCCTTAATAAAGTGCATGACTTGATGAGAGCTTACGCTGCCTATTCTTTTTAAAACCTTCTGCCAGACTGGGTTGCTACTTTAAAGTCCAAGGTTATTGAACAATATTTTTAATGCTAGATATCAGTGTAATACCATGGGAAGTAGAATCATCGGATGTTAAAGTAAGAAATGGCTATCCAGATCCCTTCTCACCCTTTCTTTTAGAGCAGGGGACACTGAAAATCAGTGAAGATAATTGAGTTGCTCACCGTCACACAGTCAGTCATGGAGCTGGACCTGGAGTCTAGTCTCCTGGTTCCCAGGCCCTTGCTCTCTGAAACACCAAGCTACTGAATTTCAAGATTCCACCCCAGGGTCTGGTTTTGCAGATACTGTGGGTAATCTGCCTTGCCACTTGTGGGTCTGGGCTGTGTTCACTGTTTTCTGAGCGGAATTAAGTAGGTGAAGGCATAAGGGAGCAGGAGAAGCTTGCACTAACTGAAAATGCAGTCTCATAGTGGCAGGTGCCGTGGAGATTTTTTGAGGCTGCTATTGGTGAGGGTGAGCTACCTCTCCCTCACTCAGAAGTGAGTATCTGAAGTGACTAGCACCAAATTTAATACTATGAAAAGTATCACCTCCAAGTCCCAGGCAGATGTATGGAACTCTTTGGGGCGTCTGCCAAGTAAAATGGGTTATTGAAAAATACTGATATCTCAATTGTCAGTGTGGTGTTTTTTATGTAGGCAGTAGAAGTAAAAAACTAACAATGAATTTCCCTACTAATTTTCCACTGCTACTTTCTATGTGAGTCAGCTTTAATCACTTTTTTACTTCATGCTGGGTAACAAAAAGATTCTAAGCTTTGGTCACTTGTGTAACTCTAGCAGCACTCTACAAAGGAGAAAGCAAAGGTTTTGAACTGAGGTTTTTACTCTTACTGTACAAGCTTAGAGCAAGAAAAACAAACACAAAGTTATAAGTGGAAATAGCAATTCATTTCAGTTTTTAAGACATTTACTTTCATCACATAAATGGTCACTGGGCAGTTAGAAAATGTTAAAGATGCTTACGTTTTGCAGTATTATCACACTGCATCAATTTGCTATCAAAATACAAAAAAAAAGCATTAGCTCTAAAAAATAAAACACAAACAAACAAAATACAGCTACTCTGTTAAACTGATCACAGTATTTGCTTTTCAGCTCTGTCAAAAATAGTTTGATTTCATGACTTTTTCCAATTTGATTGTTAGATAAAGGTCTTTTGTAACAACCAAATCAAGTTGACCACTTCTTATGCACACATCCTCATTACCTTTTCGTGTCTGAACAAGTTACCCAGAGTCATGGAGTAGAGAGGAGTCAGCTCTTCCTACGAGATGTTTGCATCTTAGCTGTTCAAAGCACCAGCAGAGGAATGTACCTCTATGTCTTTCGTGTGTCTGTAAACTGAATTTACTGATTTGCAGTATAATAAATTGTTAGAACTGGCAGAGGTCTTGGACAACATACAACCCAGTGTTTCCCAGGTGGAGGGATATGTACCACTAGTGTGTACAAGATAATTTTAGGAGACATATCAATATTGCATGACACAGTGAGAAAATTCACTGCATTTCAGGTTTTTGGAGACTTCTAATTATATCAAGAAGAAAGTCTCAGGCTGGTGCTCACAAAGAACTATCTAACAGTTTTCCCTTTCTTTTTAAGAAATAGAAGGCAAGTCTCGCGCAACTACGTGGAGCTAGAACTTAATAATACCGTATGGTTTTCATTAAATTAATTTTTTCAGGTTACCATCTATTTATGACAGGGAAACAAAACTTCCTTTCAAAACGCATTTATTTAAGTTAATTAAAAGATAAAAACTAAGTAGAAATTACTGCAGGGATATTGGCACAGTAGCCCAAATATTAAATAAAGGCTATAGTCACTTATGTGGTAAAAATCATAAAGCTTCTGAGAGAGCTGGAGACCAACTCCCTCACTGGACAGGTGGGAAACCCAAAGCCTTGAGAGGGCAGAAAATCCCAAAGTCAGGAGTGCAGTCCACAGGCTACTCACCAAGTGGATATCACCTCTTTATTTGAATCATTTCTGAAAAATGACTAGTTTGAATCATTTTCCACAAAATGGCCTTCTCCCCATCACTTTGTGAACAATGCACATTAAGTCTGAACTTGAAAAACAATAAAACATATTTCTTCATTCCCATGACTGGAAAAGGTTATTGAACAGGAACTATAAATATTAGGAAAATTAAACTAGATTCATGAGACATGAGTTAGTTAAAAAGAAAAGTGGGAAAAAATTCCCCAGCATAAAACTTTAAAGTTTAAATTCAAAACTAAACAAGTAGTTTTTTTCTCTTTTGAAAATAAAATGTGTTTTGTCTTGTTTTAAATTTATAAGTCTTGAATACTTGGAAACATAGCAAGACTAATTTTCTAACCAATCATTTTTTTAAACATGTACAAGCTTTCATTGAAATACAAAACTAAAATCCTACTAGAATAAGAGGAAATTTAAATTAAGGGGAAATTATGTGTCTTGCAAATCTTAAATTATAATTAAACTTGCAGTCTGAGAAAAGAATTCTAGAGGTTTTTGTGAAATCCAAAGATTCTTGATAAAAAGTATTTCTGCAAGGCCTGAGAGGAATGTAGGCACAATTTCCTTCTACTAACAGAGAGTCAAGGCCTCCAAAGGTACTGGCCACTCAGCTGAGTATATATTCTAGAGGATGAGGAACAAAATTTCAGAATGACAGAGTGGTCACTGGACTATTGACTTTAAAAATAAATAAATAGAAGGTTTCCTCTTATCGTTTAGTTTCTGTGACCCACAAATGACTTTTATATCTTTGCTCTTGCTTAGGAGGTTCAACTGCTTTATATGTCCTGAAAATATCCCCTGGTCCATCTGTGAGGATTCAGACACAAAGAGCTATTTACTTATTTATCAACACCAGGTCATCCCATAGTTTTATCGTAATTGGAATAGACTCCAATACTCAGCCTTCCATTCAGATGTTTCTTCTATAAAGCAATTCTCACTAGCATCCTCTATCTTCGTGTTCACCCTTTCCAGGTGAGTTCAGAAAGAACTGTTATCTCAGGTCTACCTATCCTCATCATTTGTGAAGGATGTTACAGTGGTCCCATTTACGGATGAGGCAACTGAGTCTCAAGGAGAATCAAGTATATACAGGCATATCTCATTTTATTGCATTTTGCTTTATTGCACTTCACTGATTCTGTGTTTTGTTTTGTTTTGTTTTACAGATTGAAGGTTTGTGGCAACCCTGCATGGATCAAGTCTATTGGCATAATTTTTCCAACGGTATTTGCTCACTTCATGTCTCTGTCACATTTTCATAATTATCACAATATTTCCAATTCTTTCATTATTATTATATTTGTTATGGTGACCTCTGGTCTGTGATCTTTGATGTTGCTCTTACATTTATTTCAGGGTGCCACAAACCACACCCACATGAGACAGCGAACTTAATTGATAAATGTCATGTGTGTTCTGACTGCTCCCCTGACCCGCCGTTCCCCTGTCTCTCTCCCTCTCCTCGGAGCGCTCTATTCACAACAATATTGAAATTAGGCCAGTTAATAACCCTACGACGGCCTCTAAGTGTTCAATTGAAAGAAAGAGTCACACGTTTCTCACTTTAAATCAAAAGCTAGAAATAATTAAACTCAGTGAGGAAGGCATGATGAAAGCTGAGACAGGCTAAAAGCTAAGGATCTTGTGCCAAACAGTTAACCAAGTTTTAAATCCAAAGGAAAATTGGAAATTTTGAAGGAAATTAAAAGCACTACTCCAGTGAACACATGAACGATAAGAAAGGGAAACAGCCTTACTGCTGATATAGAGAAAGTTTTAATGGTCTGGATAGAAGATCAAACCAGCCACAATATTCCCTTAAACCAAAGCCTAATCCAGAGCAAGGCCCTAACTCTCTTCAATTCTGTGAAGGCTGAGAGGTAAGGAAGCTGCAGAAGAAAAGCATGAAGCTAGCAGAGGTTGGCTCATGAGGTTGAAGGAAACCATAACACCTCCATAACACAAAATACAAGGTGAAGCAGCAAGTGCTGATATAGCAGCTGCAGCAAGTTATCCAGAAGATCTAGCTAAGATCATTAAGGAAGGTGGCTTCACTAAACAACAGATTTTTAAGGTAGATGAAACAATCTTCTACTGGAAGATGCCACCTAGGACTTTCATAGCTAGAGAGGATAAGTCAAGGCCTGGCTTCAAAGCTTCACAGGACAGGTTGACTGTCTAATTAGGGGCTAATGCAGCTGGTGACTTGAAGTTGAAGCGAATGCTCATTTACCATTCTGAAAATCCTAGGGCCCTTAAGAATTATGTTAAATCTACTCTGCCTGTGCTCTCTAAATGGCACAACAAAGCCTGGATGACAGCATATCTTTTGACAACATGGTTTACTGAATATTTGAAGCCACTGTTGAGACCTACTGCTCAGAAAACAAGACTCCTTCCAAACTATTACTGCTCATTGACAATGCACCTGCTCACCCAAGAGCTCTGAGAAAGATGTACAAGGTTAATGTTCTTTTCATGACTGCCAACACAACACCCATTGTGCAGCCCATGGATCAAGGAGTAATTTAAGCTTTCAAGTCTTATTAAGGAAATACATTTCATAAGCCTATAGCTGCCATAGATAGTGACTCCTCTAATGGCTCTGGGAAAAGTAAATTGAAAATTTTCTAGAAAGAATTCACCATTCTAGATGCCATTAAGAAATTCGTGATTCATGGGAAGAGGTCAAATTATCAATATTAACAGGAGTTTGGAAGAAGTTGACTCCAACCCTCATGGATCACTTTGAGGGTCTCAAGACTTCAGTGGAGGAAGAGCTACAGATGTGGAAATAGCAAGACAACTAGAATTAGAAGTGGAGCCTGAAGATGTGACTGAATTGCTGCAATCTCATAATCAACCTTGAACAGGTGGGGGGGTTGCTTCTTATGGATGAGAAAACAAAGTAGATGAAATCTACTCCTGATGAAGATGCTGTGAAGATTACGAAATGACAACAAAGGACTTAGAATACTACATAAACTTAGTTGATAAAGCAGTCACAGGGTTTGAGAGGATTGACTCCAGTTTTGAAAGAAGTTCTACTGTGGGGCAAATGCTATCAAAAAACATTTCATGCTACAGAGAAATCATTTGTGAGAGGAAGAATCAACAAGGCAAACTTCATCATTGTCTTATTTTAAGAAATTGCTACAGCTACCCTAACTCTCTGCAACCACCACCCTGATCAGTTAGCAGCCATCAACATCGAGGCAAAATCCTCCATCAGCAAAAAGATTATGACTCGCAGAAGCCTTGCAGGATGGTTAGCATTTTTTTAGCAATAAAGAAGGTATGTACATAATTTTTTAAATAATTAAGACATGTACATTAGTTTTTGTACATGCTATTGTATACCTGATAGACTACAGTAGTGTAAACATAACTCTTTATGCACTGGGAAACCAAAAAAGTTTTGACTCACTTTATTGAAATACTCACTTTATTGCAGCAGTGTGGAACCAAACCTGCAATATCTTCAATGTTTACCTGTACCCTAGCTGATGGAGGAGAAGGCAGCTTAGTTAGCTATAAAAGTATCGATTCTTTTTGGTCAAAAAAATCACTTACTTTTGTTTCCAGGGTTTCTGACTCAGCAGTCACCCATCTTTCATGTCAGACCTCCTTCACTGGCCTACTGCTTGGCTCTTCTACTCAGCAAATAGGGGTCACGTGATTTAGTTGAATTGAAGTCACCTGGATTTTTTCCACCACTGCCCCCCCACCCCCTGTGAACAGCACACATACCTTTGCCCTTAACCAATTACAGAAGAGTTTTCTTGTTCTCTATTATCCTTTAAGTACTTAAGAGAGCTTTAACTAATTCTTTAAAGAAAGCCACTACCGTTTGCAGCGTTAATAATTCATTTGTAAAAAATTAAAAATTTGTAGTGAGATATTATAAATTGAAAACGTTATTTGGTCTTTTGGTTTCATCATACTTGCCTGAGGAAATGAGCAGGAGCTTAAAATCTGTCCTTGGGGCTTCCCTGGTGGCGCAGTGGTTGGGAGTCCGCCTGCCGATGCAGGGGACACGGGTTCGTGCCCCGGTCCGGGAAGATCCCACATGCGGTGGAGCGGCTGGGCCCGTGAGCCATGGCCACTGAGCCTGCGCGTCCGGAGCCTGTGCTCCGCAAAGGGAGAGGCCGCAACAGTGAGAGGCCCGCGTACCGCAAGAAAAAAAAAAAATCTGTTCTAATGTTGACCCCTCAGATATATAATCATCATGGAAAAGTGAAGACCTTGGAATTGTTTGGAACTTGGTTTTGTCAAGGCAGATGGCTTTACCTTTTATATGTTTTTCTCTTCTTTATTAGTGCTACAGCTGATAATTATAATCAAGTAGCCCAGAACCATGTGAATTAAATTATCCTGAATAATAATGCGTTTGGTTTTTGCCCAGTATGAAAGGACAAGGATATAAGGCCAAAGGGGAAATTTATCTTTCATCCCTCCTTGATGAATGGTTTCTTTAATAATAATAATAAATTAATCAAATTTTAAGGTGGTTTTCTTTTTCATGGCTTAATTCTACATCCATTTTAGGGAGAAGGAGTTGAAATCTCTGACGGGTGGTTGCACTCATTAATTATTTACATTGAACGTAATGTTCGCTTAGTATCTAATATATCTAACCAGACACTCAATGTTATGTAGACATGTAGATAAATGTGGATGAACGAGACACAGGCCTTAGAATTTGACCAAGGAGAAATGTGTGTAAGAAATTAATTATGATGAATTGGGAGATTGGGATTGACATATATACACTAATATGTATAAAATGGATAACTAATAAGAACCTGCTGTATAAAAAAATAAATAAAATAAAATTCAAAAAACTAATCATAAACATAAATTTTTAAAAAATAAATTAATTATAAGAGTATGTTTTAATGATGAAACTGGGAAAGATTTCACAGAGGAGATCACATTGAATATGGTCCCAGAAGACTGAGTTTGCTGTCTTGGAGGGGGCAAGAAGAACATTCCACATAGAGGGAATAATTATGCAGATATACGGACAGATGCAAGTTGGAAATTTTATGTTCAGGAGGTAAATAGCTCAAAAACTCAAATTTGAAGTCAAAGTTTATCAAATTTTTTTCTCTCCTTCAGTCCTTTAAGAAGTCTAAGTTGTTAAGATGATAGTGATACCATTTTAATCTGATGCATTGTTTAATTGCTTCAATGATCAGATTTAAATAGTCTTTTCACAGTGTCTCTCCTCCACAATCTCTGATAGGCCAGCAAGGTGTCAGCAGAAAAGTGAGCTGACATTGGGAGCCCTGAATGGTGACAGACCGGTCACTTTCTCCAAAACACGAGTGCTCATGAAAGAGCATGTTGTAAGATGCTTAAGCACCGTGGTCTAGATGCTATCATAAAATGGCATGGAATTGGTAATGACGCCTAAGCTTAGTGGGTCTAAAGCTTGGGGTTGAGAGAAGGTTTTTAGATTCATTTAGTATCATATACCTGAGGCAGGGAGACAATGATGTGAAAGTGGTAGCCCGTGTTCTTTCGCAAATGACTATGCAGGAGAGTGAGGTTGTCACAGAAGTGCCCTTTGTATCAGGAAACATTTTGGCAGAGCGTGAGATGGTTAGACATTTCTAAAAAGCATTAGGATTATGTTTTTTACTTTCCTTGTGATAATAATTTTACATTTAGGTAATCAAGTATCACTCTATAGCAAGTCATCTACTTTAGGTATCCTCATGTATTCATTTAAGATGATTCTATGCAGCAGACTCTTAGAGGCTAGGCATATAACAAAAGAAAGAAAAAAGTCCATAACTCCTTCCCTTAAGGTGCTACCATTGTGAGATTGGGAAGAATATGTTAATGTGCGGAAAGGCAGTCTGAAGACTTTAGGAACCATGGTCCCTTTGGGCAGGCACTGCAGCAATGGGAATGGTAAAAGCTCAAGATTAAGAGAAATCATTCCAATGGAAACTACACCCCATATAGTCATTTGAAACCTACCTCCTTTAGAATGGATAAACTTTTTCTCAAAGAATATAGTAGTCTGGAAATCTCAGGATGCCATAGAACTGGGTGTCCAAGAACATGCCTGGAAAAATACTTCAGGCCACTTGGATAAAGCCAAGAACCCACTGCCTGCTCCTACTCCAGCCACACCCTTCAAAGTAATTCATCAGAATTCATGCTGTCTTTGATGAGGCAGTAGGAGCTGACGTCTAATCTTACTGTAGATCGTAAGTAAATATTAGCTTATGCCAAAACAAAGAGGATGGCCGTTGCCACTGATTGGCCTAAATCATAGGCTATATATAGGATTTACGTGGAACTCCAGGAGTTCTTGGATCACATTTTGAGAACCACTACCCTAGTGCACTTTATGCTGGTGTCTTCTTGGAGAGTATATATCTGGGATATATAGATGGAAAGTTCATGCTTCTAGTAAGGCCAGAGATGGAAACTCCATGTGTGCAACTTTCAGGAAAGCTTCAGGCTGATATGTTCACAATTTATTCATTAGATTGCCTGGAAATGATTTTTGGTCAGAGTAAGTTTTGGTATTCTTCTGGGTTTTTTTTTTAAGTGTAGAAAGTTTCTTTTTTTTCATCTGTAATATTCAGCATTCCAGCCATATCTGCACACTTTTATCAGAGATGCTTAATCATTTTTTGGTTTACCTTTCAAGAAGCCTGAAATGAGGTTGGGTTTTCTATGACTTTGACTCGTAAATAAATATGCAACTGAGGTAAAGTCCACCTCATTTTAAATATGCATTTTCTCAGAGAATACTTACTTACCAGTCTCTAGTCCTAAATTTTTGTCATCATTGTAATAGTCTCTTTTTGGGCACATGAATGAAACACACTCACACACACACACACACATTCCCATGCACATTCTTCCCGTACCATGATATAAAGTCTAGGAGTTTGTCATTCTAATTGCCAGTGGTTGAAATTCTGATTTCAAAAAAATAATAAAACAAATTGAGAAATCCTGAGATTTTACTTCGTCTAAGCACTCAGCAAGGGAAATGAGCTTAATTTGAAAAATGGTGGTGATATATGCACTGGATTTCCTACCCAGCTGGGAGATTTATAGCATGAATAAGATGCCAAGAAATGAACCAATAGGGTACTGTGTGTGATTGTCTTTAAAGGGGAAAATTATTCTACAGGACTCATGAGCCATAATTTCAAATGCTTGTGTAAATATGGTTTAGTTCATCATCACCTTTTCCAATTATGTTTATGTTCAGCTCCAGAGTACAGCTTCTGCTTCCTTGTTTGAAATGCCACCAACTGAACTAGCGTTTTCATTAATACAAACAATGTTTACAGTGTCCAGAAATGATGATAGGAATATAGGAGTCTTTTGTTATTTGTAAATTAGACATACCTCAAAGAGGTGCCCCATTAGCTCTGGCTTAGCTTTTGAACATAGCCTATTAAAATATTACAATTTTTAGGTTCTTCATGAAATTTTCATATTTATATAGTAATTATTATAATTATGTAGATAAAATAATATTATTTTTTATTTCTAAAAATATAATTTGCATACCTAAATAGATTAGGAATTAAATCATAGTTTCTGAATAAAAAACTTTTGTTTTTCAGGAAAGTTATAGAACCACTAAATATTTGGAAACACACCTATAGCTTTGTTGGTAACTAAAGTTTTATACTTAGAAAACTACAAAATATTTTAACTGTGTTAAATATGGTGTAGGGGTTATTTTCCCCAAGTCGTTGCGACTTGGAGAAAACTGCCTGAGTTTGAATCCTAGCTTCACTCTCCATGACCTTGGAGAGTTGCCCGATCTCTGTGTGCCAGTTTCTTCATCTGTAATATGGGGATAATAATAGATCCTATCTTAGAGGTTTGTTGCAAAGATTAAATTAGTAAAAATTTGTTAGCGAGAACAGTGAAATAGAAGTGTTTACTCTTTTTTTTTTTTTTTTTTTTTTTGCAGTACGTGGGCCTCTCACTGTTGTGGCCTCTCCCGTTGCGGAGCACAGGCTCCGGACGTGCAGGCTCAGTGGCCATGGCTCATGGGCCCAGCCGCTCCGCAGCATGTGGGATCTTCCCGGACCGGGGCACGAACCAGTGTCCCCTGCATCGGCAGGTGGACTCTCAACCACTGCACCACCAGGGAAGCCCTAGAAGTGTTTACTCTTGCTAATATGGCATTTCACAATTGTAAATAGGGGTTCAAGAAGGAGTAAAATAAGAAATATGTAAGGTATGACACAATCAAACAGAAACAAGGCTTTGCAAGTGCTAGGCTGTGAACGACACCTTGACATCTTTTGTCCACTCCAGGAAACAGGATATTATCTGTAAATATTACTGAGTCTTCCTGATTCAGGCGTCTTTCCTTAATAATACCTGAAGACAAAGTTGTTAAATACTTAAAGATCGGGCTTCCCTGGTGGCGCAGTGGTTGAGCGTCCGCCTGTCGATGCAGGCAACACGGGTTCGTGCCCCGGTCCAGGAAGATCCCATATGCCGCGGAGCGGCTGGGCCCGTGAGCCATGGCCGCTGAGCCTGCGCGTCCGGAGCCTGTGCTCCGTGGCGGGAGAGGCCACAACAGTGAGAGGCCCGCGCACCGCAAAAAAAACCCCAAACAAAAAAAAAAAATTAAAGATCATCAAAAAGCTAATTAAGAATAATTGGGTGCTGAATTAGCTGATCTTCTGCTTTATTGTCCAGGGTTCTCTATTCTTCAAAGTTGATACATTCGGCATTTGACTCTTTCTCCTTTCCATGTTTAGCTATTGACTCATATTGTCATTCTTTCTGATTTAGTTCAAATTTGGATCATCATTATCTTTCTTTGTCAACTACTCCTTGCTTCTCTTTCTGCTGCTCACCCTAATTTCACCTTTCCCAAACTCAAAACGAATTTTTTTAAAGGAATATATGCTATCCTACTTTACCTGGTTGCTTATATCCAGCTGTCCTGCCTCTAACAGCATAAAAGACATGCTATGTGTCAATGGACTGAATGATGGTTACTGCCCTGCTAGTTCTCAGTGGTAACAATCCTAGCTGATTCCTCACCAGCACCTCTAAATCAAAGTAGGGAAGAATGGTTTTGTGGTACAATATACTAGTTGAAAGATATTGGTCGGGTCTTACTGCTTGAAGTCATAGGTGAGAAGAAGAGGGAACCATATATCTTTGGATCTGAACTGGTGACCTAGACATGAGTTCCAGCACCTGTTAAATACCCCAGAGCTATGCTAGCTTATAAAGTGATTACTCACTATTGGTTTGAAAACAGATGTTAAGGAAGAGAAAAAGGACACACTGAAAACCAAGCTTGAACTAAGGACCTTTGGAAAATCACTCTAATACTTGCCCAACCATGCTCAGTGGGAAGACTTCCTTTATTGAATCCATACTTTATCAGAATGCCTTCTCAGAAGACACCCAGTTTTTTCAAAATCCTTGTTCAGCAGAAAGCACTTGACATAATGGAAGGAGGAAGGACCAAAATGGTAATAATTTCACGCCCTCATCCCTTCCTTTGCCTTTTTTTCACTGCAGTTCAGGCAAAGTAGCATGGAGAGCAGAATATCGCAGTATGGTAGAAAGAACTCTGGACTAGGCGATGGGGTCAGTGTGTGGATCTAAGGTCTGTCACTTGGGAAAGGCCATTCCTCTGCCTGAATGTCAACGTCTATTCACATGAGAAGGTAATGATATGTACCTCACAGAAATGTTGTGAAGATTAAATGAGACTTTCGTATGTTGCAATAGTAATATTAGACATTATTACTGCTTTTTACTAGCAATGAATAATTTTGATGTTATAGATCTGAATAATTAAGGTCCTCAAACCAAACCATTTTTTGTCCCATAAATTCATAATTGGCATGTCTTCTGGGATGCAGTATGTGAAGTGCACAGGGCTCAGACAGTAGGAGATGAGAGGTCTGAAGACAAACTCAGGTAAGGCACTTTTAGTCAGTGCCAGTCAGGTCTCTGACCCTTGGTTTTCCTTTCTAATGTATGATGGCGCCTAGCACAGTGAATAGTTCACAGTAAACAGCTATCATATTATAAAATATTTTGGGTTTTTTTTTTTTTTGCTTTGTTAAACCTTCATATTATCATCCATATTATGGGGTTGCTTTTGTTTACAATTGCTTTATGGGTCCTCAAGCATTGTGCTTAATGAATAGTAAGTGCTGACAAGATTGTACCTTATAAAGATGTCATTTGGATTGATAAAACATTAAATGTTAATATAGCGGGCTCAAACGTTCTTTTTTGTTCAGATATCCTAACTGGAAATTCTTTAGAAACTCAAGTTTCTGAGGAATGTAAACATTGATAAGACATGGTTATTGCCTTCAGGAAGCTTACATCTTAGTAGGAGGCATTTCTTTCACTAAAAGCTGTGTCCAGGGCTTCCCTGGTGGCGCAGTGGTTGGGAGTCCGCCTGCCGGTGCAGGGGGCGTGGGCTCGTGCCCCGGTCCGGGAGGATCCCTGTGCGTCTGGAGCCTGTGCTCCGTGGCAGGAGAGGCTGCGGCAGTGAGAGGCCCGCGTACCGAAAAAAAAAAAAAAAAATCTGTGTCCAACAGAATGTGGTCTTTTTATGGTGACTGGGCTATTAAGTAAGAAACGGAAAACGCTTTCAGAGATTAGACAGCAGTCTCTGAAGTCAAACTTCTGTCAAAAGGGATGAGTGATGTGGAACTGGATTGGTGGGGCCGGCGGAGGGGGTGGGGTGGAATTAAAGCCTGTTACTTGTATTCTATTGTCAGGCACAGTACTAGGCAAGTCACATTCATTGCTTTAGTTAATCCTAAAAGCAATCCTATGAGATGGGTTGCAAAACGTTGACTTTATGGTTGAAAACAGTTGGTAACTCAGAGAGGTGAAACAAGCTTGTCTAAGAACACACACCCAATGAGCGCTGGAGATGGGATTTCAATCATTAACACAGGGAGTGGATTAGAAAGTGGGTTTTGTTCAATTTAATTGAAAAAAATTTTGAATCTGAGTATCTCACCTTCTGCAAAAATTTCTTATTTTCCCTCCTGGATTCTTCTCCTTCCCTTCTCTGTTGGGCCTGATAATGAGTTCAATTCTGGATTTTGGAGCCCTCTGATCAGGTCTATAGTCATCTTTCTGTGCACATAACCCAGGAAGGCTTATCTTATTTTTTTAACCTGCATACTTACAGCAATAAGAACTGATAGCTATTGCAGATGTGCTAGTGTTTAGCATTCATATGAAAGGAAAGTCACCCAACATTAATTTAATTGTATAAATATGGTATAGAATACACCACAATTAAGATATATGACTCAATCACTTATCCTTTTAACAAATACTAGTGATTATTGCTCCCACCCCCTCAATAAGTCACAAAACTTTAAAAAGTAGTTTTAGGTAATCAGTATAGTCAGCCACAAGTATCAAATTAACATGGCTTAGCAGAAAGGATTTTTTTCCCCTTATGTATTAACAAATCTGAAGATGGATAAACCAGGATAGATAAAGAAGAAGGATGGAGGGGCAAGGAGACCAGGAGTCTGTCTCTTTCTTTTTTTTCTTTTCTTTTTTCTTTCTCCCTTCCTCCCTTTCTTCCTCTCTCTCTCCCTTTTTTCCTTCCTTCCTTTCTTCCTTCCTGTTAGAACACTTAACATGAGATCTACCCTCATAACTAGAGACCTGCTGTACAACCAAGTCTGTCTCTTTAAAAAAAAAAAATTCTGGGAAGCCCCAGCTACCAATTTCACCTTCTCCTTGGCTGAAATCTATCACATGGTTACTCCTAGGAGCAAGGAAGGCTGTGTTGTGGTTTGAATTATTTAAATTGGAAGAAAAAGAGAAATATTATCAGAGACACAGAAAAAGGTCTCTTTAGAATATCAAGAATTTTAGTTTTCCAGCCTCCCTAGTAAAGAAAAGCAAGGCAGAAAAGGGCTACGAAAGGCTTTGAGGAAGCTATCAGGTCACCCACAATGCTGGGCATGGGAAGCTAACTGGCCTTCCCGGGACTGTGTTTAATAATACAAAGGGCATTCTGGTTCTACTATTTACTGTGAATCACATTCATGTTTCTTGACCTCTGTCAAGCTCATCGGCCTATTTATAAAACAGAGATAATTATAGTGCTTATTTATTTTAAAGTATTTTATAAGACGGTGAATGAAAAAAAGTGCTTAACATCATGCCCAGCACATAGTTAATTTTAATAAATATGAGCAACTATAAAAGTACAATCACTGATATTGTAAAGCATAACACATACTTCTTGACTAAAGTGAGCCTTTTTACATTAACTGCACATTCCCTTTAGTTTCTTGCTTTGTTTGTTATTTTTCTGTCCTAGGAATACCCTTCCTAAGCTCTGGATGTGTCCTCTGAGAAGGTACCCATGACACAGACCACACTGGACACCAACTCAGATACTGGGGGACGGTTCCACGACAGCTGAGTGCGGACATGCTGATCACTGAGCCCCTTGATGAATGAAAAGCTGCTAAGCTCTCCTCTCAAGCTGATGGGGCTGGTGCTGCCTTGAAGCGCTGAGAGATGCCATGCCAATTCACGGCAAGGTCTTTATTGTTGAAACTCTTGCATCATGACATCTTTATGCATGTGAAAATACAGGATGAATTTCAACTATATGATATTGTTCATGTTCATCAGAAATGTTATTTGTCTTTACAAAGTCTGGTTTCAATGAACCAGTTATGTAATGGATATTAAATAAACATGGAATTTTACATGTTCATAATATTTGGTTTCTTGTTGTGATTTTGATGAACTACACTTTCGAGCACTGTCAGTTCATCCTTATTTACAAACAAAACGTTTGCCTGTAGCAGAGTGATGTAGTGACTTGCTTTATTTTAAGATAAGTCAACTTTTCTATTCAATGTTTAATGTGAAACTGACTCAAAATGTTCTTTTAGGCCACATTTACATTTCTCTCTGTATAACATGTATTATACTATCTTAATGCTGTGAGCTATATAAACCAAAGACATTCTAATTCTGTTTTTAATGTATTTTTCCAAGATAAATAATTTATAACACACTAAGTAAGGAGCTCATATTAAAAGAATTATATGACCTACTGAAATGGATCTATGGAAATTGACTCTCTTAAAAGTAATTCTGTGAAATTATTTTATATAAAATTGACTTCCTTATATGAATTCTTGACAACAAATATAAAACAAAAAGAACTTGAAATCTCCCTTCTGTCCTTTTACACATTGAAGAGAAGTAATCGAATACTTTCTAACTTTATGATTTTGGGGGTTCTTAGAAAAAGAAACCAGATGAATAGTAAACATTTCAGTTGCACATATCAGCTCTGGCTACCTATTTAAAATAAAAATACTGGGAACATATGTATATGTATAACTGATTCACTTTGTTATAAAGCAGAAACTAACACATCATTGTAAAGCAATTATACCCCAATAAAGATGTTAAAAAAAAAAATAAAATAAAAATACTTTTCAAAGTACTCCTTTCAAAGTACTAGTCTTTTCACATTTAAAGTGATATAGTTTTATCTGTGGGTTTATTTGTGAAATGTTTTCACATTGCCATCCAGGTGAAGAAATATCTTTGGGGTTTTTTGTCTTGTTTTTTTTTTTTTTTTTTTAATTTGGAAGGCTGAAAATAAGTAACCCTGAGCCTAAAAGGCACCTTGTGAGCACTCACATGCATCACAAGAGATAAGAAAAGCGATGAAAGGGCAAACAAATATTCCAAGCATTAAGGTTCCTTTAACCTTGAAAGGGTTTGTTTCAAATGGGCACTCATGGCATACCATGACCTCCTAACGTTATCAAGTACATATCAGTGTATTTGACATTCTGCCTTTGCAGGGAGGCACCAGGAAGATGTTGGGGAAGGGAAAACTGACCAGCTTTCAGAGAGAGTTTCAGATAACAGGGTGATGGTGTCTGGTTTTTAGTTTTAAAGTTGGGGTGGTGGCAGAAATAAGGGAAAGAAAGGGAGGAGAGAACTGGGGAACCTGAAGAGTTGAAGGAGTGGAAGAAATCTTTAGGAATTTTAGTGACAAAGTGCAGATTCCTATGACCATGCTTCAGAGCATCCTAGGACCAGCTTGCAAGGGGCAGCAAGATTATTTAAAAGAGTTAGAACTTTGGAGTCATAAAAAATAGTTTTCTATGCCATTTCTTGGATCGGGCTACTTTTGTGGGTAACTAACTTCACCCATTCCTAGGATTCTTTCCATTTGACTAGTTCCATTTTTCAGGCAGTGACCTTTCCCTGACCTCGGCCCCAAATTCCAGGTCACCTTGCTGTAGCCTTGGTGTGGTGCTGAATAGAGGGCTTACCAGATTGTTGGCACCGGATAAGTGGTACTGAGCACAATCGTCCTCTTTCATGAGCGGGAGGGAAGTTGCCTTTCCTAGGGTTCAGAGATCTGGGCTGACTTACGCCTCCTTTTCATTTTGTTGTTCAGTAATTTTCCCTCTGGCCAGATCTGCAAACTGGTTGCCTTGCAGGAAGGTGACATGCACCACTGATGCAAAAAGAAAAAACAAAAAAATACTATTGGCATCAGCACAACATCCAACGGTACTTCCAAACAGTTTCATTTTATGATAGAATAGGTCAATTATTTGCCCCAAATAATTAAAAAGTTTCATTGCTTAAACTTAATCTCATATCTTTATGTTCCTATGTTGTTATTTAATTATACTCCTCTTCTGAGTGGAATCATTATCTGAACACCGAGCTTTGCGAGTTTTCCAATCCACCCCCAAATTATCTTGGGAAAGACCTCCTTCTTCCTCAAAATGAAAATAACCTGTATCTGCCAAGTTTTTAAACAGTGACAAAATAATTGTTTGATTATACCTCAGTCAGAGACTCTAAATAACCTCAGTCATCAGCCTCCATGTTGCCACACGGCCATGGCTCCACAAGCAGGATGGTCATTTCTGATGTTCTAGACGGTTCTGCTCCTCTTTTTTAGGAAGAAACCTAATGGGTCCTAATGCTGAGATTCAAGGGCTACAGTGAATGGCAAATTCTGACATGTCACATTGAAATGCAAAGCTAGTGTACGAGCCTCTCTCTTTTGAATAAATCAATATGGCAATACTGACAATTTTCAAGCCTACCTCTCTCTATTCTGTGTTTCCTCCCATTCTAAGGATGTCAGAACTAAAGAAGGACAAAAAAGAAGAAATAAAGAAAAAGAAGAAGGATCTCAATAGTGAATGGAAAACATCAAGCTAATCTCTTATCTTGGCATCCAACTCAGTCAGTTCTTGGAAAAATAGTGCTTCGAATTATTTTTCAAATGATTAGATTCATGTCTTATGTTTGGACATTTAATTAGGCTTAAGGGAAAAAACACGGAAGTTTTTTAATACCATTCTGCTGTGTAAAATACTCATGAATGTTTCCACCATATCAGGTAATTCCCGATCAAATACACTTGTGATTCCAAGTGGCCTGGCCGGGGCGCCGAAGCACGCAACTGCCAGCCAATGCTAGCTCCACGCAGCACGCATTGTGCCCTGCGTGCTTTAAAGCAATCAAACGAGTCTGCAAATGTTCTTCAAAGAATACATCTAGAATGTTGCTTCTCTAAACATCTCCTTGGCATTCATTCTATTTTCCACTTTGAATTGCTGCATTTAGTTTTGTATTGACCTTCTATAGCAAGGAGGTTTTATTAACTCTTTGATCTTCTGGCTTTGGGATGAAAACAAAGAATATATAAATGAGCACTTTGTACACTGTCTTATAGAGGAGACCAGAAGAAAAAAGGAAATATGTTTTCATCAAACAGATTGGTCTGTGTGGAGAATTTCAGCCCTTCCTGTTCTTTTCTCTCTTTAAGCAAAACGCTTATCAGTGTTGTACATGTGTTTGTTTTAATGTTGCCTGAATAACTAGATCTTTGTTTCTCTTCTCTCTAGCGGCCATAGCTGAGGTGAGGGTCAGATATCTCTTTGTGGATTTTCTTTTTAAGGCATTCTTCATCCTTGGTTTTTCTAACCCTAAGTGCCATTCTTGGGACAACTGCCATCGTCTTTATGGGTTGAAGGCAGCCCTGCTCTGTTTCCAAGTGTTCCTTTGCATGTGTCTCCGTGAGTGGGGCAAGGGAGCGGATCTGCGGTCAGGTAGTTGCCTAATACTTTGAGGAGAAATAGATTGAGAATCCTACCTCCAAATCCCAGTTCTGTACTTCAGTGTAACTGTGTCTATATATTCTGGAATGGAGTCTCAAAATTTATTTATCTTGCCCCTAAAGTCCTAAACTTGTGACATTATTAATCTAGAGATGAGACACTGCCTTTCACAATGGCTGACTGTATTTTTACTCTTTGTCACCCTTTGGTTTGTTTCCTTTTACATACTCATATGATTCTATGTTTTTGGTCTTTAACACAACTTTGGAAGCAAAACTTTAGGTAAAATATTATAAACTACCACCATTCTTCGATAGAAATAAAAGAGTGGAAATAGTTACTAATCAGAACAAGCTTTTTCTTTTCCCAATCTTATAATCAGTCATTTATTATAACACACACTTTCTTTAGCATCTTGAATTCTGAAGCTCTTATTTGCTGTTAAATCTGAAGCAACTTGAACGAAGAGCCTGGGGACTTTCTGGATATGCTCAATCCAGACTCTAGAACAACAGGTGCTCCAGTTGGATGCTGATAATGTTATCTGGTCCTTTTGTAGTGCCTTAGGTTTACTTGAAATGCAAAACCTTTTTTTTTTTTTTAATCTCAAAATGTTTTCATTTTGCTTTGGCTAAGGTTTTCTTTTACCTGACTCATGTAACACTATTCGCTGTTACTGGTGTGCTAAAAGTGATAAAGTAAGTGATAAACTTACCTTAGAGATGGAGAAAAATGAGTGATAGTTTACCTAGGTGCTTTGCCCAAGTAAAGCAGGCCCAGTATTAGAACCCACACCTTTTAATTTCCTGCCTGCTTTAATTTGCTTTTCTGGGTCAGACAAAGGGTGGGGGAAATGATCAACTATTGAAACAGGAGATATTCAGCTTTTCATCCTTGGTATTTTCTCCAGTGATACTCTCATCTGTGAGAGGAGTGCCTACCAGCTTGGTCAACCCCTTTTCACATTTTCATTTGGTGCCTTTTAATTGGTTTTTTTGGAGAATATTCGTTCCTCATCCTAGCAATTATTTATATTGTTTTATGTTTGTTTGTCTTATCATACTTCAAATTATAATTTCCCTAAGATGAAAACTTGCTTATGCTCTAGAATATGTTCTAAAAATATTTTGCAATGATATTAATAACGATAAATTACTGAAAACTGTGAGACTGCTTCTACTGGGAAATTTGTATTTATAGATAAGTTACTGACTTTGAAAGGGTGTCAGTCTGGCAGTTGTGATCAGAAAATAGTCTAAATTTACATATACATCAGGAATATTTCTAAACATTCTACTGAAATACCTTTCTATAACAAAGCAAGTACTGAGCAATCAACATTTACATACATGCAGTGCTTTAACCTTGGGTACAAAGCAAGATGATAAACAAAGAGATTATTATTTATTAATAATTATAATATAATTATAACTAACTGTATATTATGCTAATATAATTATTAATTACATTATTACATTTTTAGATGAAAATTATATATATACTATAATATATATATATATATGAAATGCTGAAATTTGAGATCTTGAAATACTAATTGTTTTAAATGGTTCCAGAGAGATTGTAAAAGATTGGGAGAAAAAAATTAAATTACTTACAGAATTCTTTTCCATCTTTACCTTTTCGTGGTCCATTAAAAAAAAAATAGTGCAAAACAGTATGACATTTATTCAGAGGCTAATAGCATTTTTAACCTATTTGATAATCTTAAACTATGTAATCATAAAATAATATTGTGGTGGGTGTACATAGGGTGTACTATTAAACAGCTGAAGGGGAAAGCCCTTTATCATGGACAATTATTTATTTAGATTTTTCATCCATGTTACTAGGTCAAAGAGTAAATTTGTTTTTCTACTTTGCAAAATGGTGGGGGCAAAGGAATTTAAGGATCAAGGGCTCTTGTGAAAAGTTCTGACTGTCTTAATGCTTGTGGAGAAAAAACCAAAAGGGCTCTTCGTTAAAAATGGTGAACTAATTAAATGCACTTATCTCTTCTCCTTTCACAACCTCTGCCAAAGTGATAGTGAAAGAATAGCAAAGGTATTTGTCTCTAAGAAAAGAAAATGAGAAAGAAAAAACAATGAACATGGGATTTCAATAACTATTTGGAAGAAAAGCAGATAGAGAAGTATAAACAGATCAGAGGAACAGAGCCAGAAGCGTGCCCAAAAGCCCTGAGAGACTGAAAGCAGAAGGAAGCGTGGAGTGCAGGGCTGGAAACTAGAGGGGTGGAAAGCTTGAATACAGACAGGGTGAACTCCCAGATCTCTTCCCTCCCTATACACACACACACACACACACACACACACAACCTTCACTCTCTCCCCAGCAGGAGAGAGGGGGTTATTCTCCAAAGAAAATGAACTATACTGGCTCTGGTTTCAAGGATCCCAGGCATAGCAGAGACTGAGGCTAACACACAGGACTGAAATAAATCAAAGTTTAATACTAAATTGTAAAACTTCTATCCCCTTCTCTGGCTCTGCTCTCAAAATTCTTGCAACTAGGAACATGCTTTCCTACATAGGAAACTTCAAGAGAAGTCTCTAGAGAAATTGAATGGTCCCCAAGAAAAGACCTATACAAACTGAAATTTGGGTACTCCCAAGAAAATGCTGGTTTAGTCCTACAGTGAAGTCTAGTCATCAGTAAGCTCTCACTGTACATGCAGAGCTTTCACTCAGCTTTATAATGTTCTATGTTTAAAATATGACTAGGCAACTAAGGATCACCAGACACATAAGCAAAGTCTTCCATGTGAAAGACAGAGACAGAAAATCTAAAGACAGAGGGAAAAATAGTGACTGAAAGAACAGAGAAAAAGAATTCAAAATTATTATAGTCAGTATCTTCAGATATATGAGAAAAAAATTGTGTCCAAGAAGCAAAAACAGAATGTTATGAAAAAGAAATAAAAGAAATAACTTTTTTTTTTTTTTGTGGTACGTGGGCCTCTCACTGTTGTGGCCTCTCCTGTTGCGGAGCACAGGCTTCAGACGTACAGGCTCAGCAGCCATGGCTCACGGGCCCAGCCGCTCTGCCGCATGTGGGATCTTCCCGGGCCGGGGCACGAACCCATGTCCCCTGCATCGGCAGGCGGACTCTCAACCACTGCACCACCAGGGAAGCCCCAAGAAATAACTTCTGAATATGAAAAATACAGTCTTAATTAAAAATTCAACAGAAAAGTAAAAAAGATAAAGTTAAGAAAATGATTCAGAAAGTAGAGTAAGTCAAAGAATTGGAAAATAAGAGAGAAAAGATATGAGCAGAATTATCTATCTCAATATAATGACTACACAAAGAACATATATTCCTTTTGTAATCGTGTTCATAAGTTAATGGTAGATATTCCATGTGGCTGGTGTTATGGCTCTCATGAATTTTGCAATGGAAGAAAGTGCCACAACTTTATTGGGAAAGGTCTTCAGAGAGTTGAGAAATGGCCAATCTCACTAGGTGCCAAAGTCAGTATGGTCCAGACTTGAATAAACACAATTTTCTATCGATTCAAGACTGACCGAGGTCACTGCTAGTACTGAGCATCCTAGGGTTGGTAGCCAGTCAATGAAAGAGACCATTACAAGGACTGGGTCAACTATAGGGTCCAACTGTAGGGTCCATTAATGAGACCATAAATGAAATACTCAAAATTCTAGGGCTTCATTCATTCATCCATTGATTCTTCAAACATTTAGTTACTATCATCCTTTCCTCTTCCCTGTGCCTTAAGACATTTGGTCTTTAATACACAAAATAACAAATAAACGCAGTTAATTTTCCTTGTAACCTTTTCTGATTCTTTTGTACTCTCTCTACTGCATTTTATCTCCATCTCACCCGCTCCTCCCCTCTGCCTGAAAAAAGTCACATTATAAGTCTGTCTCATGCAGCATTGCCCATATAGTCATCTCAGAAATATTTGATATTAATTTGTATACATATTGTGGCATATGTGCTGTTAATAAAATATTCTCCTTGTGGACACAGTAGGATTGTATTTCCTCTTCAGTGAAATTAGGCATGGTCATGTGACTACTTGGTCAATAGAATTTGAGTAAAAGTGAATATAAATTGCTATCGCTTTTTCCTTCTGCCATGGTGACTGGAAATGTTCCAACTGCTTTTCTGTTTGACTCAAGTGAGGATGATGCAGAGCAAAATTCCAAGTCAACCCATGGAAAAATAGAGTGAGCAAGAAGAAATAATCTCTGAAGGGCTTAAGGAGGCTTCCGGGAAGATGGCGGAAGAGTAAGACGAGGAGATCACATTCCTCCCCACAGATACACCAGAAATACATCTACACGTGGAACAACTCCTACAGAACACCTAATGAATGCTGGCAGAAGACCTCAGACCTCCCAAAAGGCAAGAAACACACCACTTACCTGGGTAGGGCAAAAGAAAAAAGAATAAACAGAGACAAAAGAATAGGGATGGGACCTGCACCAGTGGGAGGGAGCTGTGAAGGAGGAAAGGTTTCCACACACTAGAAGCCCCTTCGCGGGCGGAGACTGCGGGTGGCGGAGGGGGGAAAGCTTTGGAGCTGTGAAGGAGAGCGCAGCCACAGGGGTGCGGAGGGCAAAGCGGAGAGATTCCCACACAGAGGATCAGGGCCAACCAGCACTCACCAGCCCGAGAGGCTTGTCTGCTCACCCGCCGGGGCGGGCGGGTTTGGGAGTTGAGGCTGGGGATTCGGTTGGAGCCCCAGGAGAGGACTGGGGTTGGCGGCATGAACACAGCCTGCAGCAGGTTAGTGCGCCACGGCTAGCCGGGAGGGAGTCTGGGAAAAAGTCTGGACCTGCCGATGAGGCAAGAGACTTTTTCTTACCTCTGTTTCCTGGTGCGCGAGGAAAGGGGATTAAGAGCGCTGCTTAAAGGAGCTCCAGAGATGGGCGCAAGCCACGGATAAAAGCATGGACCCCAGAGACGGGTATGAGACGCTAAGGCTGCTGCTGCCGCCACCAAGAAGCCTGTGTGCGAGCACAGGTCACTATCCACACCACACTTCCGGGGAGCCTGTGCAGCCTGCCACTGCCAGGGTCCCGGAACCCAGGGTCAACTCCTCCGGGAGAACGCACAGCACGCCTCAGGTTGGTGCAACGTCACGCCGTGGCCTCTGCCGCCACAGGCCCGCCCCACACTCCGTGCCCCTCCCTCCCCCCCGGCCTGAGTGAGCCAGAGCCCCCGAACCAGCTGCTCCTTTAACCCCATCCTGTCTGAGCGAAGAACAGACGCCCTCTGGCGAACTACATGCAGAGGCAGGGCCAAATCCAAAGCTGAGCCCCTGGGAGCTGTGAGAACAAAGAAGAGAAAGGGATATCTCTCCCAGCAGCCTCAGAAGCAGCGGATTAAAGCTCCACAATCAACTTGATGTACCCTGCATCTGTGGAATACATGAATAGACAACGAATCATCCCAAATTAAGGAGGTGGACTTTGAGAGCAAGATTTATTAGTTTTTCCCCTTTTCCTCTTTTTGTGAGTGTGTATGTGTATGCTTCTGTGTGAGATTTTGTCTGTATAGCTTTGCTTCCACCATTTGTCCTAGGGTTCTATCCGTCCTTTTTTTTTTCATTTTTCTTAATAATTATTTTTTATTTTAATCACTTTATTTTACTTTATCTTCTTTCTTTCTTTCTTTCCTTCCTTCCCTCCCTTAGACAACGAATCATTTCAAATTGAGGAGGTGGGCTTTGAGAACAAGATGTATGATTTTTTTCCCCTTTTCCCCTTTTTGTGAGTATGTATGTGTATGATTCTGTGTGAGATTTTGTCTGTATAGCTTTGCTTCCACCATTTGTCCTAGGGTTCTATCCGTCCCTTTTTTTTTTTTAATTTATTTTCTTTTTTTTCTCTTAATAATTATTTTTTATTTTAATAACTTTATTATATTTTATCTTACTTTATTTTATTTTATTTTATCTCCTTTCCCTTTTTCCTTCCTTCCCTCCTTCCTTCCTTCCTCCCTCCCTACCTCCCTCCTTCTTTCTTTCTTTCTCTCTTTCTACTTCTACTAATTCTTTCTTTCTACTTTTTCTCCCTTTTATTCTGAGCCATGTGGATAAAAGGCTCTTGGTGCAGCAGCCAGGAGTCAGTGCTGTGCCTCTGAGGAGGGAGAGCCAACTTCAGGACACTGGTCCACAACAGACCTCCCAGCTCGACATAATATCAAACGGCGAAAATCTCCCAGAGATCTCCATCTCAACACCAGCACCCAGCTTCACTCAACGACCAGCAAGCTACAGTGCTGGACATCCTATGCCAAACAACTAGCAAGACAGGAACACAACCCCACCCATTAGCAGAGACGCTGCCTAAAATCATAATAAGTCCACAGACACCCCAAAACACACCACCAGACGTGGACCTGCCCACCAGAAAGACAAGATCCAGCCTCATCCACCAGAACACAGGCACTAGTCCCCTCCACCAGGAAACCTACACAACCCACTGAACCAACCTTAGCCACTGGGGACAGACACCAAAAACAATGGGAACTACGAACCTGCAGCCTGCAAAAAGGAGACCCCAAACACAGTAAGATAAGCAAAATGAGAAGACAGAAAAACACACCGCAGATGAAGGAGCAAGATAAAAACCCATCAGACCTAACAAATGAAGAGGAAATAGGCAGTCTACCTGAAAAAGAATTCAGAATAATGATAGTAAAGATGATCCAAAATCTTGGAAATAGAATAGACAAAATGCAAGAAACATTTAACAAGGACCTAGAAGAACTAAAGATGAAACAAACAATGATGAACAACACAATAAATGAAATTAAAAATACTCTAGATGGGACCAATAGCAGAATAACTGAGGCAGAAGAACGGATAAGTGACCTGGAAGGTAAAATAGTGGAAATAACTACTGCAGAGCAGAATAAAGAAAAAAGAATGAAAAGAACTGAGGACAGTCTCAGAGACCTCTGGGACAACATCAAATGCACCAACATTCAAATTATAGGGGTTCCAGAAGAAGAAAAGAAAAAGAAAGGGACTGAGAAAATATTTGAAGTGATTATAGTTGAAAATTTCCCTAATATAGGTAAGGAAATAGTTAATAAAGTCCAGGAACACAGAGAGTCCCATACAGGACAAATTCAAGGAGAAATACACCAAGACACATATTAATCAAACTGTCAAAAATTAACTACAAAGAAAACATATTAAAAGCAGCAAGGGAAAAACAACACACAAGGGAATCCCCATAAGGTTAACAGCTGATCTTTCAGCAGAAACTCTGCAAGCCAGAAGGGACTGGCAGGACATATTTAAAGTGATGAAGGAGAAAAACCTGCAACCAGGATTACTCTACCCAGCAAGGATCTCATTCAGATTTGATGGAGAAATTAAAACCTTTACAGACAAGCAAAAGCTGAGAGAGTTCAGCACCACCAAACCAGCTCTACAACAACTGCTAATGGAACTTCTCTAGGCAAGAAACACAAGAGAAGGAAAAGACCTACAATAACGAACCAAAAAATTAAGAAAATGGGAATAGGAAGATACATATCGATAATTACCTTAAATGTAAATGGACTAAATGCTCCCACCAAAAGGCACAGACTGGCTGAATGGATACAAAAACAAGACCCATATATTTGCTCTCTACAAGAGACCCACTTCGGACCTAGAGACACATACAGACTGAAAGTGAGGGGATGGAAAAAGATATTTCATGCAAATGGAAACCAAAAGAAAGCTGGAGTAGCAATTCTCATATCAGACAAAATAGACTTTAAAATAAAGACTATTAGAAGAGACAAAGAAGGACACAACATAATGATCAAGGGATCGATCCAAGAAGAAGCTATAACAATTGTAAATATTTATGCACCCAACATAGGAGCACCTCAATACATAAGGAAAATACGAACAGCCATAAAAGGGGAAATCAACAGTAACACATTCATAGTAGGGGACTTTAACACCCCACTTTCACCAATGGACAGATCATCCAAAATGAAAATAAATATGGAGACAGAAGCTTTAAACGATACATTAAACAAGATGGACTTAATTGATATTTATAGGACATTCCATCCAAAAACAACAGAATACACATTTTTCTCAAGTGCTCATGGAACATTCTCCAGGATAGATCATATCTTGGGTCACAAATAAAGCCTTGGTAAATTTAAGAAAATTGAAATTGTATCAAGTATCTTTTCCGACCACAACGCTGAGACAAGATATCAATTACAGGAAAAGATCTGTAAAAAATACAAACACATGGAGGCTAAACAATACACTACTTAATAACAAAGTGATCACTGAAGAAATCAAAGAGGAAATAAAAAAATACCTAGAAACAAATGACAATGGAGACATGACGACCCAAAATCTATGGGATGCAGCAAAAGCAGTTCTAAGAGGGAAGTTTATAGCTATACAATCCTACCTTATGAAACAGGAAACATCTCAAATAAACAACCTAACCTTACACCTAAAGCAATTAGAGAAAGAAGAACAAAAAAACCCCAAAGTTAGCAGAAGGAAAGAAATCATAAAAATCAGATCAGAAATAAATGAAAAAGAAATGAAGGAAACGATAGCAAAGATCAATAAAACTAAAAGCTTGTTCTTTGAGAAGATAAACAAAATTGATAAACCATTAGCCAGACTCATCCAGAAAAAAAGGAAGAAGACTCAAATCAATAGAATTAGAAATGAAAAAGGAGAAGTAACAACTGACACTGCAGAAATACAAAAGATCATGAGAGATTACTACAAGCAACTCTATACCAATAAAATGGACAACCTGGAAGAAATGGACAAATTCTTAGAAATGCACAACCTGCCAAGACTGAATCAGGAAGAAATAGAAAATATGAACAGACCAATCACAAGCACTGAAATTGAAACTGTGATTAAAAATCTCCCAACAAACAAAAGCCCAGGACCAGATGGCTTCACAGGTGAATTCTATCAAACATTTAGAGAAGAGCTAACACCTATCCTTCTCAAACTCTTCCAAAATATAGCAGAGGGAGGAACACTCCCAAACTCATTCTACGAGGCCACCATCACCCTGATACCAAAACCAGACAAGGATGTCACAAAGAAAGAAAACTACAGGCCCCTATCACTGATGAACATAGATGCAAAAATGAAAGAAATTAAAGATGATACAAATAGATGGAGAGATATACCACGTTTTTGGATTGGAAGAATCAACATTGTGAAAATGACTTTACTACCCAAAGCAATCTACAGATTCAATGCAATCCCTATCAAACTACCACTGGCATTTTTCACAGAACTAGAACAAAAACTTTCACAATTTGTATGGAAACACAAAAGACTCCGAATAGCCAAAGCAATCTTGAGAACGAAAAACGGAGCTGGAGGAATCAGGCTCCCTGACTTCAGACTATACTACAAAGCTACAGTAATCAAGACAGTATGGTACTGGCACAAAAACAGAAAGATAGATCAATGGAAAAGGATAGAAAGCCCAGAGATAAACCCACGCACATATGGCCACCTTATCTTTGATAAAGGAGGCAGGAATGTACAGTGGAGAAAGGAGAGCCTCTTCAATAAGTGGTGCTGGGAAAACTGGACAGGTACATGTAAAAGTATGAGATTAGATCACTCCCTAACACCATACACAAAAATAAGCTCAAAATGGATTAAAGACCTAAATGTAAGGCCAGAAACTATCAAACTCTTAGAGGAAAACATAGGCAGAACACTCTATGACATAAATCACAGCAAGATCCTTTTTGACCCACCTCCTAGAGAAATGGAAATAAAAACAAAAATAAACAAATGGGACCTAATGAAACTTCAAAGCTTTTGCACAGCAAAGGAAACCATAAACAAGACCAAAAGACAAACCTCAGAATGGGAGAAAGGATTAATCTCCAAAATTTATAAGCAGCTCATGCAGCTCAATAACAAAAAACCAAACAACCCAATCCAAAAATGGGCAGAAGACCTAAGTAGACATTTCTCCAAAGAAGATATACCGACTGCCAACAAACACATGAAAGAATGCTCAACATCATTAATCATTAGAGAAATGCAAATCAAAACTACAATGAGATATCATCTCTCACCAGTCAGAATGGCCATCATCAAAAAATCTAGAAACAATAAATGCTGGAGAGGGTGTGGAGAAAAGGGAACCCTCTTGCACTGCTGGTGGGAATGTAAATTGATACAGCCACTGTGGAGAACAGTATGGAGGTTCCTTATAAAACTACAAATAGAACTACCATATGACCCAGCAATTCCACTACTGGGCATATACCCTGAGAAAACCATAATTCAAAAAGAGTCATGTACCAAAATGTTCATTGCAGTGCTATTTACAATAGCCAGGAGATGGAAACAACCTAAGTGTCCATCATCGGATGAATGGATAAAGAAGATGTGGCACATATATACAATGGAATATTACTCAGCCATAAAAAGAAATGAAATTGAGCTATTTGTAATGAGGTGGATAGACCTAGAGTCTGTCATACAGAGTGAAGTAAGTCAGAAAGAGAAAGACAAATACTGTATGCTAACACATATATATGGAATTTAAGGGGGAAAAAATGTCATGAAGAACCTAGGGGTAAGAAAGGAATAAAGAAACAGACCTACTAGAGAATGGACTTGAGAATATGGGAAGGGGGAAGGGTAAGCTGTGACAAAGCGAGAGAGAGGCATGGACATATATACACTACCAAACGTAAGGTAGATAGCTAGTGGGAAGCAGCCGCATAGCACAGGGATATCGGCGCGGTGCTTTGTGACCGCCTGGAGGGGTGGGATAGGGATGGTGGGAGGGAGGGAGACGCAAGAGGGAAGAGATATGGGAACATATGTATATGTATAACTGATTCACTTTGTTATAAAGTAGAAACTAACACACCATTGTAAAGCAATTATACTCCAATAAAGATGTAAAAAAAAAAAGAAAAATAATATTGTTATTAATAATAATTAATTGCAGGGCAGAAATTGAGACACAGATGTAGAGAACAAACGTATGGACACCAAGGGGGGAAGCGGCGGGGGGCGTGGGGATGGTGGTGTGATGAATTGGGCGATTGGGATTGACATGTATACACTGATGTGCATAAAATTGGTGACTAATAAGAACCTGCTGTATAAAAAAAAAAAAAGAAATAATCTCTCTTTTATAAAATCTCTGAGATTTGCAGATTGTTTATATTACAGCAAAATCTAACCTATTCTGACTGATACAAATATAATATAAATATAAAAAATATATAGTCTTTTCTCACCACCAGCCAGCTAATACATATGATGAGTGCCGTTTTAAGCTTTCAGCCAGTGAACATTCACATGCCATTCTGTGTTTTCTTTAATGGTACTTCCCTTAGTTGTTTTAGTTCTGCCTTTATTTCTGGTGAAGAATTTTGACTAATTATGACAAGCCACATGTTGGAAATGGCTGTTCTGGAGGTTTCACCTAAACTCCCTAACAGGCTAGACCTTAAAATGTAGACTTTCAAGGAAATGGAGGAAATAGAGGCTAAAGGGCAACATGTAGAGATTGGTGGAAGACATTTGACATGACGAAGGGCAAGCATCACTGCAACCTGAAAGATGTTATTAATTGTATGAATAGTAGCCAGAAGAAACCATGGCCCAAAACAGGCCACAATTCAGGTGTTTTTTGTTTGTTTTTGTTTTGTTTCTGGCCATGCTGTACGGCATGTGGACCCTAGTTCCCCAACCAGGGATCAAACCTAGGCCCTTGGCAGTAAGAGTGTGGAGTCCTAACCACTGGACTGCCAGGGAATACCCACAGGTGTTTTGAAGATAGAGGATGTCAGGTATCTTTTGCTGCATAACAAATTTCCTCAAACTTAGCAGGAATTCAGAAGTGGTTCTGGTTTGGGGTCCTGCAAGTGTGAGGAGTGCCTTGGAACATGGATCTCATCACAGTGCTGCTTGAGTGTCTGCACAACATAACAGCTAACTTCTTCTAGAGCAAGTGATATAAGAGAACAGGATAGAAGCTTCCATGTTTCTGACCTTGACTCAGAAGTTACATGCTGTCATTTCCACAGTACAGCCATACCTCATTTTACTGTGCTTTGCTTTATTGCACTTCACAGATATTGTTTTTACAAATTGAAGGTTTGTGGCAATCCTGCATTGCCAGACGATGGTTAGTATTTTTTAGCAATAAAGTATTTGTAAATTATACACATTGTTCTTTTAGATGCTACTGCATACTTAATAGACTACAATATAGTATAAATATAACTTTTATATGCACTGGGAAACCAAAAAATTCGTGTGACTCACTTTATTCATATATTTACTTTATTGCAGTGTAAACCTGCAATATTAGGTGGTTCCTTTATTTGCTGGAACCAAATCTGCAATGTCTCTGAGGTATGCCTGTATCCTACTTGCTACACAAGTTAACTCTATTCATTATGTAAGGAATTAACATAAGGGCTTAAATACCCAGAGACAAGGATCATTCATGGCCATCTTGGGGGCTGACTACCACACTAGACGAGCCCTTGGCAAAGTGTAACTCAGGGATTGTATCTCGAAAGGTGATCCTGCTATAATGGCCTTGCTGTTTGTAGATGTAGTGTTTCCATTCTAGAAACACAATCTATTCCATCCCATCTGCATCTACCCAATGGAATATAATTAACAAATTTCAATACAAAAAAAAAATGATTGAGACACCTCATGAGCTACTATTAGCTTAAAAAAAGATATTCTACCCCAATGTTCCATAGTATTTTATTATTATCTGCACAAAATTGAAAATAATTGAAAAGATTGAACTTCTGAAATCTCAACTAAATCTTTCCTTAAGTATATTATTTTTCTATCATGTAAATATCAAGATATATTAACGAAGAAAAGTTAAATTATAATTTTTCTAAAAGTAAAATTTGAAAAAAAAATTAAGAAGAACATTGTACATTTACATTGTACAGCACTCACTGTCAGCAGCAACTGTACACTTTTGGAATAATTATTTCCTCAGATTATTCTGCAAAGATTGATAATCATCATTTTGATTTTGCTCCTTTTCTCATGTCTTTAAAATTGGAAATATTTCTTGATTTTCATTATAATGACAAATTCATCATATACTTTAAGAATTTTCATTTGAATAAAAGTTTAAAGTTTTTATTATTCCATTAGAAAGACAAATATAATGAATATTTCAATTACAAATTTTTAGCAAGACATTATTTCTACCCTTGTTTGAAATTGAATTAACATTCTAAAATTCATGTTGATTTCCTTTTTATAAAAAAAAACTGAAAAAGGGCTTCCCTGGCGGCACAGTGGTTAAGGGTCCGCCTGCCGATGCAGGGGACACGGGTTTGTGCCCCGGTCCGGGAAGATCCCACATTCTGCGGAGCGGCTGAGCCCGTGAGCCATGGCTGCTGAGCCTGCGCGTCAGGAGCCTGTGGTCCGCAACGGGAGAGGCCACAACAGTTAGAGGGCCGCGTACCGCAAAAAAAAAAAAAAAAAAAGCTGAAAAAAACATCTAGCATGATGGTGACAAGACCATAACCATCTAAATGGCACCAATGTTCCTTCTACTTCTCAACTAGAAATGTATTTTATTGGCTGTCCTAGTTTACTGGTGGGTCTCATTTCAAAAGTTTTTTTCTAATTTGTTTGTTTTATAATCTGGAACGCGTTTCCCCATAGAAATAATGTTAAGCATAATAGTGAGTTAACTAAATTAGTCCTCAGAAGCCTTCTTAACCATAGAATTCCTCAATTGAGTATTCTCCATCTACAGAATCTAATCCCCTTGTGTGGGAAAACCTGAAGATGGGGCTTGGTTGAGGGATGTGCTACAGTCTCTTGTGGTTTGATTGGAGAAAAAAAAAAGAAGTGGTCTATATCTTTTTCCTTTTGTTCACTTCCTAGTGACTTAGACATATCTACCTTTTTCTTCCTACTACTGTTCCCTTTGCTTCTGCTAGAATTTATCTTCTTCTTTGTTTCACAATAGACACAGAACTTACTTCTTAAATAATAATAAAGTACCAGTAATCATAATAATAACAATAATAAAAATAACTAACACTTACTACTACAAATTACATGCTGGTCCAAGCATTCTGTGAGTATTATCTCATTTAATCCTATAACAACCCTAGATGTAAGGCATTAATATTATCCCCATTTTAAGGATGAGATAACTGAGAAGTGAAGTTGAATAACCTGTTTAAAATCATGGAGCCAGAAGGTGCTGGGATAAGAAGTTAAACTTAAGGAATTTGACTCTGGATCTCACCTCTTGTTAACCATACGAAGACAGATAGATATAGATAGATAGATAAGCACACAATTTACCTCTACTAAAATTAAAAACAGATGGAAATAAAACTACATCTACCTTATTTTTAAAAATTTAGCAGCAATGGGAAAAGCAAAACTTCAGAGGTCAGCTATAACTTGTACATTTCATTTCCTTTCCAAAAATAAAACTTAACTTTTTGGAACCGAGGCAGTAGCTCTGGGTAGGCAAGGAAAGAAATGAATGCACTCTGACAGGGGGTTCTGGCCCGGGTGTGGCAAGCACAGCAATTTGTTGGAGAGGTTGAAGGGAATGACCCTTCCTTCTCCTTTCACTGCAGGACCACCCAGTCCCCATAGAACTTACCCTGAAGCAGCCTTCAACATCGCTGGGGAGGATGCCAAGAAGGCTTTGGGGTTCTGAGTTTGCTAGGTGGGGAGGGAAACTAGGGTCAGGATACACTTAAGTGGGTAATGGAAGGAACAAAGAAAAGGTTAGGAAGCTAGAAAAACACCAAGTGGCACATATGTCCTTCTGTCCTTTCAAAAAATAATTGACAACATGTCTAAAGTGAAATTTATAGGTGTAACATTTTACAGAGAATTTTACTCAGTGAAAAGTCATTTAATCCTAATGTTATTACTTCATTTCTTTAATCCATTGCTGATAGCTGGGAACAGAATCAAATACCACAGACACCTCTGGAGAAAGTCACGAGTAGCTAGGAGACTAAGTTGTTCTCAGTCTGAAAAATTAGAATCTTTCTCCATTGTGCATTCTTACATCCTTGCCAAGAAAATAGATACATTTCCCCACTAGGAACTGAACACGGTCACCTTGGCCCAGGTCGTCAGGATCTAAAACAGTAACACACACTTGTCTACAGCAAGATGATAATATTGCTATCAAAGATTTCTAACATTTCTTTAAAAAGAAATGGCATAGTAATATGTGGAGATTTAATGAATATTTAACAAATATGAGATAGCAATTTGGTTTCTTAGTGCCAGCTAAATACTTCTGTTAAAAGAAAAAATTAATAAATGAGCAAATAAATAATCAGTTCAACAGTCAAGTAGTCAATTGACTTCCTCTAGCTAGACAGAAAAGCAGTAGTTGCAACTGGGAATAAAATCCAGATGGCAGCCTGCAGGGCACAGATAAGGACTGAGCATGTCTTCATAGGAGGTTTTGAGGTTCGCCATTGTAGGGGAAGTGGGACATCTATAAAGAAGGTGAAAGTTTTCATATGGATTAACATTGCCGTGAGAGTTTGGAATTTGGAGATTCACTGCTGCTTTTGAAATGAACAGTTTTGTGACCTTGGGAAAATTATTTTTCTTCCTTGGGTCTGGTTTCCTCTACGAAGTTAGGGAGTTAGAAAAAAATCAACAATGGAGGGCCTACAATGCCTGAAACACTTACTATCTGGCTTTTTACAGAAAAGCTTTGCCAACCCCTCCTGTAAAATGTCTTATAGGATTAGTGCTCCTTGGAACACACGGAAGGATAATAGGCTGGATGATTACTCCAGTTCTTTTCCCCTCTATCATTTTATTCATGCAGTAAATGAACATTTCACTGAGCACTCGTTTGTCTTAGGTGCTGTCCTAGGCCCTGGGACATAAAAATATGAATCAGTCGTAGCCTCTGCCCTCAAACTGCTTACAGTCCATTAGAAAGATATATAAAGAAATAAATGCAAAAAGGTGTTTTAGGCTATACGATAGCGGCCTGGGTAGAGTTCAGAAGTGTGTAGAGGATGTCTTTTGGTTGAGTGCTTAGTCCTTGCCCTTTTCCTGAGAACTGCCCACTCCAGGCAGTTAGGAGTTGTGGTTGCAGAGACAAGCACAACAGATTCAGTCCCAGCCTTCATGGAGCTTAAAACCTAGTGAGGGAGACAGAAATGCTTATGATTACAATAAATGTGACAAACATCTATGATGGAAAAGTATCAATGACTGATTTCTGACAAAACACATAAGAAAGGCACTTTACTCAGATTTTGAGGGTCAGGGACATTTTCCAGGACTAGGTTACATTGAAATTAGAAACTTTCGGATTAGTAGGAATGAACTGAACAAACATGGAAGGGTACCAGGGGATGGGGCATGGAGGAAGGATTCTGGGTGGGAGGAATGGCATGTGCAGCCACTCTGAATTATGTTCCTTCTGCTGAGAAGACACTTAAGCTGGTGTCTTCTCCCTGCAGGGAACCTGAACTTCTACATGAGCCCATTCATGACACCAGGAATTGAGGGTTCAATTTTGAACATGTTGAGCTTAAAGTGTCTGTGGACAACTGGCTTTGTCGAGAAGACAGTTATTTGGTTGTGAAACTCTGAAGACTGGTCTGGACTGGAGAAGAGATTTGAGAATAGCCAATGTAGATCATAAGTAAAAGCTTAAAAATGCATGAGACTGCATGGGTAATGGATGTAGAGTGAAAACCAACAAACCCAGGACATAACCCCAAGAGAAAACTAATGCAGGAAAGGAATCAGGGGAAATTTTTTTAAATGTGAAGGAAAATCAGGAGAGTGCAATATCACAGATGCCAAGCTAAGCAAAAGATCAACGAAGGGGGCTGGTCAACTGTGTCAGATGCTGCTAAGATGGTCAAGGAAGATGCAGCTTCGAGGTGTCCAGTGGATTGAGCAGAAAGGATGTTTTGGTCACCTTGATGAGAACAATTTCGAGAATTCGTGGGAACAAAAGCCAGATGGCAATAGGTACAGTCAGCAGCACAGAGGTGAGAGCAGAAGCCACAAGTTCATGCGCCACTCAGGGAAATGACAGAGCAGAGGTGAGTACATTTTTCAACCTCAGGATGAATTCAGGAAACAGAATTGTTAAAAGGTTATCATTGTTTGATTCAAGATGAAAGTAATTTAATTGAATTCCACAGAAAATAATATGAATTCCTACCATTTAGGTTATCCACTTTATTGAACAAAAAATTGTCAATGAGAAAATTGAATCTTTTCTTTTAGTCATTAACTGATTACACTCTAGGCACGTTTGTTAACAAACAAAACAGAGGCAATTTCCCAATCTTTTAACCTTTCCATTTGTATAACAATTCAAAGTTCAAAAATATTTGTTCATTCTCAAAATCGCAAACCCCAGGAAAGCACTGTTATTACTATTTTCTCCATCTTACACATGAGGAATCTGAAATCCAGAGGGTTTGAAGTGGCCTTTCCTAGGTCACTCAGCACCTCCCAGTGGTATGGCTAGAATCATTCATTCAGGTCAATGAAACTTTCCCCTTACCTATTGTATACCAGGCCTTGTGACAAGTGCTAGTTATTAAGATGAATGGGATGCTCCTGGTTACCACTAGTTCTCCCCACACTATGGCCATAGGACATCCTCTAGGACCCTACTGGGTGGAGTGATACAAGGGAGGTGGGGTGAACCACGTAAATGGGAGTGACACCAATGCCTTGTTTCAGAGCACGCCGACTCTTCCACCAAGGGCCGGGTTTGGGTGGTTCCTTGTATCCAAAGATTACAGCCTGCTGCAAAACTTAGCCCAAACCCCACATAGTGTCACCTTTTGACAGCTCATTATTGACATGGAGTAAGAAACAAGAGGCTCAAGACAGAGAAAACCTAGAAGCAGCTAGAGCAGCGGTCCCCAATCCCCAGGCCACCGATGCTACCGGTCCATGGCCTGTTAGGAACCGGGCCGCACAGCAGGAGGTGAGCAGCAGGTGAGCCAGCAAAGCTTCATCTGCCTCTCCCCATTGCTCGCATTACCACCTGAATCATCCCCCCCATCTCCTACCCCAGCCCTGGAAAAATTACCTTCTACGAAACTGGCCCCTGGTGCCAAAAAGGTCTGGGACCACTGACCTAGAGAAAAAGAACCCGTGAAGAAGACTAAGCAACTGCCAGAACTTTAGGATGAAAATCAGGAAACATTGGTCTCAGCTTCACTTGGGAGATTGGTTCTGGGAGGGAATTCTCCACAGTGTCAAGTGTCACAAAGAACTTAAGTAAGATGAAGTTTGAAACATGTCCATTGGATTTTGCCGGTAAGAGGTAATTGATGACCTTGCCAAGGCAGTGTTCATTGGCCAAAGATAGTTGTACAAGTTGTTGACTGAACAAGGATACCAGCCTTCATTCTGCTCATGAAATCATCCCCCAGAGGAGGGGATGCATTTTTCCTAACTGGGACAAAGGCGCCAAATGCGCTTGTGAAGAAACTGAGGGTTTCAGTAGAGTCGGGGGGTGGGGGAGGGGGGGCAAAGCCCTATCACAGTGAATTGAAGACTAAACAGGAAGAGAGTAAAATGGTACATTCTAGGGTCCAAGCTCAGTATTCCTAGTGGACAAATTTAAGCTGCCAAAAAGAAGGATTTTCACCATGGAGGGAAGTGGCGAATCAGAGGAGAGCTGTCAGCAGAACAAATGGAAAAAGTGAAGGGAGAAGGAAGTGCTGTGGAGTATGAGTTGTGGCTTTTATTGCTAATAAAACCTAGCTGTTTATTCTGCTCATTCTTATTTCTGTAGAGCTCCACAGCGTTTTGAAAGTTGTTGCATGTTGCATTTGATCCTTAAAATACCTTAGGAGACAGGTAATGCAGCATTCCTGTCCCTCTTCCATACCTAAGGAAACAAAATATACAAAAAGTTCAATTTTAAGTATATTGTAATGGACCCAGGATGGATCTTGCCTGCAAATTCAGGTGCCCGTCCTAGCACTGTCACTTAGGAGCAAGTTACATCAAATCACTGAGCCTCCATTTGCATGACTGTTGAATGGAACACATAGTGTCTGCCTTATAGAGATGTGAGATGAGATGTACAAACACCTAGGAGAGAGCAGAGCACAGACAATCAACATCTATAAACTCCCTTTTCTCCTCTTCTCCACCCAGAACTCATATTCAGGTTATCTGACTCCAGGTTGATAGGTATAAAGTGCATACTGTGGTTATTTACTCATTTATTCATTTTCTAATCTATGTAAGTTTTTGTTTAATGATTATCCAAGAGACTTACTTTGTAGAAATTAAGCTCCTTACTGTTTTTCAGTAAGGAAAAACAGTGTTTTTTTTTTTTTACTGTTTTCAGGGATTCAATTGGAATCCCTCCAATTATGTTATTAGAATTTTGGACTACTTCTTCAAGATTACCAACCTTGTTTCCTGCAGGTGTACTGAGAGGGCTAATAGGGGTCTGTGGTTTTCAGGGAATGGAAAAGGCTGAATGCGTTGCTTTTGTGTTAAACTACAGTATTATCAAGATGTAAGAATTATTTCAGGTTTTATGGCTAACATTTTATTGTGCATCACATGCACTTCTGCTTGTATGATTAGAGAATATAAAGATTGGGAACAGACACAGGGAAAAAAAATCACCTTGCGTATAAACTAAGAAATTGTCATTATAATTCAAAAATCCTTTGCAAAAGCAGTAAGTATGAGTTTAACTTGTGATATAAATGGCATGTAACTTTCTCTATATAAATACATAACATATATATATATACACATATATATATGCTGATGTTTTAGTGTCTTAAACAGTGGTTGCTTATGGAGATATATTCTGGTAACAAAGAATATAGCATTTTCAAGTTGATACTAACATTTTAACTCCAAATAGAGAGTAAAAGCAAAGCGAATATTTTTTCATATTTTTAATACTGTAGTGCTGCCGGCATCATTATCCACTGGTCATGATAATCTAAAAATGCACACAGTATTTGTATGATCTGTATAATGAAAAAAGTGTTCAAAGATGGGACAATGTACAGCTTCTTTGGGGTATTTATTAGCAGATTATTGTACTGTGCATCTGCTTTAAAGACTCTGGTCTTGCAAACAGTATGTACTCTTCTTCCAATATCATACCACACCGTGTGCTGGATGTGGCTACAAAGAGTTGTCCTCTCTGAATTTCTGGGTCCATGTAAAAACCCATTTGCAGCTAACCAATAAAACAAAAAAGGAAACTTGCAAACAGCTGGTTTATATAGACTTTTCAAAAAGCTTATGTTCTGACCCATAATATGTGCGGAATTTGTATGAGGTTTGGTGAAAGAAAATGGCAGTTACTATAGCTGTGAGTTAAGAAATTAATTCCAGGAAAAGAAATAATGTCTCCTTTCTCAGAAGATCGCAACAAAATGTGCCCTTGGTGTGGATGCGTTTCTTGATTTTGTGTTATTGGCTATGAAATACATGTGCCTGGAAGAGCGATAACATCCAATATGAAATTATTAACAGTTTCATCACTCTAATATGGGAACTTCCCTACTCATAATGTTCTAGTTTATAAAGATAATTGACTACAGTGGAACTCGTCAAGGTAGTAAAGAAAGATTTTACAGATTTGAAGACATTCTTTGTGTGTGTGTGTGTGTGTGTGTGTGTGTGTGTGCATGTGTGTGCGTGTGCGTGTTTGAGTTCACATGTAATAGTTTAGTAAAGTGCAAAGGCAGTCTTATTTTGGGGGGAAAGAATATCGTAGTTTTACAAATAATAAACTCGGAAAGAAACTTGTTTGCTAACAAATTCAGTTATCTTATGGTTAAAATCATTATATTTCAGAAAATGTATTTACTTGGGTTTTATCCTTACTCCCTATATCCACCTTTGAATAGAGCTCTACTATATCACTGTATTTAGCCACCATTAACAGGTGTTGTAGTTGAACAGTCTTTATTCCTTTTCCTGTTAAAATTTTCTAACTCCTTCCTTTTTACTAAAAACTGCAATATCATTTAAAAATATATGATTTGATACAAGAATGGCATCAAAATATGATTCCTACTGGGTCCCTACATCATTAGGAGATCATAGGGATCCATAACTTTTTTCCAACTTCACTTTAATTCAAAGGCCAACCCCAGTGCCTCTGTATTTAATAGGCTTCTAAAGAAGATTCTTGTACAAACTTTACATTTATTATTGAGAATAAAAACTTTAGCAAAAAATAATTGTGCTGATTTTTCTAATACTGTGATTACATGGTAGAACTATAATTCAGAGTTGAAAAAATCCAGTCCAGTCTCTTTTAGTAAACTAGAACTGATTAATTCAATATTATATCAAGCTGTGCTGAATGACAAAAGACACTTTACATAACTTCTGTAACCACTCATTCCAATGAGTGCATTTATTCATAAAAACAGAATAGATGCTCCTTCCTTAATTATTCTTCCTTTACTTGGTATCCTTATTTGAAAAAAGTTAGAATACCAAAGTATAAAAATTAATGTGCTGGGCTTCCCTGGTGGCGCAGTAGTTGAGAGACCGCCTGCCGATGCAGGGGACACGGGTTCGTGCCCCGGTCCGGGAGGATCCCACATGCCGCGGAGCGGCTGGGCCCGTGAGCCATGGCCGCTGAGCCTGCGCGTCCGGAGCCTGTGCTCCGCAACGGGAGAGGCCACAACAGTGAGAGGCCCGCATACCGCAAAAAAAAAAAAAAAAAAAAATTAATGTGCTGACATTTTAATAATACCCCCAAATAAAATTCCAGATCGCTAAATATTGGAGACTGGTTAAGTAAGTTAGAGTATACCCATATAATGGAATAGCATGCAGCCACATTAAGGGATGTTGTGGAAGAATATTTATTGAAATGGGAAATTGATAAGAAAAGTAGAAGCAGAATATATGGTATAACTTAACGGTAATGATATACCAAGATATTAACAGGAATTATATCTGGGTAGGAAGATTTTGATGATGACTTTTTTCAATTCCATTTTTCCTTTGTGCTCTTCTGCATTTTTAAAGTTCTCTGCATTGGCTGTTTAGTAGTTTTCAAATTGAAAGACAGTTATTAAGACCACCTCATTAAAGGGAAGAGGAATAAGTGAGCACAGAGGCAACAACCAGTACTTTGTCAGTCGGCCTCATGCTGGGTTCATGCTCATCCTCCCTCTTCTGCCACCAAGCTCCCTTGGTGACAAGTGAGAAAAGAGGACTGGCTATGAGCCTATCCCTGAAACATTCTCAGGTTTGATTAAGATTGCCCAACCTAGTGGAAGAAATTTATTTTCTGATTATCATTATTTCGCTTTTTCCCAAACATTAGGTTTAAATATCCTTTTTCACTATTAAACATATACCAATAGAAACTGCTGTGTGACTATTAGATATATAACAGTGCTTTTACAGAACATGTATAAAAATCACTATCTTCATTTTAAAGCCATGCTTTATAAAGTATTTTGCAAAGGCAAAAAGCACTTTCAACTTATTTTGCACACTAAGAGGGAAAGATCATTTCTGTTAACCTTTATCTTTACTCCACATTAAATCATCTGGCACATTTGTCATTTCCCCTGCATTTGGCATTTTCTGCACGTTGTTAATGCTGATTCTGTCTGGTCATCTGCCAAAAGGACATCAGGTGTCAACAGTCACTTCTGTGTTCCAGAGTTCCTAAAAGAAATAAAGACATATACTTTTGGTTCAAAAAAATCTGTGATAAAGTGACAAATTCTTATAGTATATTTAAAACATTTTTTTTTTACCTTAAAGATGCTGAATTTACAGTATAATTTTGTTAAGTATATAAGTTCTTCCATAGTTAGGTAAGTCAGAGAATAAAGATATGTCTGGAACTTAAGAATTTTCCCTTCAAGAATTAATATTGTTAAAATGGCCATACTGTCTAAAGCAATCTACAGATGTAATGTAATCCCTATGAAATTACCCATGATATTTTTCACAGAACTAGAACAAATAATCCTACAGTTTATATGGAACTTAATAATTATATGTCAATTAATCTTCGACAAGGGAGGCAAGAATATACAATGGAGAAAAGACAGCCTCTTCATAAAGGTGTTGGGAAAGTTGGATAGCCATATGTAAATCAATGAAATCAATGAAGTTAGAACATATCCTTTCACTATACACAAAAATAAACTCAAAATGGCTTAAAGACTTAAATATAAGACATGACACCATAAAATTCTTAAAAGAGAACATAGGCAAAACATTCTCTGACATAAATTGTACCAATGTTTCCTTAGGTTGGGACTTCCCTGGTGGTGCAGTGGTTAAAAATCCGCCTGCCAATGCAGGGGACACGGGTTTGAGTCCTGGTCCAGGAGGATCCCACATGCCCTGGAGCAACTAAGCCTGTGAGCCACAACTACTGAGCCTGCGCTCTAGAGTCCACAAGCCACAACTACTGAAGCCTGCATGACACAACTACTGAAGCCCACATGCCTAGAGCCTGTGATCCGTAACGAGAAGCCACTGTGATGAAAAGCCCGCGCACCACAATGAAGAGTAGCCCCTGCTTGCCGCAACTAGAGAAAAGCCCACGCTCAGCAACGAAGACCTAATGCAGCCAATAAATAAATAAATTTATTTTAAAAAATGTTTCCTTAGGTTAGTCTTCTAAGGCAATAGAAATAAAAGTAAAATAAACACATGGGACTTAATCAAACTTTCAAGCTTTTGCACAGCAAAGGAAACCATAAACAAAATGAAAAGACAACCTACAGACTGGGAGAATATATTTGCAAATGATAAGACCGACAAGGGCTTAATTTCCAAAATATACAAACAGCTCATACAACTCAATAACAAAAAAAACAAACAACCTAATCAAAAAATGGGCAGAAAACCTAAGCAGACTTTTCTCCAAAGAAGACATAGAAATGGCCAACAAGCACATGAAAACATGCTCATCATCACTAATTATTAGAGAAATGCAAATCAAAATTACAATGAGGTGCCACCTCACACCGGTCAGAATGGCCATCATTAAAAAGTCTGCAAATATCAAATGCTGGAGAGGGTGTGGAGAAAAGGGAACCATCCTACACTGTTGGTGGGAATGTAAATTGGTGCAGCCACTATGGAAAATAGTATGGAGGTTCCTCCAAAAGCTAAAAGTAGAGTTGCCATATGATCCTGCAATCCCACTCCTGGGCTTATATTCAGAGGAAACTATAATTCAAAAAGATACATGCACCCCAGTGTTCATTGCAGCACTATTTACAATAGCCAAGACATGGAAACAATTTTTGTCCATCAATGGATAAAGAAGATGTGGTACATATATACAATGGAATACTATTCACCAATAAAAAAGAATGAAATAATGCCATTTTAGCAACATGGATGGACATAGAGATTATCATACTAAGTGAAGTAAGCCAGAAAGAAAAAGACAAATACCATATGATATCACATATATGGAATCTAAAATATAACACAAAAGTGTTTATCTATGAAACAGAAACAGACTCACAGATGTAGAGAAAAGACTTGTGGTTTCCAAGGAGGAGTGGTGGGGAAGGGATGGATTGGGAGTTTGGGATTAGCAGATGCAAACTATTACATGTAGAAGGGATAAAAAAGAAGGTCCTACTGTATAGCACATGGAACTATATTCAACTATATTCAATATCTTGTGATAATGGAAAAGAACATGAAAAAGAGTGTTTATGTATGTATAAGTGAATCACTTTGCTGTACAGTAGATATTAACACAACATTGTTAATCAACTATATTTCAATAAAATAAACTTTAAAAATACTCCCTTCAAATATTAGGGTTTTATTGAATTATTGTAAATAGAATGTTGGGAAAAATGGCCTAAACTTCATGTTTTCTTCCCCTAACAGGTGCTTTTGGAAGACAATGAAAAGGTAATTCAACTGTAATTAAAAATAATCACCTGATAGAGAAGTAACGTATTCAAATAGTTCTAACTAAATTGGTTTGGATTATCTAATGATAGATATGATGATGTACTTTTCTTAGGAGACTATTCCCATAGGAGTCAAAGCCATGCCAGCTCCACCCTAAACCAACAGTGTGACCTGAGCAAAACCCAGAACCTCTCCAGGTTAAGTTTCCTTAGTCACACTTTACACAGTAATTTTGATCACATGTTTGAGTACATGTTTAATGATAAAACTGAATATTTAAGCCCACAATGATGAAGGATTGGACAGATAACCTATTAGGTGCATTCTAGCCTGAAATTCTTTTGATTTTATATATGTATACATATGTTATATATAACATTCATAAATTTTAAAACGCGGTTATACTAGCAACGAGAACTTATATATCATCATCTTTCTATTTGCAGCCAATTACCACCCAATCTAATGTTTCACTGTATATAAATTCATTTATTCTTTCATTCATTTCAAATATGTGATGATATAGCTATGAAATCAACGTTTGGTTGTTTTGAATAACCCCAAAACAGCAAATAATTTAAAAATCACTTCCACTGGAGTTTGGAATCTATTACATGCATTGTTTTTCCAGAAAATTTACCTCATAATTATGTTGTGTGGGAGTGAAATGAGTTTCTATTCCAAATTCACACATTGAATTCTGACTGCTAGGTGATGAGAAGCATCCAGGACTAACACTGACCATGTTGCCACGGGTAATCAGGACTGCTTGTGTGTGTCTTTAACTCTTAATTTGGTATCGACTCTTATGAGTCCAGGTCACCATCTAATGTTTTATATCCTTTTTTGGACCTTGTCAGGATATCACCTTTCACAAATTTTATACACTATGTGTTTTGCTTTTGGAGGCTTTGTTTTTCATACTCTAAGAGTATTATCTTCTCTGCTTCTGTGAGAGTTACCGATCATGATCAAAAGTTAGAGATCCTTTTAAAAAGAGAATTCTTTCTAATACTTACTGTATTTATAAGACATTATTACGTAAGAATAATTCTTGATCTTCCTCCTAAACCTTCATCATAATCACAACCCAATTCAAGTCAGCCTCGATACACATGCTCTTAAAGGCTGCTCTTTTCACCTGGTGAATTTTTACTTCCCTGGTTATCATTCACTGTCAGAACTTTGAACAGCTCTCACTCTATTCTATGTATCTGTCCCCTGGTCAGTCTCTTTTATCCCATTCCCAGATTTTTTTTATTTTAAATGGTTCATCTCAACCAACAACCTCAAAAGTTTTGATTTTGTGTATTATGATACTTCCAGGACCCACTTCCCAGAGCTAGTACAATGTATTTTGACCACCGAAATACTGTCACCCAGATTTATCAGGCCATTTGCAGTTGAAACATTAATTATTCCACAAGGGCTCAGCCTCACGTTACTTTTAGTATAGTGTTATTAATTGCTCAATTTCTAAATACACTTATTTGAAACTTCTGGGGCTACATCCATTTATTTATAAATTCAGCAAATATTACCGAGTGTTCACTATGGGACAAAGCTGTCCCAGCTGCTATGGGTACTGGGGTTAAGCAGATCAAATGCCTGTGGTCATGGAGGATATTTTTCAGTTAAGAGAGTTGGACAGTGAAATAAAAAAGAAAATATCAGATTGTGATAAAGCTAAGAAGAAAAATAACAACAACAGGGTAATGGATAACAAGTTTTGAGGTTAAGATTTAGATTACGTGGTCATGGAAGACATCTGAGGAGGTGACATTTGAGTTGACCCCCAAATGACCAGCCCCCTGTACCACCCCCCAAAAAAGCAGCCAAATGTGGCCATCTGGGGCATTAGAGGGAATCCAACTGCCTTAAGGAGCTGTGAGCTTGGTGTGTTCACAGGAGGGCCCTCTGGTTGGAACACAGGGAGTGAGAGGAAGAGTGGAATGAATCGGGGTCTGAGAGGCAGGTGAGGGCCAAATCATGTAGGGCACACAGGCTGTGGAAGGCGACAGCAGTGGGAAGCCATTCGAGGCTTTTATTTAAATGTCCACTCTAATTCATATTTGTAGAAGACTATTTCCTGAGTATAGAATAAACTATACAACAGCCAAGGTGGAAGCGGGAAGATCAGTTTTTGCCATTGCTCAAGTGAGAGATGGTGGTATAGACTGAGGTGGTAGCTATGAAGATGCTGACAAACGGACATATTTAGTGAGGAATGATTCCTAGATTTTCTGCCTGGACTCCTGTGTCGACGGTGGTGCAGTTTGCTACAAGGGAGATGGCTATGGGAAAGGAAGTTGTTGGAAGGGGCAGGCCAAGCATCAAGGTTTGGACTTGTTAAGTTTGAGACGCCTGTGAAACTTGATAGTGGAGCTATCAAGCAGGCGGTGGGCCTTTGACTTGGAGGTCAGGTGAGATCAGGGCTAGATATATAAATATGGAAGGATAACTGAGATAAAATAAAACAACACATTCAAATCTTCATTTTTAAAGATAGCACTCAATATGATCTGTTTTCTCTTTTGTGGGTGGGAGGACTGGGGAGGGAGTCTAATCATTTTGCTCCGAAAGTAGAGGTGTATGCAGAAAGCCATCCTCTTGAGGTAACTCTTTGCCAAGTACTTTAATTTTAACGATGGAAAATTCATCATAGCAACTTCATTTTGAAGTGCTTAGGTGATCAGGGGAAAGAGAACCTTCTCCTCACTCTCAGATTCTGACTTAAGAATCTCCGTAGGAAAAGCTGTTCACACAGTAGCTGCAAATATTATTGACATCACAGTATATCATCCAAGAACAAGGGTCAGAAATTCCACAAGCAAACTTATTCTTGTAAGATTTCCTGGCAGATGTTATAGATAGAAAAGTGCACTCAGAATTCCAATAAGCAGATAAATATTTGCATGGTTTTCTATAGAAAAAAACCCCCACATTTTACATCTTTAAAATTGCTTCTTTGCTTGTTATCACTGGAGGAGTGATATCAGGGCCTGGCACCCAAAAGATGTATGATGACATAATAGACAAAAGACCACTGTCATTTCTTGACACTTTTTAGTAAATTCTCTTAAGTATTGCAGAGATGTATAACTTGGTGACCCTACATAATCATGCTAAAACCATCATTCCATATTTTAAAATTTGACAAGAATTTTTGGGTGCATGTTATACAAATTTTGGTTTTTTAATGTTAACCAAGTGCATCTTGCCACATTAAAGTTTTTTAGAATGTGAAAAAGAGGTTTTGTATCTCCATGAGTCGTTGCTGATTATAATTAGATCAGAATCACTTGAAAATTTTCACTGCCCCTTTCAATATGACTAAAGATAGATTTGGACAAATAAATAAATGTCCAATTCAGTGAATTACCCAGTGGTGGGTACGTATCTTGTTCTTTGTTGAATTATGTTTTGTTTTAGTGTTGTAGTAAGTCCTTCCTGAAGGGGTCCGCTTGTGATCGCCGAGGACGTAGGATGTTATAAAAGTGTAGCTACTGCAACTAAAGAAAACTCCTTATTCTCTCTCCCAGCCATATGCATTCCAATCACTCTTGTACAATGTCACATAACAAGCTTTGAAGTCATGGAGTCTTCTGTCAGTAGAACTAATTCTACCAATTCACTGTTCTTTCTTTTAATGCACATAACTATTAATCTGCATCAGGCTCCTTTTTTAGCCTAAAAAAATTCTAATGCCATAACAATCTCACTTACCAGTGTTTCAAATTCTAGGAAAAGTATTCTTGTTATTACTTGACATATGTGCAACATTTAATGTCTGTTATTTAACTGCTGTTTATTTGCTCTTTGCCTTTCAAATGAATTGTGACATTTTCTTTTCCATTGTCTTATTAATAATGATCCAAATGCATTGTGGGAAAAATAGTCATCTCTAACTACAAGGCAATAGAAAAACTCCAATTCTGATTGCACAAGTGGAAATTCAAAATGAGACTCATCAATTTGGGTAAAATAATCATTTATTCATTTGATGCATTTATTATGTCCCATGTGCTAGTGATTGGGAATATAAAGATGATATGATACACTGCCTGCTCCCAAGAGGCTTAAGATGTAGTCGAGTGAAACAGACATATGAAAGAGTAAGCACACGAAAGTATTTCATGAACTAAGGTGGTAGTATGCGGAGGAAGGGAGGGAAGAACTTTCAATTCCATCCTAATAGACTTCATAGAAAAAGTGTCTTAAAGCTTTGTGTTATCAAGGAAAGCAAACCACATTTTCAGCATAATCCTCATCCTTTTCACCGAATAGTTTTACTTTTAAAAAGTTATCTTTAACAATGTTTTGCCTCTATGATGCCAAAGCAATCTTTTAAAAAAATAAAAATTTGAACAACTCATTTTTTGGTTTACCAGGATGTTCTTTTTCAAACCATTTGGTTGATAATTACAATAAGTAGTTTGGGCATGATTTAGACTTAGTCTAGATTCTTGCCTAGATTCTTAGTCTAGATTCTTAGTCTAGATTCTGAAAACCCCAAACTCTGAAGTTACCGAGTTTGCTCCCATTATCCAGCCAGGTGATTCCCTCAATATAATTGGATTCAGTTCAATTATCATTTGAGTACTATCTTGTAGCTATGAAAACATACATCTGTCTGTTTGTTTTTAGGGCCCAATATAAATTCTACTGTTTTTAGTTTATATGTAGGCCTAAGGACAAGGTTTTGTTGCAGATTTTTTTCTTTGACTTTTCTTTCAGAGAGGAAACAGAATGTCACTAAATAATAAGGGGAAATAAGCAGGAGTTCCAAGAAAAATGAAGGGAGAATGAGTACAAGAAAGGTTGAATGTTGATTTACCGCTTTTGAAAAATACAAAAATCAATCCTGGTTATTAATCTTGAAATTAGCTAAGCTCTAGGCTTTTCTTATTTTCAAATTTGAGAGTCCCCTTTCTCACTTCTCATTTGTCCCTCAACATAAAGAGTTCTGCTCCCACCAGTTCATTTTAAATCACTCTTGACAAGGTCACAATAAGTATCTTGAAGATAAACCCAATGGATCCTTTCTATCCTTCTTTCATTTGAGCTTTTGGCAATTTTTGACCTCACTGGCAACACCTGTATTCTTGAAACATTGTCACCCCTTGACTTACATGATTCTCAATTTCCTTTCACTTATTTGGCCACTCCTTCAAAATATACTTGTAATACTATTTCTTTAAAATGGGTGTGTTTCAGTGATTGGTCCCAGGCCCTCCTCTCTTCTTACTTTATACTGGGAGTTCTCAACTTCTTTTTTTTTTGGAGTCACTGATGCCTTTGAGGATCTAAAAAAAAGCTATGCACTTATTCTCCAGAAAAATGAACATAGATGCATACAAAAAAGGTTTTGTGCATTATTTAAGCTGGTTCACAATATAAGAGACCCTCCCCGGCTCCATGCAATTTGGTAGTATAATCTTCACTTACCATCGACATGCTAATTTCCAAATTTAGATTTTCAGCAAAGATCTGTTGTCCTCTATGTCAGACTCTTATATCCAACTGCTTATTGGACTTCTATCACATGCCCCCCAAACACCTAAAACCCAACATGTCCGAACTATAACTTATCATCTTCTTTCCCTAAACCGTACCTCCTCTTTTTTTTTTTTTTTTTTTTTTGCGGTACGCGGGCGTCTCACTGCTGTGGCCTCTCCCGTTGCGGAGCACAGGCTCCGGACGCGCAGGCTCAGCGGCCATGGCTCACGGGCCCAGCCGCTCCGCGGCATGTGGGATCTTCCCGGACCAGGGCACAAACCCGTGTCCCCTGCATCGGCAGGCGGACTCACAACCACTGCGCCACCAGGGAAGCCCCCGTACCTCCTCTTTTGTTTTATATCTTAGGACATGGCACCACCAACAATCCAGTTATGTCCAGAAACCTCTCCTTTCATGTCCAGAAACCTCTCCTATCCATCACAAGAACTGTGAATGCTACCTTCAAAATGTGTTTTCAATACCTCCATTTCTTTGCACCCCAATGTCTACCAACCTCACCAAGCTCCACCTTTTTCTCTCTCTCAACCTACTGCAACCGCCTACTAACTGGTTCTTCTGCCTCCAGCTTTTTTCTCTTGTAATGTCTTCTCCGTGTCTTTGCAAATGCCAATTGGATTATGTCACTTCCCTCCTGGCTTCACAGCATCCTTCCCTTCTATTCATAAACAGATGTACCATCAAACCTGTTTTATAGTTAGAAGAAAGTTGATACAAAGAATGTTTAACTGGCTCTCTATAAGCCCCAAATCATTCACTAAAAGGACACAGAGCTAATATCTTCTGATCTTGTCCCAATTTCTTTTTTATATGATGAGGGTTGTATTAACACCTGCCTTTCCTAGGGTTTTATGAGAAAAAAAAAAATGAGGTAGTAAAAATTCTAACAACTTCCATTTGCATAGTGCTTTGCAACTTACAAGATGCTTTCATATATGTTTCTTTGCAATGAATGTGAGAGTACTTTGAAACACTGAAACTACAAGATAAATAGAACATTTAAAAAATGTTTCTACGTAATATTTCATATATGAAAGTCACTGAGAATCAAGGTGATAGGACAGGAAAGAGAACTAATGTTTCTGAAGTTCAACCCTCAGTAAGCTCTTTCCTACTGTCAGCCCACCGCCCTATGTATAGCTACAGGTCATCCCGGAGAGCCACGGCCCCTCCCATCTGCAGATGGGCTAAGTAATTTTAGCGTCTAGCTGCCTACACTGGCCCTTGAAAAGTCACATTTAGTAGAATCTTTAAAAAGCATCCTCTTTGTTCAGAAACTATTCAATCTGGAATATGATCTCTCTGTGACTTCGTGCTACTTGTGGCAGTAATTTTATCTTTTAGTAGAAAGGCTGCAATAATATTATGTCCTTGGAGGAAAGTGGGAAGGGAAAAAAATTTCACATCACAGTGGATGACTCAAAACATACAAAAATTAATATAAAAAACCTTTAGAAAAGGCATAGAAATGTATGTACAAAACTGTTCTTTTCCTTTTTTTAAAAAGAGTGTTACTTGTCTTTTATAGGAGATTTTGAAAAACTTAGGGAAAGCTACTTCAAGCTGGTTGTTTAGAGGAGACTGACTTTGTAGTGGGAAAATATGGGCCTTGGCATAGTTTAATCCTCCCCTCTCTCCACAAAGTGTGACCACATCTTTCTACTTGACCCGAAAGCCTGAGCAGAGGAAGAGGCGATGGGACAGGAAGGCATGAAAAGTGCTGGAGACTGGTTTTGTACCCATGTCTAAACCAAGAGATTCATGTCACACCAAGAAAGATCCAGGGCCTTTGCACTGGAAACAGCAGTGCTGAAAGCAGAACCTGAGTGTTGCAATGTAGGGGGTCCAGGTTCCACTGGTGTCTACAAAACAGCCGTGGTATGTAGATAGAGGTACGACCACTTCTATGAGGCTAATATAGCCAGTTCCAGAGCCTTCAGAGGGATAAGTAAAAGGTCCTTTCAACCCTGCAATCACAGTCACGACGATCTCAAATTTAGACTTTTGACATTATTTCCAAATGAGGTCACACATGCAGCTGCAGAGCCATACTGCCAGGATTGAAAGAAGTTCATTGTGTCATTTTAAACTAGTGTCTTGCCACTGAGACATCACTGCGACAGCTCAAAGTCCCTGCATCTCCCACCTGAATTATTGCAAGAGCCACTGGAATTATGTCCTTACCTCCACCCTTGCACCTCTACCACCTGTTCTCCAAGAAGCAGCCAGAGCGATTCTTTAAAACGCAAATGTCATAACTCTGATGGCAACCTCCAGTGCCTTCCCATCAAACTTAGAATAAATCCAAGTTCCTGGTTCAGCCTATACAACCCGGCGTGATCTGAACTCGAGCCACCTGCCCTATCTCCTTTCAGTCAGCTTCCCTGTGCTCCAAGCAGACTGCTCTTGCTATTTCTGGAACATGGCAGAGATGTCTCCACCTCAGGGCCTTTGCATTTGCTGTTCCCTTGCTTGAGAAACTCTTTCCCCCAGATATTTCATTGCTTCTTCCTTTCATGCAGATCTTTCTTCAGAAAGGTGTTCTCTGCACAACTTACTTAAAAGAACACCTCTGTCACTCTCTATCCTTAAGGCAGGATGCCTTAATTTTCCTGCACACACGCACATCCACATTTTTTTAGCTTATTTGCTTTTTATCTTCCTCACAAGAATATAAGCCCCATGAAAGCCAAAGACTTTGTTTTGTTCACTGCTGTATCTCTTGTGCCTAGAATAAGTGCCTGGAGCACAGTAGGTGCTCAATAAATATTCTGGGGCCTGAACAAATGAATTGTCATTGAATCATAATGGCTATGACATACTAAGAGTTAATTTATCTCTTGCATATATTTTGTAATAAAATCACTAAACTGGTAAATATAGATGCTGGAACATGGTAGTTTAGGGAGAGCTGCACCCTTTCCTGCCCCACGCCTAGCTTCCTGTCCCAGCCTCCTGTGCTGCAAGGGGCCGCATGCATACATATGGGACAGTCCAGCTGCTTGTCTAAGCCCTGGTCACACTGCTTCCACCCAGCCACCCCTTACAGCAAACTGCCACCCTCTGGAAACTCCTTTGGCACAGGGCATGTACACCAGCAGCAGGCCTGCCCTGCTGGGCTTTGGGTGGGGAACACTGGTGTTCTGGGAATCTGAAGCAGGGTCTCTAAGGGAGAGAACGGGCTACAGTGGACATCTCCTCCCGTGGTGGGAGGGGCATAGCTGAGGGACAAGTGGAATAGGATCCTTTAAAACTATCTAGCCACTAGTCACTTGTTGCTATTTAAAGTAAATTTTGAATTAATAAAAATTTAGTGAAATGAACCATTCAGTTCCTCAGTTGTACGAGTTACATTTCAAATGTTCAGCAGCCACATGCGGCTAGTGATGACCAGATTAGTCACTCTGCAGATATACAGCCTTTCCATAATCGCAGAAATTTCCAATGGACAGCACTGCTCTAAATCATGGGCCCTTGAAACCTCCTGCCCAGGTTTAAGTGAAAACTTCTATAAGCTTTGTTAAACCAACTCAGTTTCTTCAGAAAATATTTATTGCGCATCCACTGTGTTCCATGGGCTATATATGAGTTACTGGGAAATCAGAAAGGGACAAGGCACAATTTCTGTCTTCAAAGAGCATGCCATCTCGAGCAGTCCTGTAGTTGAATCACAGACAGAAAGTAAAATGGTCATAGCCCATCACATGATGGAATCTTGGCTCTGGTTCTATTTACGCAGCTTCAAGCAGAACATAGGTGTTCTCCTCAGGGAAGTGAAACACAGGAAAAATGGTGTCAAAAAAGGACAAAAACCAAGCCAGCAATATGTAAATCAAAGGAACACTAGACCCAGCACCACTTATGTAACAGAAACTTCTGCCTTCTAAATTAGACTAGGTGTTAGAATGACAGAAACTGGCTCATCTTACTTCATGAAGCTTGTTTTGTCTTGTTTTTTAGAATAACTGAAGAGAGAAAGCACAATGGCTTTTTTTAAAAAAACGCATCTTCGAAGTTTTATGTCTTTGTGGTTTAATGTTTTTCTGGAAAAACCTATTTGTATTTGTAATCCAAAATTTCCCCCAAGTATGTATATATTTTTCATCGTTTCTTTCTTCAATTTTTTTGCCCCTAGTACAGAACACATAGAAAATTAGAATTCAACTAATCATTCATGTTCCCACTCAAACTGTCCTGAGGAACCCTGTTTTGAAAAAAATGACCTTACAAAGTTAAGCCTGGATTCAGTTTTCTGAATTGGACCCATTTTATTCCGGCAATTTTGTTCCTTTCTCACAAATGTATTAGACAGTCTTGCACAGATGTTGTGTGAGAATAAAGGCAAGGTTTGAATAAAAATGCTTCCCTGGGCTTCCCGGGTGGCGCAGTGGTTGAGAGTCCACCTGCCGATGCAGGGGACATGGGTTCGTGCCCCGGTCTGTGAGAATCCCTCGTGCCGCTGAGCGGCTGGGCCCGTGAGCCATGGCCGCTGAGCCTGCGCGGCCGGAGCCTGTGCTCCGCAAAAGGAGAGGCCACAGCAGTGAGAGGCCCGCGTACTGCCAAAAAAAAAAAAAAAAGCTTACCTGACTTCCAAAATAGTTTCAAGTTTTCCTTCTTAGTATTGCCTAACCGTCAAATCTAAAAGATAAAAGAATCCTCCCAGAAACTTTCGAGAAAACAAAAGTCAAGGATAGGTTCCAGGACTCTGGGACTTGATTAAGTTTACTTGATCATTCGTTTTGTTTATGCTCCTAATTAGTGTTAAATTATTAACTGATTCTTCATTTCACAGAAACTTTTGATAATTGGCAGCTGTCAGGCAAGTTTGAAACGTTATTCTGAAAGTGTGAAGACACATATTCAAATATACATTCTCTCTTGGGGGTGAGTGCCCCGGCCAACAGAACACCATGCCTATTGCTGTAAATTATTTTATCATAAATATATCATTATCATAAATGTGATATTTCATCCAAAGACATTGTCTAAATAAACTAAATTGCCATTTATAATCTATTAGCAATTCCACACATGCTACTCAAAATAGAGTTTTGCCCTTGTTTGGTCTAGATTCTATACCCTGGAATTTCCGTATGCCTCCTAGTGGTACACATTATATATTGTAGCATTGTGTGTCCACACGACCTTATGAATTTGTATTAAGTCCACATTCACATTTCTATTATTGCAGAATATTCAATTTCAAAATGTTTATTTTCATAAATTTTAAGCATATTTAATATGCACAGGCAATTAAATCCTTTAATATCATTTTCTAATGGACTAAGGTTAATGAGTTTATTCTGGAAACATTACAAACTAGTTTAATTCTATTTCTATGGCCTACAAGGAAGATTTATTTGAGGTGAAGAGAAATTGCCTTTGGAGAATTGGTGAATGTGTTTCACTTTCAGTAAAATATCAGAAGGATAATAGCAATAGTTCTATGTTGAGATCTTTATTTTTTTTGGAGATTCATAAACTTCTCCAGTTGGATCCCTTTTCTTCATAAATGACATAGATCTGTAGAATATCATTGTTACTGTCATGATCTATTAAGTACATACTTTAATTTCCTTTCAGCATAGCATCCTAAGTTGAATTGACAGCTCAAACTATCATTTATCCTGAGCACCAAAAAAATTTGTGTGGTCCAGAAAAAGTAGCTATTCACAAAGACCTATTTCATTGTAACATTAGCTCTGATAGAGTAAAAACAAAACTTTCAAATTTAAAAATAAAAGACCAGGAATATACCATTATTTTGCCCTGTATCCAGGCATATTGGCTAGACCAATTTTTTTTTTATTCATTGCCCAAACCTCAAGTTCTAAAAATTTAACACACCTCTGCATTTTTAAGAGAGGTTTAATATGTTGTTGAAAGAATATGTCTTAAAAGAAAACATCATAACAATTTTTTCAAGAAATAAATTCTATCCTTGTCTACCTGGTTGAAACAGTTGATGAATTTATACACAAAAATCAGTTTACTCATCTCCACTACTCTCTCTCTCTCAATGTGCCCAGTAGTTCTAGGATTCTAGGCTTCTAACTTGGTGATCCAGAACTTTGATTCTGTAAAGAATCCATGTTTAAGAAGTATAACACACTTGCTTTCCTATTAATGTTATTCTGGTTAACAAGTCCACTAGAATTACCCCTAGAAATGAAGGCAACAAGAAGAGTCCTAACTGCCCCTCTTTTCTCCGTATTACACTGATGCTTGCCAAACTTCATCTTTCAGTACTCTGGGATACCAGGTATTATGACATTGCTTTGTTTTGGGGAAAGGGGGTTTGGAGGAAACAAAGGTTCCAATAATTATGGAATGAAAGTTTGAATGAAATAAAGGATTTCTCAGATCTAATAGAGCGGAACAGGTCTGCCTGGTACATGAAGATACTTAAGAGAGCTCAAAGAAGGAAAATATAGTAGGCTTAGCATACAGTAGATGCTCAAGAAATGTTTGGATGAATGTATAAATGTATGAATAAATGAACAAACAAATGAACAAACTGAGTTTGAGAAATGTTTACAGACAAACATACTACTTTATGGAATTTTTCTAAGGTCAGAGAGCATTTCTAATTTATATTTTCCCGATGCCTGCAGTATCCAATAGCTTCACGTAATCTGTGAACACAAAATAAATATTTGCTATCATTACCTAAAAAAGAAATGAAAACGTTTGACTTTTTAACACTCATATTCTTTAAAGTGGCGTATGAAGAGAGCCCCACTCCCCTTTACACTTGTTCACTCATGAACTAGTTTTCAAGGGAATATATAGGTATCTTTATAGCCAATATAGTTGGATGTGAGTTGGGTTAATGTTATAAAAATGAAAGTGATAACTGCACCAAGATAGCACATTATCTATGGCTAATAGTTTAACTATCCGAAATATTAGAGAACCATATTATGACATGTGGGCTGCAGGAAGGATATGATGCCCTGAGACATTCTCGTGGAGGCTCTTTTCGGTGGGAAGAGAGAGAAGCATCCTTGACTCCAGGTCCACCTTCTCTCTCTGGTGGCAAATATAGTGCCAGCTTCAACACCCCACATCACTGCTCTGAGAAGACCACAGAATAGACCCAAGTGGGTATTGCCTGGCTACCTCTGTCTCCCTAGGAAAATGTCCTCGAGAGCAGAGGATTCATTACGGCATTGGCAAAACACCAGCTCACACCAGCTGTGCATGGCACTGCCCAGCCTCCTGCCCAGCCGAGAGGAATAGACCGGGTCAGTCTTCCTCTGCAGATTTTCATCAACTCTCTGCTAATCTAGAGCATTAATTCTTGGACTTCTGGGAAAACAGAGTTGTTTAATCCTGAGATCTTAAAGGCAAACATCCTTCTTTTCAAATCTATTCCTGGAATTTGTGAGCTTTGGAAAGTAACAGTCACAGCAGAGTTGAAATATCCACTTTTGGTAAAGGCCAAGCTAGTGGTGTGAGTTCCATCTATTACCTGTTATCTGAATGCACCAAATCAGGAGGAAAAATAGAGGTTAGCATGGGGGGCAGGGTGGGAATCTGTTACTTCAGTTAGATTTACAGGGAGTCCTTGTAAACAGGGTGCTAAAAAGTGTGTTGGATTTTTTTTAACCTTTTGTGACACACACAGAGCTGTGAAATCAGTGAATTAAATAGTTCCAGTCCCCTGGGCACACATGAGCAATAGCATAAAAATGGACAGCACCCATTATAACATTACTGTTATGGAGCAGATGGACAGCTTCGGTTTCAGCCTTTTGTCCTTATTTCAGAATGGGGCAGAACTGGGAAACGACTGTAAATTTTCTCAAAAGAGATGAATAGGAAAGCTGTTAACTTTTTTCTTATTAAAAAAAGAAGCCTGGAAAAATTCCAAATTACACATTTTGCAGCTCTTTGACTGCAATTCTTTCGCTTTTGCTGCAAAACATCTGTAGGTGGTTAAGCATTTCCCACCCTCATTCCCCAAAATGGAATATCTCATTCCTGGCAAGACATCTAATGCCTGAGAAGACATATGTTTACCAAACCAGTTCCCTGCCATATGTGTCCCACAGTTTCTCCAGAGCATGATGCATGTGAGCTGATTGGCTTAGCTTAAGAGACTCAGAGAAGGAAAAGAAGCAGGAAACGGATGGAGAAAGAAGTAAAAGATGGGGAGAGAGTGAGAGAGAGGAAGAAGACGAGAAAGGGGAAGGAAATTAGAATTTTTTTCCATTGTCCTTTTAAAACTTAATTTCTTCCGTTTGCAGTGCATGTTAATAAGAAAATTTCCAGTCGTATTGCAGTCGGTTTTCTACTACTAGGTAATTTCCAAAGATATTGAATGCCAAAATAATGAGGGTATCATATGGATGTGCCATAACACTTGAGATAGTTTGATATCTAGTCATCTCTGACTTTATTTCTATGATATGTGATAAAATTATCAAATAAAACAAACATTAATAACCACTTGAGTTTTAATTTTGGACTCAGAAAAAGTTAGCATATTTTGACAAATTCCAAAATAGAAAACCTCAAATGCAAAATAAGCTTGCTGGACCAAATGAGTAATTCTAGCCATCAAAGGGGAGGATAAAGAGTTTGCTTACATAGTACTCAGATTCACTGAAATAACTGTAAATTTTAAAATAATTCTGCAAAATAATAAAAACATCATTTTAGCAAGAAAAAACAAGGCTGAAAAGGAAAATTTATACTTTTTTGAAAGTTTCTATTCTGCACATTAATTAAAATATTCTAACAAAAATATAAGATATAAATGGGAGCAAACCATTGGTAGGAAATCGCTTCTAAATGTTAATAATCAAATATATTGATAATCCCCTAGAAAAGATGTTATTTAAAACAATTTTACATATGAAAAGTAATTTGAAACATTCAAAAGGACAAAAGTCTAATATAAGTATTAGATATAAAACTAATATTGTTAATTATTCAATCTTGCACAGCCAAATCACATTACTTCTATGATGAAAAAAATCTAAGAGAATTTACAAAGTTTTATCTATTCTAACTTTTCTACCATTCAGCCTCTTTACAGTCAATAGATAAACTGGGGTATAGCTGTGGAATAGCAGAAATGTGTCACCACAAGCACACAAATTCCCATCAAGTTTATGTTTCACTTTGAAAAGCTTTTACTATTTAATAAGATTTGGTGTCTTGCCAAAAAAAAAAAAAAAGGAAGGAAGGAAGAAAGATCTAGCACTCTCCACCATGTTTTGATGTTGCCAAGGATTCACAAGTATGGGACATCACTTCCACCAGTAAGTAAACAAGATTCTCAAAGAGCACTTGGGAGGACATACTAACCTTATAGCATTGTTAGCTGTGGAGAGCTTTAAATAAGCAAATGCTTTGTGGTTTTAATATAACACATACTAGTAAGAAGAAAAGGAAGTTAGATTAATAGCCACTTCTATGTGTTCATTCAGCAATTTTAGAGGAATTTAAAATTGCATAAATCTTTTTCTTCTCTACTTTCACATTGCATATCAATTATGCTTGTATCATTAACAGAAATTGCCATTAGAATTATCAGTTCCTGTTTTCTATGGCTATAATAGTACTGCACAAGTACTAATTATTTCTATAGAGAACAATAAATGTTCTTCATGTTCTATGGGGGTCTTTCAGCAGATATTTGGAAGGTTACACTTAACATCACAGCCTTTAATAATATTTCATGTTTGTGTGGGGGTTTGCTTTGCTTTGCTTTGTTTTTTGTTTGTTTGTTTGCTTTTTAGTTCCTTAAAAGCAAAGTTTACTACGCATTTCAGACTGGAAAGTTAAAATTTCATTACAACAATGAAAACAGGTTTGCTTGATTATAGAAAATCAGTATCTTATAAGGATGAAGGAATGGTGATTAAAACCTTTAAAATTGGTTTTCAAAAGAGAGGAAAAATACATGGATTATTTAGAATGGACTATTTAGTTTTGTGTATTAAATTTAGGAATAAAAGTCCGTCCTTTAACTTTTGCAACTTATATGTGATGAAAAAATTCTGGTAATCGAGATAGCTTCAACTTTAAATACTTTTACCAGACACAGAGAATTATGTGCAATTATGTCCGTGTGTGTCCTGTGAAAAAACATGCACACCATTCTTTTCTGAGACAGTTCCTCCTCTATGTAGTTGTAGAGAGGTCCCAACACAAGACATTTTACACATTCCACTAGGTTTGTTTTTTACTGTTTGTTTGTTTGAATGAGTGGATCTACAGTTGCCAAAGTTACCAAAAAAATTATCTAGTGAGTTACATAAACTTTGCTTAAAATAATGCATAAAGCAATGCAGATTAGGAAAAAAATCTGTATTCCATTACAGTGAAGAACTGAAATTGACATATTAGATTAAAATAGTATAACTATTGTACAACTTTATAAATTGTCTTTCTCTAAGTTTCCCAGCAAAGGGTAATTAATCGGGGCAGGGAATGTAGTTAGTACCCTTGATGAAGGTAAAAATGTAGTTGAAATATAGATGTACAAATGAAAAGATTTTGCAATAAATCTGGATCTACAAAAATCACATGGGAAAATTCAGATTTGTTTCTAGTCATTCCAAATAGATCTTTCTCAATTTAATCTGTAAAAGACTGTTACACTGCAGGCCTACATAGGAATCACTGCAGTTCCTTGTGGGAACTATCTTATTTCCATTCTCCAGATACGTTTCCTCCTTTTTCAACTATTTCAAGAATTGTGAGTAAGCAGGGCCCTAAAATTCAAGTTCAGTGTGCAGAGAGTTAATTTAAATTTGATAACAAATGGCTCCGCTTTTGAAATGAATGTAGCCTGGCAACTTCAACTGGGAACCCTTCGAGGGCCTCAATTATGTATGCAGCTTCTTTGAGAAATAGTTTCACACATCTGACCCAAGGCCCACTATGTTGTTGCCATGAAATAAAACTGTACGTGGGCATTGTTTCATTTCTGTACCGTCTACTCACTGCCAGGCTCCACTCCCTCCCCCCACCCTGCGCATGCATGTACACGCACACACTCACACAAACTCCTTTATTGTCATTCTGCTTCTATTTTTCTAGTAGAGTGAATGTATCAATATAATTATCATAAGCATAATGGCCCCTGATTTCTTTTTTTTGTTATAAAAATATTCTGATCTTAACTGCCAAACTGTTCCGGTCAAAATCAGGAGTGGGAAACCTAAAAGATAAGGAAAGGGTTAAACCACACACCCATTTCATTTTTTTCAAAATGGCTGCTTTGTCTGTGTGCATACACCAATAGCAAATGTCCTTCTGTTATTGTACAGCCAATTTGATGTGTCAAGTATTCATATGCTAATAATGGTACAGTTTCTCACTTTTTCACAGATAAATGGTAAAGATTGTTACAGACAGTGAAACACAAGAATAAACAGCTTTTATTTCAGACGCGATAAATTACTTTCCATTCAAATAACATGCGACACACGCTGCTGACCATTTTGTTTCTATTCACTGTTAGTTTGCCTTCTGGGTGTGTTTTTTTAGAATAGTTTGAAAATATTTAACAGATATGCACAGAGTTGTTACTAAAGACTTGATTGCATTAATTTGCTTTGTAGTCATTTCATCACTGGAAGATCATTTTTATGCTCAGTTATTACAGTGGGAGAAAGTTTGATGGAAAATCTGACACTGTTTCCCTAATATGGTACAATCAAGTCTTTTTAAAGCCGGGTAATGACAGTATTTGAAGGATGGATATCTTCCTCTCCAGGTTAGCAGTAACGTCATTTAGTAAATAAAATCCCTTGCTAAGAATATCACCGAAAAAAGAGACACTTGAATGAAATGTAAGTTGTTCTGTCAGAACAAAGTGGAATTATTTGGTTTTCTGATGCATAAATATGTCCTTTAAAAAAGGCTGAGTAGGTTAAATATATATGATTAAAACATACATATATATTGTTAGAATGGACAAATTAATGCAAAGATGGGGAGCTGGGTGTGTGGATGTGAGAGATAATTAACTAGTCCTTAAAGAAATATTATAAAAAGAACGTACTCATGAACATGCAGGCACTGATGACAGAGTTGTAAATCAAAAGAAACATTTCTGATTTTTTTCCACCAATTTAATGAAAATGTGCTTATATACTCTTGAGTTGTAACACTTTCCTTTAGGGACAAAAATTAGAAAACTTAGAAACGAAGCTGATGATTCTTCCAGCTACTTCTTAAATTCACTTGATTGTGCCTAGATCATTTGTCTGAGCTTTATGTATGATCACTATTTAGTTTATACTGGGTCCTCTACAGTTGTTACCTGTGCTTGATGTGGTTGTATCTTTTGATGGGAAAGCATACAAAATAAAAAAAAATAAACACAAAGCAAAGTAGCTGGATTCACTACTAGGCTGAAAGATCACAGCTTTTAAAAGTGGGTCACACAAAAGTGTTTTTTCCTAATTCCTCAAACTTAAATACATGCATGCACACACACATGCGTATACACACATAGATCCAGACAAAATCAGATTAGAGAAGTTTTAGAAGCACAACCCTTGATCATGTGAAAGTCTACCTTGAGACATTAAGGATTCCAAAGGTAACTATGACATCAGGTCAATGAGGCTGCAGCTCCCTAATAGTGTAATCAGCAGATTGTAAATTTTTTGCACAATTCTAGTACAAAAGCTAGCCATTTAAAGGCGGTCCTATAATTTCAGGCCTTTTCTCCAAGTTCCAAAATACCAGAGATGACTATTATATCATATCAATGAAGAATAAGGAAGGCAAGTGACCAATTTTATGTCAAACATGGACAGTCAAGGGGATTTTCTGCTAAAGAGCTATACGAGAGAGCTAATAAAAGTTGTTCCCCCTTTCTTCCCCTCAAATGCCATTGTTAAACCTATAAATTAATAGGGTCAACTTTCAATATCTATTTTAAATCTTCCCCTTTATATATGTTAACATTAGTTTGCTACAAGAAGAGTAGTTAATGGCAGATGAGATACTAATTTTTACTTTATGGGACACACATCAAAAAGTGACTGTAAGCTAATTTATCAAAAGTGAAATAAAGTAGGACACCAGTAACTATTTCAAGAATTAATTTAAAATGTGATATATGCCACACATGCTGCATTACTCAGATTGTGTTATTAATTTAAATGTTTCTTAACTAATTATCAAGACTAAATGGAGAAGTTTTTACCCATTGTTTCTCTTCTCCCATCTCATGTCTCTTTATCCTTGTAAATACAATCAGGCCTCACTCAGAGCTCTGAATCTTCCATTTTCTCCCTGTTAATTCTTTAGTGTAATTAGCACGTTGGTCAGAAACACAGGAATACACAGCGGGATTTGGGATTTCATCGCCTATTTTGGTAGGGCTCCTATCACTTCACCCTCAAACACCATTTTCATTTGCTTTGGGAGTTGCCTTTTTAAGTACAGAGGTTTAAATTACTAGCTCAGGTTTTATACAGTGGACACATAGTTGCTAGGGACTAGCACAGAATGTGTCAGCTGCGTGTGGTATTTGATCTTTCATGATACATTCCTGCACACCAACTCCAGGCAAACCGATCTGGGCTCAGGTAGTGGCAGCCTACCCTCATTCACAAGGGTTTCATTCTAACTGAGGTTGCAACAAAAAAACAAATAGAACGGAATGCCAAAACGTTTGAGGGGCTGCTGATGGGCGGGAGGAAACAAGGCTTTTGTGTTCTTGCCTCAAAAGGTACAGGTTTGAGGTGTATGTTATAATACATCCTGTAATTTACACTGACTGACTAATTTTGAGGTAAGAATTACAGTTTTCTTTTTTCGAGAAGTATGAGAATGGTGTTTTGAGGTTTTGAGTTTGCCTGTGCACAACTTTTCTAATTTGTTTATATTCTCTGCCCAAAGTTTTCAGCCTGTCATTCAAAAGGAAAAGTATTAAATAGGCAGGGCAGCACACAAAAAACGAAGGTATAGCTAAATGCCATAAAAAGTCACTGAGCTTCTCAGTTCCTTGAGTAAAATTATATTCAAGGGCTGAGGATGCTCTCTCCACGTTGAACTGCCTACATCTGTCTGTTGCTACCAGCTGAATGAAATAGTGCGACACGCTTCTTTTTCTTGTAATCAAATCAACCATGAGGTGTTTCATATTTTGGCAAAAATGACACTCTGCAAAAATAAATTATCTATACTCGTGTGGTCTAAATGTCTCTTTCTTGGATCTCTGTAGATGTAGCAGTGTTTCTGAGTATCACTCCAGTGCATAGTTTAGGTTTTTACACATTCAAAGGAAGATGGAGACTCGAGGCAAAGATCAGCATAAATCATGTGGGAAATCTTACATCTGGCCTTAAATATCTGCATATTTTAAGCAAGAAACTTATTTCACCTTTATCTGAAAGTGGATTTAATTTTGGATTTTATTTCTCCACAGGCTCTATGTTACTAAAATATGACGAATTTGTAGATGTGTCATTATAAATTTTCTCTCAAATAAATGAAATGCAGTGTGAATTCAAGTCCACGACTATTAGGATAAGAAAACATTCTCATTAAGGGCAAGTCTACAAATATTACATGAAATGAAGAATCGAGGCATTATCTGAATAATGCAAACTCCAAACAGTTACTCTTGAAATATGCACTGGGCCCAACTTACCTGGATAAGTATTTTAATGATTCACTTTCTTCATATCGATCCAACCTGACTGACTGTATCTGAATCGATTCACCCGTGGTTTGAGGGTCATTAAATATGGCGAACGTAACAAACAAGCATATCCCTCAGGCTTTCAGATTGGTATTTTCTGCATCCATCTTTGAAGCAGCAAAATCCCTACCAGGAGAGACTCTCTCATATAGGCCGAGAGGCAAGAGATCAGGTTCTTATGTCCTGTGCGCCATATAGAAAAGCTGATGGTTTTGGTGGTTTGGGCCATAAAATGAAAGTCATGTTTTTTCTTCTGTTCAGTCAGGGGAATGAGAAGTCCTGTGAGACAACAACAAGCAGAGCTACAAAGGAGAGCAGGACTAATGAAAAGAGGGTAACAGGCCTTCTCTGCCTGCTCCCACGTTGACGTGCCACCCTGGATAGCTCATTAGGGTACTCAGCAGAATACAAAGAGTCCTTGAAATAAGGCTTCCTTGTTCCAAAAGAGTGTATTCATCACCTCATGCATGTCCAGGATAGGAAGCCTTTCTCCTTGGAGTCTGAATGAAATAACCTGTAATCATGTGTATGGAGATGTTGCTAAACATATTTGTAACCTAAAAGAGGTCCTCATTCATTGGAACAGGAACAAGCTCAGAAGAAATGGATTTTCCCAAGGGTACCACTTCTATTTAGTGTGTTAGTACCTTTGTAACCTATTGGACTGAGGACACTGTGGGAACAGTCTACAGAGACTTCACCCTTTACACAGAGAAAAGGAATCTAAAGGGATAGGAAGCTTGTGACAAAAAAAAAAAAAGAAAAGAACAAAAGTGACTCATGTAGGTCTAATGGAGCAGACACCTAACTAAGCAATAATTACAACTTCTCCATGATTCTGTCAGAGGGCCAGTCCCAGGCTGCATTTTGGCACAGAGTGTTAGCGTGTGAAAATAGAAGTCATTCTAAATAGAAGGGAAGCCCAGGAATTCGAGGTAGCATTCGTGACTGGATTACACTAATGGCAACATAGCCCTTTGACTTAGATGAACGATATTCACGTGTGTCTTGGCGATGCTGCTTTCCTCTTTTAGGTTTGAAGTTAAAAAGCTATAGGATTAGTCTTACCTGCCAGAGAGAACAATGTGGCTGAAGTGACACAAGCCAGGAGAGCTTTCCTGAATAAAGGATGCTGTACTCAATTTACAATAGCTTGAAAATAACAGTGATTAGTGGAGGTGGTAGAGGAGGAGACATCCTGTAGCCTTGTGCTGAAAAACTGCAAACCTTTCGGGGCTAGTGAAAATTCCTGCAGAGCTTCTCTGGTTAAAGTGAAACGGAAGGACTTCAATCATGAGAGTGATCTCACTCACATGGGTGAAATCTTGAGCGATAAAGCAGGTACTTTAGGAAAAACGTCCTATCAATTTAATTTGAGACTGAGTTCAGCAACTGCTTTCGGGGGCTGGCTGTCCCAATATACAGTGATACACTGAGCAGTTCCTGTTTCTTCCTTGTTGAAGCCAGTAGTGAGTGAAAATGCTCGAGGAGAATAAGAATGCAGATTTCTACTTTACACGTCATTTTTAGATTGAAAACTTCTTACAAGTATTATTGCTAAAAATAATTGTTTAGGTCAACATTGCTCAATTGGACTCATTTTGGGATAAGCTCCAAAGCACGTCTATTGGGAAAGTAAGGCCCCTCTGCAAGAAGAGTTCGTCTGCAGCCTGGGTCAGGCGGCTCCTGCAGGAATTCCACCTCCAAGCCTACCCGTGCGCCTTGACGTCCAGGAAGGTTTGCAACCGAGCAGATGCTTTACATTAGCAAGTGGACAAGCTATTGGCTAATCCTTGGCACTTATTTATCAACATTCCTATACCAACTCTGCACACACACTCTTGAGGCCATGTGAAATATGACAGGATGAAATATTCAGTCATTATTTCTCAATTTACATTTTACCATAATTAAAAAGGAGGCATCAATGAAGACTCTAGATGTAACTCCAATTTTAAACTCCAGTTGAAGGTTCAGTTTTCATATTAAGAAAACCATAATTATCCAATCTTTAAAATATGTTGCTGCCTGAACATTGGGAAGACTGGAAGAACAAATTCAGTGCTGCTAAATGTGATATGTGTGCATGTATAACTTGGATAAAAATAAAGAGCAAATTTTAAGATATAAAATAATAAATAAATGTGATATGTGTGGACACACATGCATACACACACATATATAGTATATAGATATGGATATAGGTCAATGTATGTGTATATTCAGATATGTAGATAGTAGAGATGTAGGTAGTTTTTTGTTACACGTAAACTTTAAATAACCAGAGATTCTACTTCAACTATGTGTTTTAAAGTGTGTCCAAGTGTGTAAAAAGGAAGAAAATCAGCAACCACTGATTATTTTTATGTAGTTTGTGTGAGCATTGTTGAGAAATCCTATTCTGACTAATGCCAGAACAATTAAAATATATTAGGTTTTAGATGTACAAATGTTTATCACGATTCTGGCATTGTGAAAACAGTAATACTAGGATCTATAAATGTAAACTTCCTGCTATTCGAGGAGGTATATAACTTTAAAAAATCGTAATTTTAAAGGATGTGACTTTGAGAATACAAATTTTTCCTGGCCCTTTCTAGCTTGATGACAAAGAAAGGTAGAAGGTTTTTTTTGCTTTTGTTTTGTTTTGTTTTTAAGAAATTCATAGTTAGGGACTTCCCTGGTGGTCCAGTGGTTAAGATGCCACGCTCCCAATGCAGGGGGCCCAGGTTCGATCCCTGATCAGGGAACTAAATCCCGCGTGCCACAACTAAGACCCAGTGCAGCCAAATAAATCAATAAATATTTAAAAAAGAAAAGGAATGTAATAGTTAGAAGAACTGTGCCTACTGTCTGGTAGGTTTCGGATGTCTGAAAAGGAAACACACCAACTGATAGGAGGTACCTTTCTCAGTGACCCAAGAATCTACCTGGAGGAAACCAGGAAGACTAATGGAGATGAGCGTGGGAGTGTGATATGTGACTTGTGTAAAGCAGAAGGAAGAAAGGAGCCTATATTCTCAATTATCTTCCATCACACAAACACATGGCCCCAAGAAAGAGACACAACAGGATCATATCAGGAAAAAGCCACAAACCCAGAGCTCCATTTTTGGCAGGGAAGGAGAAATCCTGATCCCTTGCTAAACTGACAAAGTGGCTGGAGCTAGCTGAATGTTTTTAACATAGAGAATTATCTCAAGCAGTGTTTTTATTAAAATCAACTCCAAGATTAATGAAAGATATTTTAAATGCCTAAAATCCTAAGATTCTCTTTGGATGTGTTCATTTTGGGGGTGATTTTCCTAACCAATCATAAAGTTTTTAAGTACAAAACTGAATTTAAACCCAGCTGATTAGAATAGTGGGCTAGAAGCACATATACTTTGGAATCTACCTCTTATTACTAATACATTCAAGTATAGGAACATTATAACATGCAAGGTCTTCCAACTAAAAGAGCTTTCCTGTAGGTATCTAATTTAGAGACAGTATTGTTAACAATGTTGACATTTAAGTGGCCAAAGCTAAAGCTTTGCAAAGAACATTCCATTACAATAAATGTGAAAACCTACAGCTTTTCTTGGTGTTGAACTTAACGGAATATAAGTATGTTGGTTGACAGTGTGAAGGTTGAAATGACTTTCATAACTAGAAAGTTTACCTGATAATTTGAACAAAAGGGCCTCTTAGAGAAAAGTCTTCGATACAATGGAACTACAATAGCAATGGAAGATTTATGGCACATGAGTCTACTTCCTGAGCTCTGCATCTGAGACCAGGGTTAGTTATACAAGCCCACACTTTCTCCTTCATAGAACTAGGCCACTTTCAAGACTCCAGCCCTAGTCTGCTACAAAACTAGTCTAATTGGATGCCACATCAGATTAAACAAACATTTCTATACCTGAGTGGACCATACCATCCACGAGTCCCTCCCCTGACCCCAAAAAAGAAAATCCAAACTTCTTTCCTTTCTGACTTCTCTGTATTCCAGTTGGATCAGCTGACAAGTACAATCTGTTTTTAATTTTTCGTAATACTCACTTCCTAACCTTTTATCCATGACTGCCATTATACTCAAGTCATACCTAAACTGTTGATATTCTTCTGAGAAGTTTTTCTGTCTTTCTCCACTCTATTGAGCTCAAGACTTCACTGACAAGTTAATCCCCCAGAACTTGACTTTTAGTTGGCAACTCTTTTGCTAAAAACCCTCAATGTCTGTTCACTCCCTCCTAAGCCTGGGAAACAGTGACTCCCACAAGCAACTGATTTCCTATTTCTTCTCATCACCACGGTCTGAGTCTCTGAAAATGCCTGGTCAACCCAGTTCTCCTTCTTTACACAGGCCATTACCCTCTCCTTTCTCATCCTCTTTGTCTTCAGTATCTCACTTGGGTACCAGTTCCTCCACAGATATTTCACTGACATCATCAGTTCCATCTGTCTTCTACCTTACTTCGTATATAAGCTTCATCAGGGCAGACTTTGCAACTCAGAGATTACCTGTGGGGCTTCAGCCACAGGAATTCATCAATATTTCTAATTTGTTCATTTTAACAAATGAACAAATATTTACAGGAAAACATTTTATGCTATCATGATTTCAAAAAGCAGTGAGATCCTAAAAATTCATGTAAAATGGAATTACTGATTAAATCACATATTTAACATAGAGTAGGGGTGAGTGATTAAAGGAAGTCTGTAACAAATCATTTTAACAACAAAAATAAATTTGTAATATTAATAATCATTAGCAGATAAATTTGGTTTGCTAAAAATTTAAATATTCACAAATAAGTTTTTAAAAATACTGGGTCACGGGAATGCCTTGGCAGTCCAGGGGTTAGGACTCTGCGCTCTCACTGCAGAGGACCCGAGTTCAATCCCTGGTTGGGGAACTAAAATCCCACAGGCCGTGTGGCACAGCAAAAAAAGAAAAAAGAAAAACAAAGATACTAGGTCATGATTTATAATATTCAACAACTGCATGATTTGATTAAGTTTGGGAGTTAAGCAAATACTTTCTAGGATAAATTATTATTCAGCAGAAAGAAATTATAAGATTTTAAATTAATTTTTAATTTTAACAATTTTAATGATATTAAGATCCTATTTAGTAATTTTAATGACAACAAAAATTAACATTTGTATAGTACTTAGCAAATTTTTAAAAAAATCTACTTTCAAATACATTATGTAAGTTGGCCTTCATAACAACATTTTAGGATAAGTAATGAATAGGATTCCTATTTTAGAGATAAAAAAACTAAAGTTTTTTCATATATTCATAAACTGATTTGATTCTCAACACTGAAGGCTGGTTGTTCCCATTCTTTATCTTAGAGAAGAAGCAATTGAAGTTGTGAGAGGTCAAGTAACATATCCATGGTCAACAGGTTGGTAAATAGCACAGTTGTTATTTATAAATTCCAGTCTGTCCAACTCCAAAGTCTCTGTCTTTCTATACTTCTTCTAACACATGTCATGATATAGCACAAAGAGCACATACCATGACTGGAACAAAAATATTTTTTATTGAGTGTCTACTTAATATATCAGACTGTCATTTATCTTAACTATAATCCTTTTAAGTAGTTTTATTTAGAAAAAGACTCTTTACACTTAATGTATGTCAGTAGACATACATCTACATTAGTAGATGGGAATAAAAGTTTGAAAATACTTTACAGACGACAAAACAGTTTGAGTAAATAAAATGTCCATTCTATGAATAAGTAGGAGATAGGATTTGAAACCATGTCTATAAGAATCCAAAGAAATAATTCATACAAAATCTTCCTTCTAGATCTAATTTTTGCCAAAAGAAAATATAAAATTCACAGCTATTTTATAACTTTGTTAAAATTTTCTCACAGATATAATTTTCATGATTTTTTTTGCATGAGACAATTATAAATTATGAGCCTATAAAGCATGATTCCCCATTAAATATTATGTTGAGAAAGTAATAACTGGATTCTCTTTTCTCCCTTGACTATTCCAGGACCACCCACCTAGTCTGGTGTTGAAAATTATTCTTTGTTGGCAAAACTTCTTTACACATAACTTTAATTAGACTATTATCCTAAAGTTACAGTGGTTTAACCACACTGGATTTTATATTACTATATTAGATACAGAAAGGAACATCATTCTGCATGCAAAGTCTTTGCATCACAAAACACAATACGTAGAGGGGAAAAAAACATTCTTTTTGAGCTTTGCCAACTTTCTTGGCACACAGTTTTAAACGTGAAAAGGTCAAATTATGTTAGTGTGCCTCAATAGCCAGTAAAATATATTTTTTCTGTGGTGAGATCACATTGTATACATATCTCTTAAAAAACCAGAAAATAGTTGTATTTGTGTAAAAAGAACACAAATAAGAGGAAAACAAGCTTGGATTGTAATTCTGATTCTATCAAAAACTTGCTGCATGACTTGAAGCAAGAAAACTCTCTGAGCCTGTTTCCTTTTTTTTTTTTTAATAAGATACATGTGGCGTTAAGCTCTACCCATGTGAAAATGCAGGGTATCTACCTTAAAAATAGACCTTAATACTAAGAAATCCACCATGCTTTTTTAGAACGAGCACCATATAACTATTTGGTTTACGTTAGTCTTCTAGTAAGTGAGACACAGCTGAGTAGCTAAAGAAGCAGAGAAGAGGCCAAGACAGGAAATGCTTTTTCCAGTTCTTTCTACACAATATTAAGTGACCATGGGCAGGTTATTCAGATTCTGTCTTTCCCGTTTGTCCTTCTGTGGTATCAGGGAGCTGTCAGAATTTCTTTTTATTTTTCATTTCTCACAAACTTGGAAAAAAGAAGTCTCTTGAAAACTCCAAATAGCCTCATCAGTAATTTTACAACAATTAAAATCAGGTAATATAAGAATTTTTTTTTTAACATTTCAGTGGCCAGAAAGCTTTAGACTAGAGTAAAATAAATCAACTCAACTGAGTGAGAAATTTAAAAAAATCAAATTGGCCATTTCATATTGTATAGACCTCCTAACACGATTGATTTACTGACTTGTACACAGGGTTTGTATTTATTTATTTCCTTCTTCCCCCTTAAAGCCAGCCCTCCCACTAAGGGCAGATGCCTCTGGTACCCATGTCCTCAGTCTCGACCATTTCTGTGTATATTGGCCTGACTTACCGCTGCCAGCATTTCTTCACTTGAGGGCTTTCCTGACCAGCGAGGGCTGTTCCTCCGCGGCTGGTAGCAGACTGGGAATGCCTAAGAATTAATGGTCCTCCTGAGAAGCCCTCATCCAAGATCATGCAAACACCTGAGCCCCCTCTGAGGCATGGGTTCTACACTTTTCCCAGTGTTCTCTAGTGGACTGAGCTCTGGTTGCCCATACCCTTTACTGAATGCCTTCCCTGCTTTGTTCCACTTTCCTACTTCCCTAGGGTGTTTTCTGGGATCACCTACCAAATAAACTATTTAGAAACGAATCTCTGTTTCAGGATTTATTTCTGGGGAAACCCAAACTATGCAGTGTCAGCTGTAGAAGAGCCGACGACGGGCTACGTTATAGGTTGATTTATGTCCCCCACTCTGCCCCCCAAATATGTTGAAGTCCTAATCTGCAGTACCTAGGAATGAGATCGTCTTGAAGTCTGAACCCCCAGTACTCCAGAATGTGACCTTATTTGGAAATAGGGATGTTGCAGATGTAATTAGTTAAGATGAAGTCATTAAGGTGGGCCCTAATACAATACGACTGGTATCCTTAGAAGAAGAGACACAGGGAGAGACTCACAGGGAGAAGAACATGTGATGATAGAGGCAAAGTTGGGGTGTTGCAGTTACAAGTCAAGGCACACGAAGGACGGATGTCCACCAGAAGCTACTAAAAGGCAAGGAAGGGGCTTCCCTGGTGGCGCAGTGGTTGAGAGTCTGCCTGCCGATGCAGGGGACGCGGGTTCGTGACCCAGTCCGGGAAGATCCCACATGCCGCGGAGCGGCTGGGCCCGTGAGCCATGGCCGCTGAGCCTGCGCGTCCGGAGCCTGTGCTCTGCAATGGGAGAGGCCACAGCAGCGAGAGGCCCGCGTACCGCAAAAAAAAAAAAAAAAAAAAAAAAGGCAAGGAAGGACTCTACCTAGAACCCCAGAGGAGCCTGGCCCTGTTGAAGTCTTGATTTCTGACTTCTAGCCTCCAAAAGTATAAGAGAACAAATTTCTGTTGTTTAAGCCACCCAGTTAGGTGCTTTGTTACGGCAGCCCTAGGAAACTGAAAGAGGCTACAGTAAATATCTCAGGTGTTTTCCAAAGACCATGTTAACTGCTTATTTTCTTACTTAGGGGTTCCTTCTCACCTCCCTGGCACTCCAAGTCCCTCACTTTATACTTTGACTTTAATGACTACTTCTGTTTCTCTCTTAGTTTGATGACATATTCGTTTCTATCCTCTGATTCACTGACCTTGATCTGCCACTTGATTTTTAGCTCTGCAGAATACTTTTGAATTAGTGCAGTGGTTATCAAACTTTGGTGTATATCAGAATCTTTTAGCAGACTAGTTAAAACACAGATTGTTGGACTCTCATCCTCAGAGTTTCTGATTCAGTAGGTCTACTTAGGGCTGAGAATTTATAATTCTAACATATTCAAGTTCCCAGATGCTGCTAATCTGGGACCACTCTTTGAGAGCCTGATTCCTAGGGAGTTGTCAGAATTTCCCATTCTAAATCACCCTCTGTGGCTCGTCTCCACTCCAAAAGACTGATAGCTCCCCCCACCCCCATTTTCTAATGTCAGAAAAGGATGAGTCCCATTCAGAAAGATGAGGATCTCTAGGCTTTCTGGTGCCAGGGGTCACCAGGAGCTCCTGGATACGACTCACTGCTGATATACATTTTATTATATGTTTTAATTAACTTATTTATTTTTGGCTGCGTTGGGTCTTTGTTGCTGCACACGGACTGTCTCTAGTTGTGGCGAGCGGGGGCTACTCTTCATTGTGGTGCGCGGGCTTCTCATTGCGGTGGCTTCTCTTGTTGCAGAGCACAGGCTCTAGGCGTACAGGCTTCAGTAGTTGTGGCACGTGGGTTCAGTAGTTGTGGCTCACGGGCTCTAGAGCGCAGGCTCAGTAGTTGTGGTGCACGGGCTTAGCTGCTCCGCGGCATGTGGGATCTTCCCAGACCAGGGCTCAAACCCGTGTCCCCTGCATTGGCAGACAGATTCTTAACCACCGCACAACCAGGGAAGTCCTGATATACATTTTAAATGCTGCTGTCAGCTTATATTTCTAAAGCACAGAGGAGCCTGTGCTTAATTATAATTCTGCTTAATTATTTTTTTCAGGTTGAAATCCAAACTCCTTAGCATAATACAAAAGATCTGTGGTAATCTCGTCTAATCCTCCAGCCTCATCTCATTTTTTTGGCCCATGGTGGGAGTAGAGTATACACAGGGAAACCATACTTATTGGACACCCACTATAGACCAGTATTGTACTAGTTGAATTCTATGTGTTGTCTCATTTACACAAACCTACAAGGAAGGAATTATTAATTTCCATTTTACAGATGAGGAATTAAGGCATAGTCAGCTAGTAACTGACTGAACACAGCTATTCTGCCTCTGACCATCCAAGTCTTGATTCAAATCCAAGTCTATGTGATTCCTAAACCGTTTCCAATCTGTGGCCTCCTCACTTGGGGTGACCAAACATCCTAGTTTACCTGTGACAGTGCCTGTTTGCTCCTGTTATCCCAGAGTAATTATGAAAAGCACTCCCTTTCACTCACAAAATATCAACCTTGTCTTATTGGTGAATTACACGGCCTCCTCTGCCTACATTTCTAAATCCGGCAAGCTGTTTCTGGAATGCACCATACCTATTCAGCATTCCATTTCTTTCCGTGTGCTGTTCTTTCTGCCTTAAATGTCCTTTCCTTCCCTTGTCTCCTGGGAAAATTATGTCCAGTTTTACGGACTCTGCTCTTCTTCACTGTCTCTGGGTTGTCTCCCCAGTCCTCTAACTACAGGCAAAGGGTTTGATACACTCCTCTGCACTCCTCACACCCCATGCTTACTGTTATTCTGATTTTTTGAGTACTCGGCAATCCTCTCTACCAGCTTGGGAATTCCTTAATATTTGGACCGTAACTTAATTCTCTCTGCATATCCACAGCACCTACAATTTTGCATGGCCCAAAGAGGATGTTTATTAAATATTTGTCGACTGATTGGATAAATAATAAAATCAGAAATATCTAGATATCTGCAGAAATTATTATAAAAAGTAGAAAGAGGCTCTTGCTAAAGGCACAGGCTTATACCAAATAGCCCTGACTCACTTTACCTGGAGGCTGGTTAAGTTCTGAGTGGTTGTTCAGAGGGCCTCTGACCTTGCATCATCAGTCATGCCCAGGCAGTTCTACTTGATGAAGTCGCCCTCCTGTTTGGGGCCTGAGACATCGTCTTTGGTTCTCTGGACTACACTCCATTTCTGTCATGTGCCTCGTACTCCATTTAAATATTTTCCTGTCCTCTCTTACTCTGTGATTAGGAGTCAAACTGTCTGAGTTGGAATCTTCACTCCATCATTTCTTAGCTGGGTGACCATTTGAAAACCTCTTAAATTTCCTAAGCCTCAGTTTCTTCATCTGAAAATTGGTAAAATTAATAGTGCTTAGCTCAGGGGGTTGTTATAACAAATAACTAAGTGTTGTTAAGTACTTAACATAGTTGCTGGAACATAGTAAGCATCACAAAATGTTAGCTCTTTTTCTTTTCTTGAATTTTATTTATTTTTTTATACAGCAGGTTCTTATTAGTTGTCGATCTTATACATATTAGTGTATACATGTCAATCCCAATCTCCCAGTTCATCCCACCACCACCACCCCGTCCTCCCCCCTGGAGTCCACACGCCTGCTCTCCACAACTGTGTCTCTACTTCGCCCTGCGAACTGGTCCATCTATACCATTTTTCTAGATTCCACATATATGCGTTAATATACGATATTTGTTTTTCTCTTTCTGACTTACTTCACTCTATATGACAGTCTCTAGGTCCAGCCACGTCTCTACAAATGACCCAATTTTGTTCCTCTTTATGACTGAGCAATATTCTATTGTATATGTGTACTACATCTTCTTTACCATTCGTCTGTTGATGGGCATTTAGGTTGCTTCCATGACCTGGCTATTGTAAATAGTGCCGCTGGGGCTTCTCTGGTGGCACAGTGGTTGAGAGTCTGCCTGCCGATGCAGGGGACACGGGTTCGTGCCCCGGTCCAGGAAGATCCCACATGCCGCGGAGTGGCTGGGCCCGTGTGCCATGGCCACTGAGCTTGCGCGTCCGGAACCTGTGCTCCGCAACGGGAGAGGCCACAACAGTGAGAGGCCCGCGTACCGCAAAAAAAAAAGAAAAAAAAATAGTGCCGTAATGAACATTGTGCTGTGTCTTTTTTAATATAATTTATTTATTTTTATTTATTCATTTTTGGCTACATTGGGTCTTCGTTGCTGCACGAGGGCCTTCTCTAGTTGCAGCGAGCGGGGGCTACTCTTTGTTGCGGTGCGCAGGCTTCTCATTGTGGTGGCTTCTCTTGTTCCTGAGCAAGGACTCTAGGTGCGTGGGCTTCAGTAGTTGTGCACAGGGGCTCAGTAGTGGTGCGCAGGCTCAGTTGCTCCGTGGCATGTGGGATCTTCCTGGACCAGGGATCAAACCCGTGGTCCCCTGCATTGGCAGGCGGATTCTTAACCACTGCGCCACCAGGGAAGTCCCCATGTGTCTTTTTGAATTATGGTTTTCTCTGGTTATATGCCCAGTAGTGGGATTGCTGGGTCATATGGTAATTCTATTTTTATTTTTCATTTATTTTTTTGCTGTACGTGGGCCTCTCACTGTTGTGGCCTCTCCCGTTGCGGAGCACGGGCTCCGGACGCACAGGCTCAGCAGCCATGGCTCACGGGCCCAGCCGCTCTGCGACATGTGTGATCTTCCCAGACCGGGGCACGGACCCGTGTCCCCTGCATCAGCAGGCGGACTCTAAACCACTGCGCAACCTTTTTTAAGGAACCTCCATACTGTTCTCCATAGTGGCTGTATCAATTTACATTCCCACCAACAGTGCAAGAGGGTTCCCTTTTCTCCACACCCTCTCCAGTATTTGTTGTTTGTAGATGTTCTGATGATGCCCATTCTAACTGGTGTGAGGTGATACCTCATTGCAGTTTTGATTTGCATTTCCCTAATCATTAGTGATGTTGAGCAGCTTTCCATGTGCTCCTTGGCCATCTGTATGTCCTCTTTGGAGAAATGTCTATTTAGGTCTTCTGCCCATTTTTGGATTGGGTTGTTTGTTTTTTAATATTGAGCTGCATGTGCTGTTTATATATTTTGGAGGTTAATCCTTTGTCCGTTGTTTCATTTGGAAATATTTTCTCCCATTCTGAGGGTTGTCTTTTCATATTGTTTATAGTTTCCTTTGCTGTGCAAAAGCTTTTAAGTTTCATTAGGTCCCATTTGTTTTCTTTTGTTTTTATTTCCATTTCTCTAGGAGGTGGGTCAAAAAAGATCTTGCTGATCTTTGATTTATGTCAAAGAGTGTTCCTCCTATGTTTTCCTCTAAGAGTTTTACAGTGTCTGGTCTTACATTTAGGTCTTTAATCCATTTTGAGTTTATTTTTGGGTATGGTGTTATGGAGTGTTCTACTTTCATTCTTTTACATGTAGCTGTCCAGTTTTCCCAGCACCACTTATTGAAGAGGCTGTCTTTTCTCCATTGTATATCCTTGCCTCCTTTGTCAGATTAGTTGACCATAGGTGCATGGGATTATCTCTGGGCTTTCTATCCTGTTTCATTGATCTATATGTCTGTTTTTGTGCCAGTGCCATATTGTCTTGATTACTGTAGCTTTGTAGTATAGTATGAAGTCAGGGAATCTGATTCCTCCAGCTCTGTTTCTTTCCCTCAAGATTGCTTTGGCTATTCAGGGTCTTTTTTGTCTCCATATAAATTTTACGATTTTTTGTTGTAATTCTGTAAAAAATGTCACTGGTAATTTGATAGGGATTGCATTAAATCTGTAGATTGCTTTGGGTAATATAGTCATTTTCACAATATTGATTCTTCCAATCCAAGAACATGGTATATCTCTCCATCTGTTTGTGTCATCTTTGATTTCTTTCATCAGTGTCTTATAGTGTTCTGAGTACAGGTCTTTTACCTCCTGAGGTAGGTTTATTCCTAGGTATTTTATTCTTTTTGTTGCTATGGTGAATGGGATTGTTTCCTTAATTTCTCTTTCTGATCTTTCCTTGTTAGTGTATAGGAATGCAAGAGATTTCTGTGCATTAATTTTGTACCCTGCAACTTTACCAAATTCATCGATTAGCTCTAGTAGTTTTCTGGTGGCAGCTTTAGGATCTCTATGTATAGTATCATGTCATCTGCAAACAGTGACAGTTTTACTTCTTCTTTTCCAATTTGTATTCCTTTTATTTCTTTTTTTAATAAATTTATTTATTTATTTTTGGCTACTTTGGTTCTTTGTTGCTGTGCATGGCTTTCTCTAGTTGCAGCAACCGGGGGCTCCTCTTTGTTGCGGTACGTGTGCCTCTCATTGCGGTGGCTTCTCTTGTTGTGGAGCACGGGCTCTAGGCACGCAGGCTCAGTAGTTGTGGCTCACAGGCTCTAGAGCACAGGCTCAGTAGTTGTGGCGCACAGGCTAAGTTGCCCTGTGGCATGTGGGATCTTCCTGGAACAGGGCTCAAACCCATGTCCCCTGCACTGGCAGGCGGATTCTTAACCACTGCGCCACCAGCGAAGCTTCCTTTTTCTTCTCTGATTGCCATGGCTAGAAATTCCAAAACTATGTTGAATAGTAGTGGCAAGAGTGGACATCCTAGTCTTATTCCTGATCTTAGAGGAAATGCTTTCAGTTTTTCACCATTGAGAATGATGTTTGCTGTGGGTTTGTGGTATATGGCCTTCATTATGTTGAGGTAGGTTCCCTCTATGCCCACTTTCTGGACAGTTTTTATCCTAAATCGGTGTTGAATTTTGTCGAAAGCTTTTTCTGCATTTATTGAGATGATCATATGGTTTTTTCTTCAGTTTGTTAATATAGTGTATCACATTGATTGATTTGCATATATTGAAGAAGCCTTGCATCCCTGGGATAAATCCCACTCGGTCACGGTGTATGATCCTTTTAATGTGTTGTTGGATTCTGTTTGCTAGTATTTTATTGAGGATTTTTGCATCTATATTCAGCAGTGATATTGGTCTGTAATTTCTTTTTTTGTAGTATCTTTGTCTGGTTTAGGTATCAGGGTGATGGTGTCCTCATAGAAAGAGTTTGGGAGTGTTCCTTCCTCTGCAAGTTTTTGGAAGAGTTTGAGAAGATGGGTGTTAGCTCTTCTCTAAATGTTTGAAAGAAATCACCTGTGAAGCCACCTGGTCCTGGACTTTTGTTTGTTGGAAGATTTAACATCACAGTTTCAATTTCATTACTTCTGATTGGTCTGTTCATATTTTCTGTTTCTTCCTGGTTCAGTCTTGGAAAGTTATACCTGTTTAAGAATTTGTCCATTTCTTCCAGGTTGTCCATTTTATTGGCATAGTGTTGCTTGTAGTAGTCTCTTAGGATGCTTTGTATTTCTGCAGTGTCCATTGTAACTTCCCTTTTTCGTTTCTAATTTTATTGATTTGAGTCCTCTCCCTCTTTTTCTTGATGAGTCTGGCTAAAGGTTTGTCAATTTTGTTTATCCTCTCAAAGAACCAGCTTTTAGTTTTATTGATCTTTGCTATTGTTTTCTTTGTTTCTATTTCATTTATTTCTGTTATGCTCTTTACGATTTCTTTCCTTCTACTAACTTTGGGTTTTGTTTGTTCTTCTTTCTCTAGTTCCTTTAGGTGTAAGGTTAGATTGTTTATTTGAGATTTTTCTTGTTTCTTGAGGTAGGCTTGTATTGCTATAAACTTCCCTCTTAGAATTGCTTTTGCTGCATCACATAGGTTTTGGATCATGTTTTCATTGTCATTTGTCTCTAGGTATTTTTTGATTTCTCTTTGATTTCTTCAGTGATCTCTTGCTTATTTAGTAATGTATTGTTTAGCCTCCATGTGTTTGTGTTTTTTACGTTTCTTTTTCCTGTAACTGATTTCTAACCTCATAGCGTTGTGGTTGGAAAAGATGCTTGATATGATTTCAATTTTCTTAAATTTACTGAGGCTCAATTTGTGACCCAAGATGTGATCTATCCTGGAGGATGTTCCATGTGCACTTGAGAAGAAAGTGTTATCTGCTGTTTTTAGATGGAATGTCTTATAAATATCAATTAAATCTATCTGGTCTATTGTGTCATTTAAAACTTGTGTTTCCTTATTAATTTTCTGTTTGGATGATCTGTCCATTGGTGTAAGTGAGGTGTTAAAGTCTCCCACTCTTATTGTGTTACTGTTGATTTTCTCTTTTATAGCTGTTAGCATTTGCCTTATGTATTGAGGTGTTCCTATGTTGGGTACATATATATTTATAACTGTTATATTTTCTTCTTGGATTGATCCCTTGATCATTATGTAGTGCCCTTCCTTGTCTCTTGTAACATTCTTTATTTTAAAGTCTATTTTATCTGATATGAGGACTGTTACTCCAGCTTTCTTCTGATTTCCTTTTGCATGGAAAATCTTTTTCCAACCCCTCACTTTCAGTCTGTATGTGTCCCTAGGTCTGAAGTGGGTCTTTTGTAGACAGCATATATATGGGTCTTGTTTTTCTATCCATTCAGCAAGCCTGTGTCTTTTGGTTGGAGCATTTAATCCATTCACATTTAAGGTAATTATTGATATGTATGTTCCTATACCATTTTCTGAACTTTTTTTTTTTTTTTTTTTTTTTTTTTTGCTGTACGCGGGCCTCTCACTGTTGTGGCCTCTCCTGTTGTGGAGCACAGGCTCCAGACGCACAGGCTCAGCGGCCATGGCTCACGGGCCCAGCCGCTCCACGGCATATGGGATTTTCCCAGATCGGGGCACGAGCCCATGTCCCCTGCATCGGCAGGCGGACTCTCAACCACTGCACCACCAGGGAAGCCCCTTGGGTTAGTTGTTGTAGGTCCTTTTCTTCTCTTGTGTTTCCCACTTAGAGAAGTTTCTTTAGCATTTGTTGTAGAGCAAATTTGGTGGTACTGAATTCTCTTAGTTTTTGCTTGTCTGTAAAGCTTTTGATTTCTCCATTGAATCTGAATGAGATCCTTGCCAGGTAGAGGATCTTGGTTGTAGGTTCTTCCCTTTCATCACTTTAAATATATCATGACACTCCTTTCTGGCCTGTAGCATTTCTGCTGAGAAATCAGCTGCTAACCTTATGGGAGTTCCCTTGTATGTCATTTGTCATTTTTCCCTTGTTGCTTTTAATAATTTTTCTTTGTCTTTAATTTTTGTCAGTTTGATAACTATGTGTCTCAGCATGTTTCTCCTTGGGCTTATCCTGCCTGGGACACTCTGTGCTTTCTGGACTTGGGTGGCTATTTCCTTTCCCATGTTAGGGAAGTTTTTGACTATAATCTCTTCAAATATTTTCTCGGTCCTTTCTCTCTCTCTTCTCCTCTGAGCCCTATAATGCAAATGTTGCTGCATTTAACGTTGTCCCAGAGGTCTCTTAGGCTGTCGTCATTTCTTGTCATTCTTTTCTCTTTATTCTGTTCCATGGCAGTGAATTCCACCATTCTGTCTTTCAGGTCACTTATCCGTTCTTCTGCCTCAGTTATTCTGCTATTGGTTCCTTCTAATGTATTTTTCATTTCAGTTATTGTATTGTTCATCCCTGTTCTTTAATTCTTCTAGCTGTTTGTCCTTTAATTCTTCTAGGTCTTTGTTAAACATTTCTTGCATCTTCTCAATCTTTGCTTCCATTCTTTTCCAGGGTCCTGGATCATCTTCATTATCATTATTCTGAATTCTTTTTCTGTAAGGTTACCTATCTCCACTTCATTTAGTTGTTTTTCTGGGGTTTTATCTAGTTTCTTCATCTGGCACATAGTCCTATGCCTTTTCATTTTGTCTCTCTGTGAGAATGTGGTTTTCCTTCCACAGGCTGCAGGATTGTAGTTCGTCTTGCTTCTGCTGTCTGCCCTCTGGTGGTTGAGGCTATCTAAGAGGCTTGTGCGAGCTTCCTGATGGGAGGTACTGGTGGTGGGTAGAGCTAGGTGTTGCTCTGCAGGGCAGAGAGCAGTAAAACTTTAATCAGTTTGTCAGCTGATGGGTGGGGCTGAATTCCCTCCCTGTTGGTTGTTTGGCTTGAGGCGACCCAGCTCTGGAGACAACAGGCTGTTTGGTGGGGCTAACGGTGGACTCCGGGAGGGCTCACAACAATGAGCACTTCCCAGAACTTCCACTGCCTGTGTCTCCATCCCTGCAGTGAGCCACAGCCACCCCCTGCCTCTGCAGGAGACCCTTCAACACTAGCGGGTAGGTCTGGTTCAGTCTCCTATGGGGTCACTGCTCCCTCCCCCTGGGTCCCGATGTGCACACTACTTTGTGTGTGCCCTCCAAGAGTGAAATCTCTGTTTCCCCCAGTGCTGTCGAAGTCCTGCAGTCAAATCTCACTAGGCTTCGAAGTCCGATTCTCTGGGAATTCCTCCTCCTGTTGCTGGACCCCCAGGCTGGAAAGCCTCATGTGGGGCTCAGAACCTTCACTCCAGAGGGTGGACTTCTGTGGTATAATTGTTCTCCAGTTTGTAAGTCACCCACCCCCTGGTTATGGGATTTGATTTTATTGTGATTGTGCCCTTCCTACCATCTCACTGTGGCCTCTCCTTTGTCTTTGGATGTGGGGTATCTTTTCTGGTGAGTTCCAGTGTCTTCCTGTCAATGATTGGTCAGCAGTTGTGATTCTGGTGCTCTCGCAAGGGGGAGTGAGCGCACGACCCTCTACTTTGCCATCTTGAACCAATCTCTAAAGGTTAGTCCTTGTTTTTAGTAATAGCATGATTATTCCTTCTCTATGCTATGCTTTCCTATCAGACTGGAAACCTTGTTTTCTACAGTGATCTATTTTTTTCATCTTTGTCCTTCAGGACTTAATATTAATTTTAGATGTCTCAATATATGTTGTGTTCCCTAGATAAGCCCTACAAATTGTACGTCACCGTAGATATTCCACCACAACTCTGGGCTCCTAGTCCCTCCTTGCCTGACACTAGCACTGTTCCCTAGAAGCTTTTAAAATAAACCTCTGTGTAACTGGCTTACCAGATTAACTGTCTTTGTGTGCTTCCCCTAGAAAGCAGAGCCTGAGGCAGAGATTAAAGTGCTCACACTAGGGACTACAAGGCCAGGGTGATGAAGAGGAGAAGAGAAGGACAAGTGAGGCAATACAAAAATGTGGAGTAATGCAAATCATTATCGTGATGGTCACCGCTTCATACTGAGCTCCAAGGAGATGCACAGCTCACTGGACAGGCCTGTTTGCTCAGCATGAGGGACTTTCTCCTAAGAGGTTGCAAGGAGAAGCTCACCTATTCCGTCCATGGAGGGAAGAAAGGAGACGAGATTCACCTGCTGATCCCTCCCAGCTCTTATATCCTGTCACGATTCGCCACACAAGGAGACGTCTTCCCAGAACTTTCAAGTTGCATTATCAGGCCCCTTGGTAACCACTCCAAAAGCCAGATCCCATGCCTACAATATGGCATTTCATTGAATCCAAAGTAGAAAGATGACTTGGTGTGAGTAGGTGCCCCCAAGAGAAAGAAGGAAGAACGTCATCTAGGGAACCACCTGAGAAGATGTAAGAGAATTGTGTACATTACCCTAATTCTCTAGTTGGCTGTGTAAAAGGCTGGACTGATGCTCTCTGCATCAAAACCCATGACCTAGGCTATCCTCTAGTATTCTCCAGTCTTCTACTCTAACCAAATAAATTATATGCTTGTTAAGAATCTGTTATGTTTATTCCTAAATTTTTCTGCCATTTGTACTTGTTATTAAAATCACACAATTTAATTAAATACCACATAAGCTGATAAAATATGAATGTAAAAAGAATGAGAGGTGTTTGTATGAAAACTAAGGAGAGTGTTTTGGAAAGACTTAATAAAGGTAAGTCTCTATAAAAAGTGCTCTCAGAGTAGGTTTATTAAGGGAGACAACTGTAGAATATTTGCAAGGGGCAACATAAAAACCCAGAAGAAACTGCACTCAGATTGCATCACCTGTGACTTTACATTCTTGCTCCAAGGAAAATCATATATAAAGCATGATCTATGTGGTAATGCACAAAAGACAATATGGAACTCCAGTCAGCAAATTCATAACCAAAGAAAAGCCCTTGGCTAATAACAACTAAAGTACTGGTTATTTTATATATACCTACTTATTATAAATTTAAAAAAATTTTAGAGTAATATATACACTATGCTTTAAGATTCTTTACTTTACCAGCATTTTTGATTTACCAATGCAGATAGGATGGTCTTGGTTATGCTGTGGTAACAAACAATCCCCAAGCCTGAACAACATATGTTATTTCTTGTTCACTCTAAGTCTTCAGCTCCTGGAAGCCTGTCCACAGATGACCGCCCGAAGCACTTACCATATGAAGCATGTGCCCTCCTAGAAAAACACGAAAGAGGAAGAGAAAACATAAGAAGTCCTGCACAGGCTCTTTAATGCCACCTGGAAGAGGTGCTCTTTACTGCTGTATCTTAGCCAAAGAAAGCCACGCGGCTGCACCTACATTCAAAGAGGTGGGAAAGGCTAGTCTTCCCAGGTGCCAGAAGGCAAGGAGAGCTGGAAATACTGGTGAGCAGCAGTGATGTTCACAATGCCAGCCTACTGCTGTACCTAGCATATGGGATAGGAGGACAGCTGCTCGACTAAGTGAAGGAGCTTGAGGCAGAGAAATATACCAGTTTTTCCTTAAATAATTAAAATAAATATTTAATTAGATTGATTAGTGACTATATTTGATAGGTTAGTGACTATATTTTCAAGACTGTTCTTTATTTCTGAGAGCTCATAACCAAATAAAGCAATTCCAGAGAAGGCTTTTAAATAATACTTAAATCATGAACTTCCAAAAGGTTAATTCAGCCCACATAATTTATTCTGTCATCAAAATGTTAAATACCTTCTCCTAATCATGCATTCTGCTTTTGTAGAAAAAAAAAAAGAGAATACTGACACATTAAAACCCTTATACTAAAAAACATCCATTTATTCACAATTGACTGCCAATATGATAGAGTCTTTAAGTGACTGCTATTCAGAAAGTTCAACTAGAAAATATTTGGGATTTGAAAAATGATTCAAAAACTATCCAATAATATTCTTTGACATTTGTCTCTGCTTCTTCTCCTACTTCTTCTTCTTTACTAACTCCAGTTTTCAATGTCCATTGTTAACTTAAACTTTTTTAAACTAAATAATTTTTGAATTTCAAAAGGGGTGTCTATTTAACCCACTTTATATTTTTAGCTGTATTTTAACTTTTATGCTACTCTCTGCTAGATTTTGTTTCTTTTATTTGCTTATAAACTAGCTCTTTGGCAAATGAAATATTTATTGAATGTGTGTCTCATATCTTAGCTTGTGTCCATACATGTTCTACAAATGAATAGAATTTTTCGTGTGCATTCATTTATCTGTCTACTCCGTATACCCTATCCCAGGCCAATTTCATTGATTTAAGCCTGCTTACAATAAACAACAGCTCTAATCCGACAACTGGACAACTGCGTCACTGGGGAATGAGAAGGGGTTGTCCTTTGTTGGCCTCTATACTCACAGTATAATGACTTGCTTTCCTAATGAATGGCTTCTTCATTAGAAGTAAATACCTCCAAATACCAATAATACCTCCAAATTTTGATTTTGTCTTTAGAAAAGGTGATACATTGTGCTTTTAATTTTTCAGATTTCCATGACTGATTGGTATAGTTTTCAATCTGCCTATGATACGTACTGAGTCACTAGTGAAAAGTTATATTACAAACTATTATGGTATAAAAATGTCCATTTGGGGAGGTGTTGAGGTGAGGTCTGTTTAGAGAACAAAAGCTGGATCAACCACCTTTCCTTGTCCTTTACTCTAAGCAGCAGCCAAGTGTGGTAAGGACTTTGCGGGGATGGGGAGGGAGAAGGTGTGGTTGGAAAGCACTCCCCTGGTGATTCTGATAGGCCCCTCCCACTTCACACACACACACACACACACACACACACTGAGCCCCAGCTAAGGACATGTGGACTGGAGGGCAAATCACAGTACTTGGGGAGAACTCTGCTCTACTACTTACTAAGTCTACCATAACCTGGAGCAAGTGCCTAACTCCTGGCCTCAGTTTCCTCGTCTGATAAACCATGTATCTCCTAGTGTAATTTTGAAGGTTAAATAAGATAATAACCATAAAGAGTCTTAATGTTGTATATACTCACAAACTGGTTTGAAACCTCATATTGAAGTCAGTGTAACAAGTTATGATCAATACCTTTGAAAATAATAATCAGCAATTAAGTTCAATACTTAAAATAACAAGAACAAAATTCCTACTGTGTGTTTAGAATTTAGACTCCTAAGTCTACTACTTAATTTCCATTAAGCTGAATTTTTTTATCTTTTGTGTGAATGTTCCTTAAAATTATAGAAAAGTCGTTTATGAACTATGTGTCACTACCCATTGGTGGGCAATGAAATAAACAAAGTAGCTTGTAACTAGCATTTTTAAATGAAATAAATAGATATGATAGAATAGAAACCATCAGAACACATCGCATGGTTTCTTAACAAGAACTGTGTACGTTGCAATAAATGCATCATGATGTAAAATATATTTCTTACTAAATATTTATTAAGTTTGTAAAATACTCTTCTAGAACAAACCCAAGTGAAATCTTGTATGTTTTTCTACTATCTGATTTTATATCATCACCTTGTTCATTAAGAATAATAAAATATAAAATGTTTTCACTATTGTTCAAGCCAACTTTTTCTTTAGTAACTGTTGTATCATTATATATCCTTTAGAATGATTCTTATGTGGCTGGTATCTCAAATAAAGTGAGTCTACATGACGGAGGACAAGCAGCAATCCACAGCCCCCCCCACAAGTTTCTGCTGCTTGGAGGAAGTTCGGTGGTGCTACAAGGGCAGTGCCACCCACTGAGCAAATTAGAGGCATCCAATTAGAGGCACACCCTTCAAAGGAGGGACCTGTCCCATGTAAATGGCTTTTAAATGCTTCTATCTCTCATCAAGCACAGAATACAGCACCAGAGGAGAGACAACAGCTGTCACAAAGACCAGAGGCACAGAGATTACGAGCAGCTGAGTCCTGAGACAATAAAACCTTCCTGGTTTGCCTGCCCATTCAGGACGAGGTCACTCAACCAGGGTCCAGCAGAGAACACTGCCCTGACAGAGAAGCAGAGACAGATCACAGGGTCCGTGTATAACCTTTATAGATCATTTACATTATTGTTCAGAGTCAACCATACATAGTGCTCATTCCAGAGTTTAGTCATTCTCAAGAAATCAAAAAATGCCATTTTTTGTAAAGAATCTCCCCATGTAGAGGAATTGGGTTATCTGCACTGATTAAATCAGAATTCTGATGCCCACTGTGGACTGACACAGGTTAGCAGCCCCCTTTCAAATCCTGCCTCAATGAAGCTGATGTGTGTGTGTGTAGCCGTTCTCCCCACCGGGCACGCATATGAAGGGGCCACCAGACAAGAAGCCTTTCTGGTTCATCACTGCACAGCAGGATGCCGTGGACCAAGTCTCAGGCTGTGACTTCCACGAAGCCCGTGACAAATTTAATATGCTATTACTCGCATTTTCTGCACTAGGATTCCATTTGGTGACATCACTGGATTCAGCTGAAGTTGAAATTTGTGTGACATTTTTGCAGGTGTTGCTTTTCACCAAAAACGTTATTTTACATAGTTTAGCCATAGTGCAGTGCTTTAGGTCTAGAAGTAAAGCTTGGGAAATCTAATGAGGTTGAAGAGAAAAGTGAAAGTTAACGGCCTCGGCTTTAACAAAGGCTCATCCTCCCTCAGGCTCTGAAGAGTCAGTAACTGAGTTCAGTAACTGAAAATTAAATTAGAAGAAAATGCCACCTCTGCAGCTCCCGCTGTCTTTAGCATTAATGGTAATAAAGAATGGGGTGGGAGCCATCGAGAAGCTCTCAGAGCCATACTTTCAGGCATGGAAATCTGCTCCTACACCATGTTATAAACTTCCATTGGGTAGTATTTTCCCTCCTCTCCTCCTTTTCCCTCATAGCCATATCCTTGTAGTGTATTTCCTCTTCTCTTACTCTGTTAGTTTTGTCCGGTTAGCCTTAATTTCCATGTTCCTGTCTCCCCCACTTCCTCATTTCTTTCCTCGACAATTTGGTTGTTTTTCCTCCCCTCCTATATTTATATCTTTACAATGAGAGTTCAACGAACGTCAAGGTTTTTGTGCTTTGCCCTATTCAGAACCCGAGACAAAACAGCGAAAGATTCTCCAGTGCTAGGAAAGCACAAGGCTTTTGCCTTTATCTGGTCATATCAAATGAACAGGAACCACTCTCTCAGGATGGTATTATCAGGTTAAGTGATAAGGGTGAACAGGAAGAACTCAGGAGCAGTGGCCCACATTTTTTAAAAAGGCAGGGGCAGGAGCAAGGGAAGAAAAACAAATTAGACCTTATCAGGATCCTTCCCATTCTTCAAAGAAGCATCTCTAAAAAACAATCAAGCAAGTTGTCAATTTGGCTAAAAATCAGCGATGCTTTAATATAAGATAGTACTGCCACTCCTTAACTTCTAAACAAATAACTAAAGAACCTAACTATATTATATAGCTATAAAGAAATAAAGGCTATTTTATCATAATTTGATTATGCTACAAAGCACTATGCATAGCAATTCCTGGATCTAATTTTAGTTGTAATAATCTCTTGCCCTGTTATGTAAATGGGAAAAGACTTTTTACAGGCTTCAGACAGAGATAAGCTTAGGATGGAAAGCATGCAAAAGCCGTGGTTCAATTACTCTAAAGTGATCTGCATCATATGTCACAGTACATCTTTCTGCCTTTGCACAAAAGCTAGGATCTGCTGCAAATTAACCATCTTTTTCTAAATGCTTACAGATGCCCTCTGACAGTTTACTGATTCAAATTCAACCCAAGTCCCACAACTACAAAATAATAGGGGGCATTTAAAAATTTCTCAAAATATTTCCTTCTTCCATAACTTTCCCCCAATTTTCGCCCTTCTGTTTCAAAACAAGACACGTTGAACTTCTCACCAAGCACACATTAGCTCTTGCCTCCAGTTCTTGTGGTCCCACCCACTGTGCAAAAGGACTAACCACCAGGACTGTCCCATTCCACCTAAGTCTCTTAATGTTACAGAGGTGCACGTTCCGGCCTGACCCCTGAGCAGATATAATTCTGACCCAAAACCTCACATCTTGGAATGCAAAAGGGGAGAGAGAGAGAGACCTATTCCCCAGGGCTCTTTAGTTGCTGTTTGAAATGCAATTTATAATAATCCAAAAATTAGCTCTCCCCAGGAGGGGCAGGCCTTCAGGGACAGCTGGGGCCACCCACTGGAATAACCAGGCTCCCCTCTTCACTGACCTTTTTCCTTCCTCTCTCTACAGGGCAGCTTTATTTGCTCCCACTGCAGACTTTTCCCCACACTCTGGAAGACATGGTGCACACCACTATCAACCCAGGGCTTCACCACGTTGGAAGGAATGGCCTTTGGCCTTAGATGCAGGCATAAGATGTCCTGGGAGAGGACATTCCTTGGCCCTGCTTAAGTCAGATGCTTCCTCCTCATGGGCCCTCCTCCCATACCACCCACCATGGCAGGAGGGAGCATATTGCAACATATTTCCACTCTGCATGGGCTGTGGCTTTCTCAGTTTGCCTGAAGGCGGGAAGGGAAGAAAAACAACTAAGAGTTAGATATTGACACTTGATGCCAAGCACATTTTTTGCAACCTTTTCCCCTTCGATTTATTTATCTTTCTATTATTTTATTTTATCTTGGCCGTGCCGCGTGCGGCACGTGGGATCTTAGTTCCCCGACCAGATATCGAAGCCACGTCCCCTGCAGGGGAAGTATGGAGTCCTAACCACTGGACTGCCAGGGAAGTCCCCTCTTCAATTTAAAAATAACTGTTATTTCCAAAACTGTCCCTTTACTCCAGGATTCTGTTCCTATTGCTGTTCACAGGGGAAAAAATATTTGTCTATACGTAGCTTTTTCAACACTTTTTTTTTTGTGTGGTACGCGGGTCTCTCACTGTTGTGGCCTCTCCCGTTGCGGAGCACAGGCTCCGGACGCACAGGCTCAGCGGCCATGGCTCACGGGCCCAGATGCTCCGCGGCACGTGGGATCTTCCCGGACCGGGGCGTGAACCCGTGTCCCCTGCATCGGCAGGCGCACTCTCAACCACTGCGCCACCAGCGAAGCCCTCAACACTGACTTCTATTGATCAAGAGATTAAATATTTTTAGAGAGTGGCCAGGCTGGGACATGAGGCCTACTGTTGATTAATTTAAATCAGAACTGTGATATGCAAGCAATACATGAGAGAACATAGAATGCCTACTGTTTTATTCTCTGACTTTCTATATCTGTTCCTTCTTGAAGAGCTCTCCTCACCCAGAACTCCCTGCCCATTCCACTGTCATCTCAAGAAGTATAATAATTGTAAATAGCAAACCCTTTGCTAAACTCTCTGTGGCGTTTCTTTTCCTCTCATTTCTTTATAAATATTGGAATTAATCACAAACTTCAATCCCCAAATATGAAGTTCTATATGATTTTTTGGAATATAAAAAGAGAAGTTACTATTTCAACCCAAATTACAGTACGTTTTTTCCTCCACCCCCAAAAAAAGTTTTCTTGCACTTTTACAAGCTTTTTTTCCTGCAAATGCATTGCCGTTACAAGCTGAGTTGTCAGCTAAGGAAGCACGAGCTTTAAGTCACATCTTGATTAGGTCACCTACTGGCTGTGTGGCATGGATTAGGTCACTTAGTGCTTCTGGGCCCAAATTTTTTCGTCTATGCCATAAAATAATAAAATATGCAGAGATACTTAGTAAACTGTAAAGTGATATACAAAAATAAGGTAAAATAAGGTATTGTATCAGTCAGGATTCAACCAGGAAAGATTCAACCCGAAAATAGATGAATTTTATACTTTTGTATATATTTATACAAGTATATACATCCGTATACATTTATACATATATATACATCCCCAAATAAATATCTATACATATATACATGCACGTATGTGTTTGTGTGTGTATTTATTACAGGGGACTCCTGGCTAAGTAGTCTCTGCCAGGCAGTAACCATGTCACACGTTGGAGCCCAAAGTGCACAGGTAGGCAGGAGTGAAGATCACAGACAGGCTGGAACCCAGAAAGAGTAGACTGAAACATGTCTATTCTTCTTGCCTCTGATGTTGGTGACAAGGGTATTCTGCAGAAGCAGGGGCCCCTCACCACAGAGCTGAACACTGACACCTGTTTTGGGGAGTCAGAAACCTGTTTCAGGGGAGAGGGAGGGCAATCGTAGGCCCACCTGGTGCTTCATTCCAAGGACGGAAATGTAGACTGTTTTACAGTTTTCCTTCCTATCTGCTACCTGGAGCCTCCACATCTCAGGATGGCCTGTTCCCTCTTTAGAGGACTTGTGCCTGATTAGGTCAGGACCACCCAGGCTATTCTCCCTTTTGATTAACTCAATCAACTGATTTGGGACTTTAATTACATCTGAAAGTCTCCTTCACTGAAGCACCTAAACTAGTACTTGCCCAAATACCTGGGGGAAGGTGTGTCTGTGCTACAAAATGGCTGCTGTCTCCCTTCCGCTCTGCAGCTCTTGTGAGAGAATCTCTCTTGAAACCCACCTGACCAGAAGCAAATTAAAGAGGGAATTCTGGGCAAGGCAGTTCAACAGAGATGACACATCTCAAAGCTATCCAATGAACAGTAAAAATAATTTGTAAAAAAAAAAAAATAATAATTTCTATCCTAAGTGCCAATCAAAACTACAATGAGGCACCACCTCACAATAGTCAGAATGGCCATCATTAAAAAGTCTACAAATAACAAATGCTAAAGAGGATGTGGAGAAAAGGGAGCCCTCCTACACCACTGGTGCAGCCACTGTAAATTATAAATTGGTGCAGCCACTATAGAAAACAGTATGGAGGCGCCTTAAAAAACTAAAAATAGAATTGCTATATCATCCAGCAATCCCACTTATACATCCAGACAAAACGGTAATTCAAAAAGATACACACACCTCTATGTTCATAGCAGCAGCACTATTTACAATAGCCAAGACATGGAAACAACCCAGGTGTCCATCAACAGACGATTGGTTTAAGAAGATGTGGTATATATGTATACAATGGAATATTACTCAGCCATAAAAAAGAATGAAATAATGCCATTTACAGCTACATGGATGGACCCAGAGATTATCATAAGTGAAGTAAGTCAGAGGAAGACAAATACCATGTAATATCACTTATATGTGGAATCTAAAATATGACAAAATGAACCTATGAAACAGAAACAGACTCACAGAGATAGAAAACAAACTTGTGGTTGCCAAGGGGGAGAGGGTCAGGGGAGGGTTGGATTGGGAGTTTGGGATTAGCAGATGCAAACTAGTATATATAGAATGGATAAACAACAAGGAAACTATATTCGATATCCTGTAATAAACCATAATGGAAAAGAATATGAAAAAGAAAATAATATCTATGTATGTATAACTGAATCACTTTGCTGTACACCTGAAACTAGCACAACATTGTAAATCAACTATACCTCAGTTAAAAAAAAAAAAGGAATACTTTCTATCCTAGAAGACAAATAGAAGCAGTCTACTACACAAATGCCAAAGACAGCCCAGGGGGTCTTTCTCTCTTCCTGTTCTGCCCTCTTCCCCTGCCCACCCCAGACCCTATCTAATGCCTCCTTTATTCCTGACAACAGCACCTCTCTGTGGTTACTTGGTCCTGAGTGGGAGCATGCACATCAAGGGGACCTGCTCTTTCTTGCCCTACTCCCTGCCTATCCTGAGCTCTACATACGAAATGCAGTCGGCCAGTGATGCCCTCGTTTGAACATCAAACAGCGTCCCCACGTCACTATGTTTGCTCTCCTTTTGGACAAAGGATGCTTTTCTCCCTCCCTTAGAAGTCAGCCTGGGCCCTTCTCCTACACTCTTGCAGGGCTTTGCTCACCTTAAGCTTGGCTGAGGAACAGGTTCAATGTGTATTTTAAACACATTCTCTCCTCCACTGTTTCTTTCTTCACTCTTCTGATGTGTACAGAATATACAAGTCAAAGCACAGTAAGGATGGGGCTATTTGAGGAATTTATTTTCAATGCAGTCACAAAATAAACTCCTTACCTAGACTTTCTGGTATTTCTTGATCATTCATCATTACTAGAGGAAGAAACTTTTGACACTATAGGTTCCCAGCATCCTGACTAAAATGCAGTTTGATTTGTTGTCCATAACCTCTCTAGTATTAAGGGTCATTCTCACAAGCTATAGCTTCAAGCCTTTGCCAAACAGCTCTCATACCTGTACCTGAGGAGACAGCAGAGGCCACATTTAGTCGTCCCTCTGCATGGAGTCAACTCTCCTGCCAGCCCTGCCATGATGTTGCTTCTGCTTTCCATAATGAGTTCTTATTTTGTCCATAGTGGCCAAGACTCTGCCACACAGCCCTATCCTAGTATCCTGGGTCTCCATAGTAATTTCCTCCTTTACTCTCTGCTTCAATCCTGGTACATAAAAAGTGAGCACTTCAATAGCCAGGCCTTCCAAGAGTTGTCAACTGCCTCTAAATGCCAGTTGGTGTGACTGAGTGTCCATTACTTATGGCTGGATCTCCTGGAAGAAGCCTTCATTATATCTGCATGCATCACTCCTTATCTGCCACCTGCAGTCATAAAACAGCCCTTGTCCGCTCCCTCCCCAGTGTCCTAATCTAGTCACCTGCTGACATGTACATTGATCGCCTACTTGTGGGTCAGTCTTACACTGACTGCCTAACTGTCCCAAACACCTCTGAACATCTACCGCCAGCACTTCTCCAGGGAGCTCACCCTGAGGGCCTGTTTGGATTCTCAGTTCTGAGCCCTACCAGGCAGGTCCATTTTACCAGAGTTGCAGCTGATAATTATGAACATGTGATTTTTTTCACAGAGATGCAAAAATCCTTCAGAAACCAAAGTATACCAAGAATAAATTTCACAAAATATTTATGTTTCTACGTTGGCAAAATAATTCAATACAGATCTCATGAAAACCTTAACAAAGCAATTACAGGTGTTGATTAGAATATACTTTATAGCTAGTAGAAAGGGCTTTCTTTCCCTCCCTTCCTTCCTTCCTTCCCTCCCTCCCTCCCTTCTTTCTTTTCTTTTCTCTTTTTCTCTCTTCCTTCCTTCCTCCCTCCCTCCCTCCCTCCCTCTCTCTTTTCCTTTCTCCAAAACATACAGTTCTGAGCCAGAAATTGTGCTAAGCACAGGGAATACAAGATGTATTTATACATCTATAATATACATGCACAAACACATGTTACTGGCTCTTTGAGTTTTCACATCATAGACATTGAGACAAATAAAAACAAATAATCACATCGCATGACAAGAGCCTACAGAAATGAAAGTGCTTGATTTTGTCTAGAAATGTTGGGGGAGACATTTTAAGAAAACAAAGTTGAGTTGACTCTTGAAGAATGGTTAGGATGAGTTTAGTACACAAATAGGTGAGAAAGGACTTTCCAGGTAAATGAATAGAAGGACAGAGACATAAAGAAGAACGCGGTACATTTAGGGAACTGCAAGGAGTTCCATATTGCTAGCACTCAGGGTTGATCCAGGAGCAGCTATAAGCAATGAGTCTGAAAAGGTAGACAGGTCTGAAATCATAAAGTTCCTTGTATGTAATGCTATGAAGTCAGGACTTTATCCTGCGGTTGATGAGGAGTTATGGGAGGATTTTAAGCAGTTGAGTGATGTGAGTTTGTTTTATATTGAATGGGTGGCTATATAGAAGAGGGAAAGAGGAACAGATAGAAAATTTCTGGAAAAGTTCAAACAAAAAGTTTTGAAAGCCTAAAATAAGGTGATTGATAAGGAAACAGGCAGGTATAACAGAAACGGAGATGTACAGCTCAGAACCTCTTTAAGGATGAAGTCTTTGACATTTCTATACAATGTGGGACAACTTGGAAGCCATTTTGGTTCCCAAGATCCTTGTGGCTGAGGTTATAGGGCCTGCATCACAGCTCTTTCCCCTCTGCCCAATCCTACTTCCTTCCCTTCTCTTCCACAGATGCTGATTCAAAGTAGAATCTGCATCCCAGAGAACCCAATTTGTAAGAGAGGAGGAGTCAAGATGGGGGTAGAAGCAATTAAACTTAGAGGACAGTTAGATGTGGCGTTGAAAGAAAGGAAGGAATTTGAGGACTCCAAGAGTTCAGGTTGATATATGGTACAGCCAACTCAAGTGGGTCACATCCAAAGATAATAGAAGAATGCGTTCTGGTCAAAGTTCCTATGGGACATTTTTGTAAAAAATAGGCACTATGCATTTGGCTAGCAGAGCATGTGTAGGGACAGGGTAGAGAGAAAAACTTTGCTATCCATAGAACATAAGTAGTAGCTATAGGTGCAGATGCATATGAGAAGATGAATGTGCAGAGTAAGGTAAAAAAATGAGGGAAGGCAGATTTCTAAACGGGTCCGAATCCTTCAGTCATTTCAGCTACAATCTCAGTCTCCAAGCCACTATGTAATGATGGCTGTTCATCTCTTTCTTGGTGATATTCTTATTTGAGGTGACCACCTTTACTGGAATGTAAAGTCGTTAAAGAATTGATTTTGTTCATCTTTTTAGCCCAAAATAACTTAAATGAAGTAGGGGCTCAATACTGAATGGGATATGGTATAAATATCAAAATGGAGCAAGTCCCAAATGTAGGTTGGAGTCTTCAATTCTCTCTAGGCTGAAGATGGTTGCTCTGAAAATTTCCAAGCCTGTGCAACACACATTTTACTGATTAATCTGTTTTAGAATTTATATCCCAAGATCAGGTAATGGTAGAATTTTGGGTCAGATTTCTGCTTGGTGTCCAAAGACTGCCTTTATTTTGTGCTGGCTCATTAGAAAGTCTTCTTTTCATTTTGTGTATGTCTTCCAGTTCAATCATCAGCATACAGCAGTCCCAAATGACTCTCTCAAGAACTTTTAAGGATCCTCACAGCCAGAAGAACCTCTCAGAGGATCAGAAACAGCTAATAGCAGCGTACGGATTCCTTACTACATCCTTACGCATGAATAAAACAAGCTAGACCTATTATGCAGCTGTTTTCTCTCCACTGGTGACTGGGAACTGATCTAAAAAGAATTCATGCACACCCAACACTCCACCTTGTATAACCTTCTCTTGGCAGCTGAATTCAAGTCATAGCAACGATGCCATACCCTTGCTCCAAATACCCTTGCAAACCCAGGACTATGCAGTGGTCAAAATTAGAATGTAGCCAATCCACAACATCCCTGACAAGTACTGTGCCTAAGCAATTCAATATCTAGACTGGTTGTTTCAGTCAGGAGATTAACTGGCTTATCTCAACCCCAAGGGCAATCTTTGGCTCACGTCCAGGAAGTTGGCAGTTTTCAGGTTAGCCCCTGGCTGATCAAGTCATCCATCAGCTGCTTGCCTAATCCCAGCATCATATACAGAATTACAGAACGGGATTTTTTGCCACACGATTTGTAGTTTGAGCTGGTTATTTTTTCAAGGTTTAGCATGCCATCTTAAAAAGAAATTTTTTTCCCAATAAAATATTGGTTGGAAATTTCATAAAAATTGTGTGCCCTTTGGTAACATCACAGTAATTCTTTAGTTAGACAGAAAAATATATATATTTTAATTGATAGTAAAATATATAATTAATATATTGACTTAATATTATTTGGCGATTATTTGTTGTTGATTATTATATTGACAATAATCAACAAAATCTTAACTAAATGTTTATATATAATAATTGTGTCTATGTGTAATATCTTCTGGATATGACCTTAGGGACAGTGCTTACAAAAAACTAACTGATTCTAGAAAACCAAAATATGTCCCTATTCCTTCATTATTTACAGCATTTTTCTTCAAGATCATTTTCTTAATGAGTTTTCTTAAATGGGCCACAGTGATTTCAAAAATGGTTGAGCCTTGTCAGTTTTGAGAACCAGTATAGTGCAATGGAACGAGTGTGAGAAGCAGAGTTTAATTCAGACTCAGTTGAACTTGTGCAAATATGGATCCACTCTGGGCTTCAGTTTCTTCCTTATAAAAGGTGGTGGAGTCAGTGAGGACTTCCTGGAGAGGAGCCCTGAGCTCTTGCCCTCCGGTTCTAAACGTTCCATCCTCTCAGGGGAGTGGGGAGGAGAATACAGCCCAAGGCAGAGGTAGCTAAAGAAGGTGATGGGAAAATTCAAGTAAATAAAGATTAAGATGGATATACTTCATACAGCCATTGTCTTGGGTGCTGGAAAATCAGAAATTTCAGAAAAAAAAGTAAAAATTCTTACTTTTACTTCTTTTACTCTCATTTTCATTGTGCCAAATACTTGCATGTTTGAAAACATCAAAGAGATACTTTTAAAACATGCATTTAACTTGAATGTTTGTGTTCTATAAACAAAGCTATTAAATCAAAAGGTCAGTGCTGAAGAAAGCTGCTACTTTGATGATTATTCATTACAGTTAATACGATTGACCCCTTACTCTTTGCCAGGTATTGTGTAAGAGCTTACTTATTTTGTTTAATATGCCCAACAAGCATTAGTTTATTAATGCTACCTATGTGATAGATATTATTCATATCCCTGTTTTATAACAAAAAGAATCTGGAACTTAGAGAGTCTAAATAACTTGCCCACAGTCACTCAGTTGCAGATGAGAAATTCTATCCTAAGTTTGTCCAGCTCCAAAGTACATACAGGATCTTAACCATGGTATTCAATATATTACTGATACTCAATATTACTAAATTCGAAAATTCATAAAATTATACACAATGGTTCTTTTTAAAAACAATGAAACCTATAAAACATTCATCAAATTGTAATGCTACTTTATGGGACTTTTATTGGGGCTAGCTAAGGGGCTTTATAGACTCAAAAACTGGAAACTGACTACTGCAATTAGTTGTTCAAAACAAAAGCCAGGTTTGAAAGTCCTTCTTCCCATTGAATTTCAAATGTTCCACTTTGAATGAAACAGATGTTGAACTTTAGATTAGTTCAATCTGCATTAGATTTAGCCTGTGCACGCCGTAAGATAATACTAACATGGGCACTTACGCTACTGTCTCTTCAGGGACACCTTTCCCCAGACCAGCATCAACTGCAATTTAAAAGAGGTCTTTTCAAAGAAGTAAAAGATTTTACTTAAAAGCACAAGAATTAGTCTAATGGGTTTAAGCCATGGTCCATCCAATATTCTGTCTCTTCTAGCAGTATAAAGGGGCATGTCATGTGATAATGGTTTTCTATCATGTGAAACTCAAAAGGTTAGCAATATTTTCCTGACATCTGTGAATTTAGATTCACCTTTCCTGAAGTCTATATTTTAGGTTTTCATGATACAAAGTTCTACATATAAACTACTTTTTGAGTAAACTAACATGAGAAACACCTTGGATTTGTGGATTCCCCACCTACTACTGCAAATATCTACGGTGTTCTCCAGCATCAGTTCAAACGACTCCTGTTTTCTTGTTGAGGCTTGTCAAACCCATGCCCCGGTTCATCAGATTCAGCTGTTTATTGAACTCTTATTCTCTGTTAAAAGGGGTATTAGCGAGTGTTAGGTGTTAAAGACACATTAACACCAGACTGAGACTTTCTTCTTGACATAATCAGAAGGACTGAGTAAGAATTTTAAAAGAATTAGCTTTGGAAGTAGGTACCTATCGGAAGCATTTTATGTAGGGTTCGACACCTACGTAAGTGACGAGAAGTCACTTAGTTTTTGCAAAATCATTCCTCATTTTGTAAGGAACTGATACATTTTGAGGGTCTCCTCTTGATGTTTTAGAGAGGATACAGTCAATCTTTTTGGTATTTCTTGCATAAACTGTATAACGGTTTCCAAAATAATCCTATACCTACAACTGGGTATTGTTCAGGAAATGAAACACGCTCATTTATAAATTTTATCCTCCTTAAATATATGGACCAAAAAAAATATGCAGCTTTCCTAGGATAGCTATTTGATTGAAGGTGGTTCTGCAAAATAATAACATTCATGTCCAATTAGATAGTTTCAGTACACTTTCATGAAAGTTAAATATTTTACCAAAGTTACTGGGTATGAAAAATTTTACAAAGAGTTGGTGGATATTAAGGTGATCTAGACAACATCATCAATATATGTGAGATTCTTTCTAGATGTTCATGTCTCTTAGGCTCACCCCTTAACATTGCCACTATACCTCTGACTCCTTCTTTGCAGATCTGTGAGAAGAAAGCTTGTCTAAATTTATTCTTATGGCTATGCCTGTTTGTTTGGGGAGCATCCAAAATGCAAAAGAACAAGAGCCCAACAGTGGAAAAATCTATACCCGCAGACAGTAGTATTGTGTTTGCCTCAAACAATATTTCTCCTTTCCTACTATATCCACTTATTTGGATATTCTCCCAACCCCTACTCCAGTTCCTTGTGGACTGGAAGAGACCTCACCCCTCTGATTCTATGACTGAAGCCCAAGGGCCAGGTTCAGTCAAGTATTTCCCTAATGACCATGTTGATTCAGTAATGGGCACCTGAATTAAGCCAGTCCTGTCAGAGAAAAGGCTGAGAGTTTTGAAAGGCAATAGGAGAGAGGCTCCCTGTGAAAACAGCTGAAAGAGGATAAAAGTCCCAAAAAAGAAACAAAATCTTAGTGAAATCATTTGATTCCCTATATCCAATTGTACCTGCAGCCAGAGGGCTTCTGGAATTTTGTGTTATGTGACTCAAGTTTACGACAGGTTTTCTATCTTAACACGTGCTGCATAAATGGTCTTAACTGATGGCCTACCATAGCCTTTATTTTCTTACTTTTTTAAAATGACAGCACAGGAAAAGTGAAAATGCCCTCCCCCTATCCAATGCAAATGGTCAGAACAACAACAATAATAAATGTAGCAGGTTTTCTACAATAGTTAAAATGATTTCTGCCACTCCTTCATGCTAGCAATTATGTGGTTGGTGGCTTCCCAGTGGTTAAAGGTTAAAGGCCCTTTCCACCAGAGAATGCTGGGAAGGGGACAAGTGGAACATTCTCAAGACACTGCTCATTCAAGTTGATAACTAATATGGTTTGAAATGTGGTGTGACTGATCCCACATGTGCCAAAAATCAAGAGCGACAGTGTTTTCACCTTCAAACTACTACTCTTGAGTATGAGACATTAAAACACAAATAAAAACTAAAGCAACCCCCAAAAGTGGCATAAGAGATATCACTCAGTTTATGTATAAAAATGTTGTGGTTAAAGAAACTCAATGTGATATACTGTTTGTAGAAAAAACTTGAAAGTGTGTCATGTATTTTTTTCAAATTCTTGATTAAAAGTTATTTTCTTCCTTGAAAATGAAAATTGGTTTTATAGTCCTCTACTTGTCAAAGCCATTTAAGTAGATCAGGTTAGAGGTCCTAATTACAACTTGTTGGCAGGCTGTGTTTATTCTGACACACAGTCTGACAGGTATACTCTTTGTTTGTTTAAAGATAATTTACTACCCATAAAAGGTAGGAGATTAATGGCCCTAGAAATTGAAATCAGTTCCCTATTTACCAACTAGAGAGTCTAATCTGAGGAAGTTTATGTTTTCATTCCAATTTGTTTCATAGGTGAAAATGTATTTTATACTCCACAATCACTCAATCCTTAGCTTTTCTCTTGAGATTGCCCTCAAGGGTGCTAATTGCATTGGTGACTCTTGTTACACTCACATTAAGAATTATCCCGAGTTCTCAACATCACTTTGTATAATCTCACAGCTGGCAGATAGCAATGACTTTTTATCACTGCCAATACTACCATTTTTGAACCAGAGCCTCTATTACCATTAGCAATTCCACAACCACTGAAAGCCCATTTCTGCTGTCTTTCAACGTACTATAATGGTTTTAAATTTACCTGTAAAGAAGCATTTGACCTATTCCTGGATTGGTGCCTTAAATTGAGTCCTCCGGTGTAAGAATATTTATGTAGACACTGTTGAGCAAATTAGGAAAGTATTCAAATTGGGTCAATATTATTGTAGATAGACTTCAAATATAAAGGCTTACAATCATTTTACTTAGCCAAAAGTTTTCAGTAGTTTTACACATATGATCTCTACTTGTAACCATTGTTGCGATGCATTGTGCCTAAATTTAAAAAGCAAAATTGTAAAAGATGAGAAATCAGACAGCTCAATGAGAAACAATGTGCAAAGAACAGGTAACTCACAAAAGAAGAAATACAAAGATTCAATATGTATATGAATAAGTAGTTACTCTCATTAATAATAAGTGAAATTCTAAATAAAACAACAGTGACAAATCATTTTTCATCTATCAGATTTCCAAAGATTGAAAAGATCAATGATACTTGGTATTTTAACACTGATATAGCGCAAGTAGAAATGTAAAATCTCACAATAATTGTGTAGGAGAATTTAACAGTATTTATAAAAATCACTTTTTTTAAGCATTTTTCATTTTTAAAAATATATCCAAAAGAAACAATTTTAAATGGTGCAAAAATATTTGAACAAAAATATTCATGACTACATTAAGCCATATATCAGACAGGAACCTGCATTTTGTGTGTGTGTGTGTGTGTGTGTGTGTGTGTGTGTGTGTGTGTGCGTGTTTCCTCACCATTGTTTCTTCAGTACCAAATATAGTGTCCGGCATACCATAGGGATTCAATATTTGTTTAAGTAATGATTTACACTGTCAAAAGATTTCACTCCATCTAAATACCTAGCATTAAGGCGTTGAGCAAAATAAATTATGATATAGTTTTTCAATAGAATATTATGCACCTTTAGAAAATAATAATGTCAGTCAATACTTATCAACATGGAATGACATTTACAATAAAATAAGTATCAAGTTACAAAATAAAATGGTTTAATTTTTTTTAAATAAAATTTTTAACTATTTCCAGGATATATTCTAGACTATAATATTGAAAGTGATATGTATGAGTTATGAGGTTTGACTCCTCTTATTCATCTGTATTTTCAAAACTTTCTAAAAAGGCTACGTATTAAAACCATATAGTAAAATAAGTGAATTCTTATAAATTCATAAGAAAAATTTTTCTTGAAATAACAAAAGCAGAAACCATAAAGATTAAAATTACATAAAAATTAAAATTTTTCTGTTTGACACTATAAATTATATTAGTTTTGAGGTTATGTTAAAAGGGAAAAGTCTTTGTCTTTTAAAGATATATATTGAAATATTTACAGATTCAATGACACAATGCATGGGATTTTCTTCAACATACTCAGAAGTTGGGAAGAGGTAAGGTAGGGGAATTGAAGAAAGGGATTAGGCATGAGTTAATAGTTGTTGAAGCTGGGCAATGAACAAATGAATTTTATGTATGTGTGTTCTCTCTACTTTTTTGTGTATGTTCTAAAGTTTACATCATATAAAAATTGTAATGCAATAAACAAGAGTGATAGTGAACCATGAACTGTGGAAAACAGTTGTAAAATGAAGAAATTAAATAAATTATTAGTATATAATGAGCTCATAAATCAATTAAAAATATTAAATTGGCAAAGACATGAACAATTTACCAAAGCAAAAGAGGAAATGACAATGATCAATAAGCATATGAAAATAATTGTATTCTTATATGTCTAAAAATTGAAAATTTTTATTTAAAATGGGATGAAATTTCTCAACTAAGAATACTGCTTCAAAAGTTTATTTCTGACTTGAGTAAAATGGCAATTTGAGCCAGTACCATACTGTTTTGATTCCTGTAGTTTTTTAGTACAGTTTTGAGTCAGGGAGCATGATTTTCTCCAGCTCCGTTCTTCTTTCTCAAGATTTTTCGGCTATTTGGGGTCTCTTGTGCTTCCAAACAAATTAAAAATTTTTTTGTTCTAGTTCTGTGAAAAATGCCATTGGTAATTTGATAGGGGTGGCACTGAATCTATAGATTGCCTTGGACAGTATGATCATTCTAACAATATTGATTCTTCCAATCCAAGAACACGGTATATCTTTCCATTCGTTTGTGTCATCTTCGATTTCTTTCATCAGTGTCTTATAGTTTTCAGAGTTCAGATTTTTTGCCTCCTTAGGTAGATTTATTCCTAGGTATTTTATTCTTTTTGATGCAATGGTAAATGGAATTGTTTTCTTAATTTCTCTTTTTGATATTTCATTTTAGTGTACAGAAATGCAACAGATTTCTGTATATTAATTTTATATCCTGCAACTTTACCAAATTCATTGATGAGCTCTAGTAGTTTTCTGGTGGTCTCTTTAGGATTTTCTATGTATAGTATCATGTCATCTGCAAACAGTGACAATTTTACTTCATCCTTTCCAGTTTGGGTTCTTTTTATTTCTTTTTCTTCTCTGATTGCTGTGGCTAGGATTTCCAAAACTATGTTGAATAAAGGTGGTAAAAATGGGCATCTTTGTCTTTTTCCTGATCTTAGAGGGAATGTTTTCAGCTTTTCATCACTGAGTATGATGTTAGTTGAGGGTCTGTCATATACAGCCTTTACCATTTTGAGGTATGTTCCCTCTATGTCCATGTTCTGGAGAGTTTTTATCATAAATGGATGTTGTATTTTATCAAAAGCTTTTTCTGCATCTATTGAGATGACCACATGGTTTTTATTCTTCAACTTGTTAATGTGGTGTATCACATTGATTGATTTGTGGATATGGAAAAAATCCTTGCATCCCTGGGATAAATCCTACTTGACCATGGTGTATAATCCTTTTAATGTATTATTGGTTTGCTAGTAATCAAAACAGTATGGTACTGGCCAAAAATAGACACATAGATCAACAGAACAGGATAGAAAGCCCAGAAATAAACCAAGGCACTATGGTCAATTGATCTATGACAAAGGAGGCAAGAATATACAATGGAGAAAAGACAATCTCTTCAATAAGTGGTGCTGAGAAAACTAGACAGCTATATGTAAAAGAATGAAAGTAGAACATTCTCTAACAACATATACAAAAATAAACTCAAAATGGATTAAAGATCTAAATGTAAGACCAGATACTATAAAACTCCTAGAGGAAAACATAGGCAAAACACTCTTTGACATAAATCGCAGCAATATATTTTTTGGATCCGTCTCCTAGACTAATGGAAACAAAAGCAAAAATAAACAAATGGGACATAATCAAATTTAAAAGCTCTTGCACAGCAAAGGAAACTATAAACAAAATGAAAAGACAACCTATGGAATAGGAAAAATTATCTGCAAATGATGCAACCGACAAGGAATTGACTTCCAAAATATACAAACAGCTTACAGAGTTCAATACAAAAAAAACGAACAACCCACTCAAAAAATGGGCAGATGACCTAAATAGACATTTTTCCAAAGAAGACATATAGATGACCAATAGGAACATGAAAAGATGCTCAATGTCGCTAATTATTAGAGAAATGCACATCAAAACTACAATAAGGTATCACCTCACACCAGTCAGAATGGCCATCAGAAAGTTGACAAATCTGTAAATCAACTATACTTCAATAATTTTTTTAAAAAGCCTACAAATAATAAATGCTGGAGAGGGTGTAGAGAAAAGGGAACCCTACTACACTGTTCGTGGGAATGTAAATTGATGCAGTCACTATGGAAAACACTATGGAGGTTCTTAAAAAACTAAAAATGGAGTTACCACATGATCCAGCAATCCTGCTTCTGGACATATATCCAGAAAAAATGAAGACTCTAATTCAAAAAGATGCATGCATCCCAGTGTTCATAGCAGCACTATTTACATGGCTAAGACATGGAAGCAACCTAAATGTTCATCAACAATTGAATGGATAAAGAAGATGTGGTGTATATATACAATGGAATATTACTCAAAAAAAGAATGAAATAATGCCATGTGCGGCAACATGGATGGACCTAGAAATTATCATACTAAGTGAAGTAAGTCAGACAGAGAAAGACAAATACCATATAATATCACTTATATGTGAAATCTAAAATATGACGCGAATGAACTCATCTATGAAACAGAAACAGATTCACAGACATAGAGAACAGACTTGTGGTTGCTAAGGGGGAGGGAGAGTGGGGGAGGGATGCATTGAGAGTTTGGGATTAGCAGATGCAAACTATTATATACGGAACGGAAAAACAACAAGGTCCTACAGTATAGCACAGGGAACTATATTCAATATCCTGTGATAAACCATAATGGAAAAGAATATGAAAAAGAATGCATATATATATGTATTGTGTGTGTATATATATATATAATGCATATATTGTGCATATATATAATGCATATATATATGCATTATATATATGAATCACTTTGCTGTACACCTGAAACTAACACATCATAAATCAACTATCCTTCAATTTAAAAAATGGCAATTTGAAATACTGTTGATGAGTGTGTACATTGTCACAAACTTTCTGGTAATACATATCTAAAATCTTACCATTTTACTTATCCTTAGACCCAGCAATTTTACTTCTAGGAATATAAATTAAGAAAATAATCATGAACGTGCACAAAAATTTATCCAAAGAAACATATAAAAGTCATGTTTATAATTATGAAAGAAACGTAAATAACCTGAATGTGTACAAATGGGGGCATTAAGTCACTATGGTAGATGTATCAATGGAATTTTCTTCATCCTTTCATTCCCTCATTTATTCTTTTTTTTTCAAAAATAATTTAAGCAAGTGTCAGACACTAGTTAGGCACTGGGAATGCAATAATAAATAAAAATACATTTTATGCTTCGAGGAGGGTCATAGGATAGGGAAAAGCTGGGGGTGGGAGTGGCGGCTACTTGCTTCAGTAATCAAGGAAGCCTCACTCAGGAGGTGAAAAAGGTGAGACCTGTAGAATAAGCGGAAATCAGGATGCAACAACCTGGGAAAGAGGATTCCAGATGATTAAAATAATTCCATGAAGAATATTTAAAACACAGGGAAATGTTTATGTTAAAACAATTGGGGAATGAGCAAGTGTCAAAATCATATGTAATATAGTGATAATATCTATAAACATGTACATCGCACATATAACTGGAAAGGACCAAAATTTTAACAGTAGCTATTTTGAGTGGTGAAAATATGAGTGATTTTTCTTTTCTTTTTATTTATCACTGATTTGTAAGGTTTCTATTATAAGAAGATAATTTATTTTTATAATATGTATTACTTAATAATAAGAAAATAACTAATTTAAAAAGATTAATTAAGAGACTTTGCACTTATGAAATTATGGTTTCAAGCTTAGGCACTCTGGACTTGAAGGTGTGCCAAGTATTGCAGCCACCTTCCTTAAATGTTGAGTTCCCGGGAATATTTGGAGAAACAAGGACAGTGATTCAGATAACTAACAATGCAGACTGCTAGGGAACTCCCACTAAGATTGACAGGCATGTTTTACCTGGGTGATTTCTACTGGAATATTGTACAAGACTCATTTATTGAGTATACGCTATATTGCCAAGGCACTATGCTAAGTAGGAGACATCAAGTGACAATATAGACAGGGCTTCTATATTCATGAAACTTGGATTCCAATTTTTATCCTCAGAGGGTGGTAAATGTATTAAATTTGTTAGTCAATAATTTTATTGATATTCACTCAACAAATGTTTATGAAGTGCCTACTATGTCAGGTAACGGGGATATAGCAGTGAACAAATACTCCATATGTACCCCGGTTTAGGCAAGTTCCAAATAAGGAAAAAAGATAACTTACACATAACTAATAGAACTGTTATCTACCTGAATCTTAAAACTTGAACAGTCAGTCCATCAAGGTGCAATATGTAAGAAAATGATTTCCATATTTCTTTCTGTATAGTAAGCCTTAGCCAAATATTAGTGAAAGTATTTTCCATCTTTCTGATTTCTAAAATAGTAGTGTTGACCAGTACATGCTAAGAAGATAATATTCTTTTCCATAAAAGAGACACTGGAAGAACATTCAAGTTGAAATGTTAAAAGAAAACCAAAGTCAACTGCTGCACGTTTTTCTTATTGTAATTCTCCGGGTAAATCTCGTTCTCCCGAGGGCTGCCAGGGAAGACAACTAATGGAGCTAAGCAACTTGCAGAATGTTGCAAATGCTAGATGGTGACTGACTGGAGAAGCCATGATGTATAATTTATCCAAGTGGCAAGATGCTTGAGCAAGCTCTAATGTAATTTTGGGCTTAATTATATGGAAAAAAAGGTAAATGGCACATGAATGAAATCCATAAATGAATTATTTGGAAAAAAGGTAAATGGCACATGAATGAAATCCATAAATGATACAAACCTGGGAGTTATAAATGCCAATGAGAGGAGGAAATAGTGCAAAGGTGTAGGGAAGTAGAATATATCAGGAGGCAACAGCCCAGAGAAGCTCCACTTGGAAATATGCAGGAGATATGGAGGACGAATGCTGTCTGCTGGGCCTGTAAACTGGAAAATTATTTCTAAAGGTTTGCAAATCACATACTCACTCTTGTACACACGTTACTGCACTGTATATACTTTCATGGTCAAGATTTGTAATCCTCTGATATGGTTCTTATTTAAAGAGTCGAGATGAATGGATTTCAACAGTGCAACAGGTATGTTTATTCAACTAGGACCCTGGAACAGAGAAAATAGTTGATGGGGAATCAATTAAAGGGATTTAGAGAGCAATACATCTGGTATCATTGTATTTTACATTTAAAAACGCAAACATGGTGATTATTGCAGGTGCTTCTCTCTGATCATGATTCAAACCTGCTTCTAAAATTTATCATTGTCCTAGAGAAAGATACAGCAACAGTACTCCCAAATCCTTCATTTTCTTTCAATCTAATTCTCCAGCAAAGTATTGTTTTCTGAAACTGCAACACTGAATTTTATAAGCACGCCACCTTAAATTCTCTCTACACATGTAGGTCTGGGTTTACTCCTGAGGCAATTATTTTCTAGTAAGAAGTATTAGAACCCTCATCAGCTGGCGGATATTTCTTCTCCAATCACGGCCTACCACACACACAGTGATGTGAGGATTCAGGGTAAATTTTTTTCTGCAGTTTTCTCTATTAAAAAATAGCTTTTCTTCCTAAAACAGTGACATATGTAAGTATTGATTTTTATTAATATGCACATTATATTTTAAAGGGATATTAAACAAAACAAAAATATTAAAAATGTACTGGCCCCTAGTTACAGTGAATGTTCTTCTATATCCTTTAGCTCTTAGCTTCAGTGTTTATCACTTACTTGTTCTATCTTCCCACCAAACTCCCTGGAACTTTTCCTGGTGTTAGAACCTCCCAAGACAGACTTTTGGGATCCTGATGGCCAAACCTCTCTCATCTGCACAATGCTTCCCATTCAGAAGCTTTCAGCTGCCCTCTGGAGCTGGTGGTGGTGAGAACTCTCACTACCTCACTGACCATTATTCCCCTCTGTCCGCTCTTGGAGAAGTCAGGAAATCACCCTAACATCCCACAAGGATTGGCAAAAGCTGGCAAAGAGAAGTGTGTATATATGCGTATGTGTGTGTGTGTGTGTGTGTGTGTGTGTGTGTGTATTCATGTGTCATTAAATACTATCTTGAAAACTGATTACTTGCTTCTTTTCCTTCCCAGGTACTTATTCTTAACCTCTCTCTTTTGGCACTGGCCTCATCTACAATATGGTCCATCACCTTTCAAACCAGTCCCAACTCAACAAAACCTACTGAAATTGATTTGTATCCAAAAACTTGAAAGTTAACTAGGGTTGTACTAATAACAATCTGTTTTAGGGTGGGAGGAGCAGCGGTAGGGGTAGGCCTGACTTGCAGCAATTCCCATTTCTGTGGTGTAAATACTCCCACCCTGGCTGGTTTCAGGCTTCCAATGTGATGCCAGTGTACGCAGACTTGGAAGAGATGATGACATTTGGCCCACGTGAGCCAGTATAGATTGGGTCCAGCACACCACTGGAACACCCAGCTTACTAGGCCCAACTTTTAAAATGTATTACATAGCATGTAACAGGTTTCAAAGTGGAGAATTTACTTACTTCACGTGGCCACCCAGCCATAAGTTTTGGGGCCCTCACTTCCGTTCCTGGCCCTTGCTTCCTGCAATGGCTATGGAGTGAGATGCATTTCTACTATATAAACTCTGAATGCAAAACCACTGGAAATCATTTCCTAGACCTAATACAGGTTAATGCTATTAGCTACTATTTATATCAAATCCATTACCTCTCAACATGAATGCATTAAGCAGCACCTCTGTTCATCCTCACATTAGCTGGATTACAACTGTCCCATTGCTAAGATTATTTCAAATTAAAGCAGATAACGCGTTTGAAAAATATACACCCAGGAATAATCCCGACTTGAAGGAAGTGCATAAATTGTGGAAGGAAAATTGCCTGATTAGCAATTTTAGTAAACGTCCTCAAGTTGTGTTTTCTGATGTTCAAAATTAATAGCATAATCATGTACAACAAATTTTCCTTTGAGACAAAATGAAGTTATCCAAAATCATTCAAACAACTTTGATATTCATAATCTATCATTTATAGCTCAAATTCTTCCTCCTCGATGAAGACATTCCACTGCAAAAAGGCCTTGTTTCACCATCCGGATGATAACCCTTGGAGGACGTGGCAGGCCAGATATCTTTTGTATCCTCCACAATATCCAACATTCGGTAATTTATTGACTGATTGATTGATGGATTTTAGCTAAATCTGAAGGTTTCTGACTGAAGCCAGTGAGTCTCTTAATCCATAGATAGGCTTTCTCTATTTTTTCTAAACCAGAAGTTAGGACATATATGATAAATAATTTTTTCTGATTTACAAATTTCTTTATACGGAAAGTCATAAAAAACACAAATCACATTTAGTCATTTGTTAACACAAAACAGTCTTTCCTGAAAAGAAAGGAAGTTATACTATGACCACAGACACCCCGGACCAGGTAGCATTCTAGTCATTTATTGCTGTGTAACAAATCATCCCCAAACTTAACGGTGGAGAGCAACAACACTCTTATTTTATCTCTCAGCGTTCAACTGGGTGGCTCTGGCTGGGGATCTCGCTCATGAAGATGGAATCAGATGATGGCTGGAGTTCAGACAGCTTGTCAGATGGAGACTGGCTGAGCAGGTCTCTATCTGCTTGTAGTCTTGGGACCTCTCCATGTGGTCTCAATGCAAAGTCTTCCCAGCAGAGGGGACTCACAGTAGCCATACATCTTACATGGTGGCTCAGTAGGTACGTCAGTGAGTGTCCTAAAATAAACTGGGAGAAGCTGCATGGATTTTCCTTACCTAATCTCAGAGACACACAGCTTCAAAGCTGCCATGTTCACTTAGTTAAGCAGTCTCAAAGGGGAGGGAAATAGACTCCACCTCTAATGTTTTACTGATTCAACGTAAAAAATAACTGACATGCAATAAACTGATGTGAACTATCTGATGTCTTGAAAAATGTATAAACCCATGACACAATCACCATAACCAAAGTAATGAACTTACCCATCACTCCTAAAAGTTTTGTCATACCCTTTGGTAATAACCCTCCCTTATGTTCTCCCCGAATCCCAGGCAATTACATCCTGCCTGCTTTCTGGCACTAATGATTAGTTTGCATATTCTGGATTTTATATAAATTGAATCCTACAAGATGTGCTCTTTGTTTGGCTTCTTTTCCTCAGCATATTATTCTGAGATTCATTCATGTTGCTGTGCATCTCAACAGTTCACAATAATGTTGTTGTGCATATGAATAGTTGTTCCTTCGTATGGATGTTCCACAGTTTTAGTCCATCAGATGTTAGAGATATTTGTGTTGTTTCCAACTTGGGGCTACTACAAACAAAGCTGCTATGAACATTTGTGTACAGGTTTTGGCATGGATGTGCATTTTCATTTCTCTGGGATGAATGCCCAGGAGTGTGATTGCTGGGTTGTATGGTAAGTGTATGCTTAGTTTTTTTAAAATTGCCATACAATAGTATGGCACTCTGGAAAATACTCCAGAGTGAAAAGAAGTGAAAAGAAGTTTAACATCATCAAATATTCCAGAGTGACTGTACAATTTTACATTCCCACCAGCAGTGTATGAATAATCTAGTTTCTCTGTATTCTCACCAGCATTTTATGCTATCACCATTTTTTACTTTTAGCCATTCTGATAGATGTGCTCACTGCAGTTTTAATTTGCATTTCCCTAATGATGTTAAACTTCTTTTCATGTGCCCATTTGCCATCTGTATATCTTCTTCAATAAAATGTCTATATATTTATATCTTTTGCACATTTTGAATTGGATTTTTCTTTTTTACTGTTGAGTTTTGAGAGTTCCTTATATAACATATAAAAGACAATTGTCAAGTCAATATCTTTAAGAGAACTAAATAAGAAAAAAAATTATTCATGAAATAGCTATTTCTGGTGTTTTATTTGCATGTGGTCTCACTTTCTTCCTTAAGGAATCTCTTTAGCATTATCTTGTAGTGCTGGTGTGTGGGTCATTTTGTTTGTCTGCAACATCTTTATCTTTGAAAGTTATTTTTTCTGGGTATGGAATTTTAGGATGACAGATTTTTTTTTTTTTTTTTGGTTTTGCAAAGAGTAAAAAGTACTGTCTTCTCACTTGCATTGTTTCCAAAGAGAAATCTACTGTTATCCTTACCTTTTCTCCTCTGTTCAATATGTTTTTTAAGATTATTTTATCACTGGTTTTGAGCAATTTGATTATGATATACCTTAGTGTGATGAGTCACATGACCATCTCTAGTCCAATCCCTGGCAAAGGAGAATAGAATTATGATGAAAGATTTAAACTATGACTCATCTCCTGGGAATATGCTCACCTTCTCTGAGCCAAGTTTTGCATGATACCTGCAAAAGAAAACAGTTTTGTTAGCCAGTAAAAAGACGTAAGAAAAATTTGGGAAAGCAGAGTAAAGACCTGAAAAGATTGAGTATATCAAGGAACAGGACAGAAATCAATTAAGAGATCTTATACTTCTAAAGGTACACACCATGTAATAAAATATAATCATCCTGGGTATGACATATTTGTTTAGCTGGCTTGGGGTTAGAGTTAGGATAGGGTATGTACATAAAGTAAATATCTTAGGTATCCAGGAAAAATTACGCCTGGGTAGGAAAGGAGTAAGCTCTTCCTGTGTAATGACAGTGGTCCTCAGTTGACATGGTTTGCACGAAAATCTTTTTCTACTGTAAGAAAAGTGCTTTATGGAATTCTGAAGATGATACAGAGTTGTGGACTGGGTGAGGAGAATATACTACAGCAAAGCAAGGGGCAGCATTATAATCTCAAACCAAAGTCTTAAAAAGGCACCCTAACCTTCTTCAGTTCCTCAAATGGTGCCAGTAAACAAGATGAGCATAGTATCCTTGGTCCACCCTTCTGTTTGTCCCTAGCAATTCATCCAAGAACCTCAGGATTGAAGAAGCAACTTATCTGAGAGTCCTAAAGGTCATTTCATTTAAAAATCCTGTCTTAGCCTGCAAAAAGCAGAATTCTTCATGTATGTGGGAGTTTCAAAGCCAGACCCATCACCATAATCTAACACAGTCGATGGTTCTTATCAAAGTCTTACTTATACTTCTTCACAGTAGTAACATTACAAGAAAATAAGGGCATAAGAGTACATCACAAAATATCATTCATTATTCTGCTCATTTCATTTCTGAAAGAATTATCTAAAAAGGGGATAACACACACTAATAAAGATTGGAAAGCTCCCATTTGGCTAGGAATGATGGTTTCACCAAGGGCCTGTGCTACTGTAAAGGAACTTAGAACAGAGCCATAATTCTTACATGAATGTTCTTCCAGTATTTGAATACGGGTTATGGTTTGATGGAAAGTGGGAAATTTTATGATTTTGCTAAAGTGATTCTGAAACTAGCATATCAGGAGTCCACTTATTCCATGTTCTTTCAGGAATAAACAACACATATAAACCTCCCCAGTGGCCCTGTCAGTAGGGACTTCTCTGCCTACAGGTGATACGATACACCTCTCAGTTAACTCTGAAATCCAAATGCAAAATCCAGCCTTTAAGGACATTGCCATACGGATTTGTTACACTCCCTGAAACACTTTGGTTCTATAACCCAAAGACTAGAATACACTCACCTGTATGAGATTTTTGTTTAAAAAAATACAATGTAGATATGTGATGCCACTTTCACATGTTCCTTTTTTATCAGAAGATGTAAGCACTAGAGTGAAGATGATGAAGAATTCCTTCTATCAAGTTGACATGTTCATCATTTAACCATTTGAAGGCACCAAAGAAAGAGAAAGGTCATTATCGAAAACATGGCATAGTATTTTTATCTGACCAGTGAAGTGTGTTGCCCTGGTTCACAGTGAGAACAGTGACCCAGCCAAAGGAGACTGTCACACTTAGAATCTGGTTTGCAATGTGCCTTTCATTTCAGCATATGACCTCCTTTCTGCCACATATCAAAGAAGCTGTAAAGGTCAGCTGACCTCTTAAAAGTGGGAGAGACAAAAGTCAGTGCTGCTACATTGGCAGCAGGGTTTCCAAGTCAGAATCTTTCTCCAAAACTGCAATAGGGTAAAGCAGTCCACAGCCACCTGGGTAAGAGACAACCCACCCTTTTGGTTTGCAGAAGTCATCTGGGGCAGTTTTAATAGCAAAAAGATATGGGTTTTGCAAATTTCTCAAATCAAACTGAGAGTGAAAGAGAGCACTTTTAATAATTATGTCAGAAAATAGACATACATGAGGTGTGTCCTGAGCAAACAGAGGCATACGGTCATATATAATAATGAGGGCAGGATTGTAAGAAACATAAACAAATATGCAAAGTATAGCTACTAAAACTGCACTTTATGGCCATTATATTGTCATAGAAACACAAATGAGTTTGCATGTGGAAATCCCCTTCCAAGACAGCACTGGTTGATGTCATTTTTGTCGTTATCACAGGAGGTGGAAAGTGTAGATGGGAGAGAGCACTTGTACAAATAGCACAGAAGCTTCTGCTAATAATTATAATGTGCAGTTGCTACGGGGTAAAATGATACTTAAGGATAGAGTGGGTTAGGAGGGTTTCATTTGCTGCCTTCCATTTTGGCCCCTTGCTCCTTTTTTGATGGCTACCAGCACAGAGGAGAAAATAGAATCTGTCCAGAGCAAGAGACTCTGTCCTCGTTCCAGCTGTGAGTCTCTCATGGGAACACCCGCCACCCAGACTCCCCCAACTAGACAGGGCATCCTTGGGGGGCTCCCGCCAGAGTTATTTCCGTGAGCTCCTACCTTTTATAACCAAAACCATTTCCAATGATGGAGGAATCCAGGAGTTAATTTTTGTCTTAAACCCTTTAAATGTAAAGCAGAAATGATTGCTAATTGAGAAATCTATGTAGCAACTATTTGGGGAAGAAAAAACACACCTTTTTTTTTTTATTGTTGTTGTTGTTGAAATGTTTCCCATTCTTCCCCCCTCCAAAAAAGAGAGGTGTGGGTGTTGGGGCAGAAGAGAGAAAAGGAGCAAAGTGGCTTCAGCTCAGTGAAACACTAAAAAACTGCACATGAATCAATTATGAAGAAGAGAAGGTCCCTTTGAATGAGGAAAAGCTGATTGGAATTAAGATAGGCTTTGTTCCTATCTGCAAGGTACAAGGAGGGGACTTTTCAGCGGAACAGAAAAGGGGGATTTGGGACTGTTTGGCTGCTTAATGCCATAGTGCTTCAGAGCCCATGTGAAAATTTGCTGCTGGCTATTAATCATCATTGTGACCCTGCAAAGAAGCTGTTACAATGATGACTATATGTCATTATATTCCCACTGTAAGTAACGAATCAGAGAGCTGGGAAAGTTGGATAAGAGCGGCTGGCAAACTTTTAAGCGGTGGAATCTATTTAAATAAATTTACATCACATTTGCTACTTTCTCTGGTATGGGAATCATACTTTAAAATGAAACAATATGCTGTGTTCATGGGGCCTGGTCTTTTATTCCCCTGTCTCTGAGCCTACTTTCCAGGTCAGCCTTTGCCAGCGCTGACAGCACGCTTTTCTCATAGCCTCTCCTTCTCATAGCCTTTGGTTGCTTTCAAGTTCAATTTAGCACAATAAAGTTGTTATGCATGACAGTTTGGAGAGCAGAATAGGTGGTGTCTGAGCCCGCTGTGTCGCTACAAAGTGGGTCCATTCTCTGTGGGCCGGCTCAGTTACTGGAGCCTTACTGGTGGGATACAGCCATGGACTTCCAGACGTTCCCATCCTGACGAAAACAATTAGCTTCAAACCGCACGAAGCCGCGGGGTCAGCCTCTCTTTGACTGAGACTGCGCCATTTAATGTGCTGCAGTGGATTTCAAATTTATGTTGATTTATCCTGTTGTGCTCCTCTTTTATGCACTTTATTTACAGATGTGTAAAGAACAGGGAAAGTTGGACTCCCACATGCTTCAAGAGTTTCATGAGAAATCTAAACCATTGTTTTATGTTTATCTTATAGAGAAATAGAGTTGAAACGTGTCAGGCTTAATTCCATTAGGCTGAACTGCCCAGAACAGAGCCCTGGGGTTTGGAAGACAGAATCTGAAAGGAAGTGTCTCCTTGGCTAAGCATCATCAACAAGCCAAACAACAAACAACCCTAAAACACCAGTGTTGTCAGCATAGTTTTCTATTGTGGGAGATCACCCTCCAAAATCCCACTCTGACCTGAAAGTGACAGATCTTTTAATAGAAGCAAAATGTAATTCTCAGCCATTACCGGCCACCATGTGTATTTGTGTGTGTGCATATGGACGTATCAGATCAATTAGTGTTTAGTATTCACTGATGTCCACCCAAGTGCTTACTGTCCTTAGACACATGATACATTCTACTGCCGAAAACAAATATTATTTGATTTTGACACTGCAAAACTGTCCTCCTGCAGAGAATATAACCTCCTCTTGTCCCTCTGAAGAGAATCATATAACAAAGCAAATTTAGGTGCAGTCTGAATTTTACCATCAGAGTCGTCTAGGCCAGATGTCTTCAGTCTCTGAGCAATCCCAGTAAAATAAATCACAGTTGTCTTGATTACTGATCTCACTAATTATAGGGTACCACCATCAAATAAGCCTCCTTCTAGATTAGAAATTAACTGAAAGCATATCTTAAAAGCATATTTCACTTTCTTAAAAGAGCTCAGTATTTTTCTGTAAGCTACTGTAACACTTAAAAAAAATTTCTTTTTGCCAAAAAGGTGAAATACAAATAGAAACTGTGCCACATAATGTTTGCTTTAACTGTGTACTAGCAGAGAACAGTAAAAATTAAAATTTTACATGGGGGAGTTTCTGGAAAATAATTGTTTTTCTAACATATCATTTAATATAATTTCAAAATGGTTTTGACCAAGTTACATCATTAAAATAAAAATATATATTTCATTTCAGCGAAGTTTGAGAAGCAAAGTCAGTTGTTTGCTCTGGTCATCCCTCTCCTTCTGCTAATGTTTGAATATTATTCGGTGTCATTTTTAGTTATGCATTTTTTTGAAGTGCTCATTTAGAATGGTTTTTGGAAATGGAGCTGGACAAAGAAAAATTGATTTATGAGAGAAAGTAAATGAGTTTATGACAAAAGCACTACACCTTTTCTAATTTTCAAATGGGATAATTTCTTTGCCATTCAAACGAGTGAATACTCCAAAAATTGACCAAGATATTTAAGTGATAATTTTGCATTTAAACAGTCTTTTTTTTTCTTGTAGAGACATGTCATAAGCATATTTTTAAATCCCCCATCCAAAAGTAGTGAGAACAGAAGTTGGTTAGAGGGAAGGGTATGCCTGGAAGTTTACACACACACACACACACACACACACACACACACACACACACACACACACGCATACACAGGAACACAATGTACAAAAGTATACCATAGTATAGGCTAAAAAACTTAATATACATCTCCTCATCTGAAATCTGGAAATACAGAGTAACTTACTATAAAAGTTTGTTTCCTCATCTCAGAAGAAATTTTCAAGAAAATATTGTTAAATTAATAAAAAAAAAATAGAAGATAGTTTTGGAGGGAAGCTTGAAGGATTATAATATGCCATAATGATTTTAAGTAATATTTACAGACCCAGAATTTCAGACTGACAGACTTATATTCATATACTTTATTTGAGAAAAGGTAACCCAATAGAAACAGTTGTGTGCAGATAGATCATCTTCACTTCTCAGTGAAATTGCTTCTGTTAAGCTGATATGGAAGATGTCTGATATGGAAGATGGTCGATCTTCAGTGTTCTCTTGGATTGAAGGAAAGAAAGGAAGAGAAAGAAAGGCAAAATGAAAAGCTCTTTATAGTGAGTGAATTTGAAGTGAGGCGATATGAAAGAGAATGAGAGAGAGAAGGCAGTATTCACCAAAAATGGCAACAGCAACATTAGCTACATTTTACCAAAGTCCTTTGGCTAAAATAGGTATCCAAGACAGCATAAGCTTCATGAGAATATAATCGTGAGTTTAAATTGCAGCTTTACCACTTACTTGCTTTGTAGCCTCAGGTAAGTTTCTAAAAATCCTGGAGCTTCTTTCTTCCCATTCATAAAATGAAATAATAATAATCCCAAAGTTGTGGAGACTAACCAACAAAGGTGAAGTGCCCAATACAATGTCTGGAATGTAGTATTTTAAAAATACTGATTCCCTTTACTGCCTCAATTTTTTTTTTTTTTTGCGGTACGCGGACCTCTCACTGTTGTGGCCTCTCCCGTTGCGGCGCACAGGCTCCGGACGCGCAGGCTCAGCGGCCATGTCTCACAGGCCCAGCCGCTCCGCGGCATGTGAGATCTTCCCGGACCGGGGCATGAACCCATGTCCCCTGCATCGGCAGGCGGACTCTCAACCACTGCACCACCAGGGAAGCCCCTCCTCAATTTTTTGATATAGCTCTTGCAATTCTCATCCTCAAATTCTTCTGTTGGTCAATAATAAGTCAAAATTGTGAAATAAAGTCTTAAGAGAAAGAGAAGACATTCTTGGTAACAAATTTTATAATGGATTTCTGATGGTTTGGACTTGAGAAAAACTACACCCACATAACTAGTTTTTATTTGGTTGTATTTAGCCTTTGCTTACACTGGTTTGAACACTGAAGCAAATTAATAAGAACCTGAAGAAAGGGTGCTAAGACCATGGCAATGGTATCTTCCCTTATGTAGACATGGGTTTAAAGAGACAATGTCATGATACCCACAAGGTAATCTCCACAAAAAGTCTCCAGAGCCTTAGTGAGAAATCTGAGATGCCAAAAGTAAAGAGGCCTTTCGCATTATAAGAAACAACTTGCTTAGTGGTTATTCCTGTTGTAACAAAATAGTATGCTTTGGAGGAATAATGCTTCAGTGCTCATGAAAAAAAATGAGTGAATTCATTGACCTAACACTCATTTATTTATAAAACAACTCCTTCAGAGGAGGAGAATCATACCTCCCAAATAACAAACTTCATTCCTGTGAAATAGTCATGAAACCATAGATGAGTTCGATGATGGGGAACGTGGGTAAGGGAGAGGATCTCTTTTTATTCAGGGTTTGAACTCTGCTTCACCAATATAACACTTAGGCAAAACTTTCGGCAAAACTTTCAGACGATTATGTTCTATTTCTACTTATACAAGTTTTCCAGGTACTAGCAATGATCTTGACCAAGTGACTGGCCACAGTTATTTTTTTCTCCTATACTGCTGCCTAATTGAATCCTTATATTAATGACAGCCTTATTTTAAACCGTGCAAGTATACTGTAGAGTTAAATAGGCACGTGTAATTAAACATTATATCGAATAGCAAAAAGGACTCAATTTTATGTTGGAAATGCCACATATGATGGAAGCACGATAAACATTTTTTCTAAATGCAGTACGTGGACATATTGGTCCTTTTTTCCAAAGTCTATTATTTTTTATGTCAGTTGATCACATTCCTTAATGAAGTGGGTTTTGCCTTTTTAAAATATGCAAAGCATGAATCAGCCTTCAAACTTGACTTTTAAACGAATCTTTCTTTACAAATATTGGTAGAAAACCAAGAAGAAATTAGCTACATTATATTTCTGCCTATTTCCCTGTCTTTTGAATATTCAATAGGATATATTTTCTTACATCTCAACATTGATGTGATTATTTTTAAGACCTGTGAATATGGAATTAAACATACACATGTTGAGTAGGCTAGCTGTGCAACATACAATCTTTAAACAATTTTTTTGTTTTTATGGGCAAGCTGTTAATCAAGAGACATATGTGCTGTTTTATATATCCACATGCTTTACTACCATTTTTTAGATAAGCACCATAACTTAAGTTGTCTTCCACACAAAGTTCTGGCAAGCTTCAATAGATTCATTAGTGGGTTTTTCTTTACAACCAACAAAGCTCAAAGAGCTTCTAACAATGGAGCTAATCACTGCCTCTTCCCTGACCCAAGCTTAGGTTTTCCCTCCTTTCACTTCAGACTCTTATTTCATTTCTGAGCAATTGGATTTCCGTGGCACTCCCAGAACAAATAAATATCTCCCTTTTCCCCCTGCTTACATCTTTTGTGTATATTTTTTCTATACGACTGCCCGTATTTAAAGTAGTGTGGTAATGGCAGGGTTCTTCAGGTAATCTTTCATTGGACATAAATGGTGTAGCATTAAAATGCAGATAATGTTACCTCAATTAGAGAATGCTGTGCAAAACTTGAAAAAGACGTAGCTAAATGTTTGGACTAAACAAGTAAGTCTATGTTGTTAAGAGTGGGGCTGGGCAAGTTGCATTTTCAATAGATCCCTTAATGAATAAATGTTAGACTGTATCAACAGTCCTGAACAGGCTTGTGGTTTGTGTGTGCATGAAGTGTAATGGTATCAATTGACTGGCTCTTTGTGGTTGCTATAAAGTACTCTTGAATGTGTCAATGGAGAGAAGGCCTGCAGACAATGAAGCCATGACAGCTGAATGTCAGCAGCGACCTTGAACCTAAACTGGTTTCACCATTCCAGTGACTCCAGCTACAGTAAAGACATGCACTGGAGCCGGACCTTCGGCATTGCCTGTCATTTTCTGTGTTCAGATTCCAAGCACTTAAGTGACAATTTCACCACATTGCTAGACCCTGCTAATATGCATCAGTGAACGTTCACTTATTAGTGATGGGGCTAACAATATGTTCAGCATTTTAATCAGTCTTGCATTGGCATTTAAAAATACAAAACACAAAGCAAAACAAAGCATCATTCTAGACTGAATGTTTCATATAAGCAGACTCATCCAGAGAAGATACTCAAAACATGTCTTTTCTGCAGCAATGGATTCTTTGATATCGATCTTGCATTACACAGCATTACTGCACATACATTACTACATTTGTTATTGCTGCAAATAGCACATGATTAGTTAATTAAAATATGGCATCAAGAAATAATTAATATTTGTAAGGCAGTGTTTCTTTAATGAAAAACAAGAGAATACTTCTAAAGGTCACATTAACAGATTAAATGTGTCTTTAACATAAATGGAATGTTATTAAGCTAGGCTCAATATTCAGGAGAGAACTACAAAGCCTTTTGTGGCAAAATACTATTAATGAATTCAAGAAACTGAATCCCTTTGCTAATGCTGGAGTTGAGCTAGGTTAGAAGCCCAACTATAACTGACTGTTCCTAATACGTTCACTGTTCTCTGCAGTGGAGAACTGAGGGCAGGGAAGAAGGGAACTGGATGGAGAGGGGGCAAGACCGCAGGAAATAGAGGAAGAAAAGGGAGAGAGAGAGAAAGAGAGATATAGAAAAAAAGAGAAGATTTTGATTGGTGAGAAACACATAAGCGTGTGTATGCAGCAGAGAGCAGTAATTCTGAAAATTGGCATTCTAATATTGTAGGAAAGATAGATAATATTTTTTGGTATTAAAATATGTTATTAATGTGATAGCACTATAAGTTGATTACAACTCATTCTAAAGCAAATGTAACATTTGCTAAAAATGAACAATATAAGGAAAATTATTAACTTTATAATTATGAAGATTTGTAAATGCAAATTTGTTATTAGAAGTTTGTTGGGGATTGATATGAGTGAGGTATGCCACACACGCTTCATTTAACTAGCACATCTTTGAGTGCTAATCATCAGTAAAAACTTGTGTGATACAATATTGTTTGAAGTAAATAAAATTGGGACACAACTGTCCTTTTGTTTCTCTGTGCTTATCTCAAGTATTTATATACTATAAATAGTGAACTGCCTGATTAAATTTGTCCTTATAAGTCCTTTACCACATACAGTGGGAAAAGGAAACCCTTGAAGAATAAACCTATGCCTTTTACTTGAAAAGCTCAATGTTGGCAAAGATTTTTCAGTAAATTCCTAAAAAGGTGAAGTCACATGTCTTAAAAATAACCAGAAAATATCTTAAAGTAAACATGCTACTCTGAGAAATGTCTGCTATCCAGAAAACACTTGGGCATGAAGTTTATTATTTATTTATTTAGTAGGATAATTTCTATAAGTGTACTTTATCAGATCATACAATACTATAGAAGAAAAAGGTAAATACATCATCTTGATTTCATTATTTTGGTTAAAATATTCATTATGTTATCAAGCCACCAAAAATAAATAAATAAATAACCAGTGAATACTTTTAAGATAAATATTCAAATAACGGCTTCAAATCATCATCAATTTTCCAGGGATAAAAAATGGGCAAAATTAAATTCAGTGTATGGAGAGGTCCTTTTGGGCCTTAACTTCAAAGTACAATGAGGAAAACAAATAGTGAAACAGGAAAATTTTTTTTGCATTAAATTTTATGTATTTAATGTATTTAATTTTAATGTATGTAATTTTATGTATTTAGAAAAAAGATAATTCCCTTTCTAATCTTTATGAATGCGCTTGCAAAGTTGAACATTCAATGCACACGTTTTTACATTACTATTATCACTTATAAATGGGCTAATACATTGGCAGCTGTACAAAATTGATCTGCTTCATTTACTTATTTTGAGTTTGAGATGACTGTATTTTTATAATTTTTCCCAATCAATATATGTTTTTTACCAGAAAGAAAGTATTAGTATCACCCGGTTTTATTTTGAATCATTGAGATTTATGTGATTTATATGCACTTGGAAAATATCATTTAGAAAGTTTTTATATTTATATTGGCACTTAAAATGTATACAGATGAGGTATAATTTTTATGAATGCCAGAGAATAAAGGAATTCCACAGATGCCACCTTCCATTATGAAGTGACATCTCTGCAAACTCCTACTGGTATCACTTTTAAGTTGCCTCTTCACTCTGCTGTACGGAAGAACTCTCAAGAAGGCAAGCTCCAAATCTTGAAAAAAAGTTGATGGTTGAAATGAACACCTGTTTTTGCTGTTACAGTTATTTTTAAGTAGGATGATAATTCTCAAATGATAATTAATCCCCAATGCATATATAGGTTATAGAATTTAAGTTTAAATACAAAAGTAGTCAGAAATGAAATGCAGATTAACAGGTCAACACAATGTCTGCAGCCGAGGCACTCATTTTGTTGGCCTACATACATTGGCAATCTTGACTGAAACCAAATTTACGTGGATGTCTGAAAATATATCCTTCTTCATAAGACAGTTAAAGGGCATGTTTGGTAAACATTTGACTATGTTATTTAGGAAAATATTCTAAATAGATGCTTGTACTATGAAGGAATGATAGACTATCCCATGAATAAATATGTAGTAACTATGCTAGAATGTGTGCTTAAAAAATTGTACAAGAAACATGTATTAATATGGGCTTATTCTTATACTTAAAGCTACACTCCATAAAGGTGTATGTCAAGTAGGTTCTTCTTCAACATATGTGAACATAATGATGGATCATTTTAGAGTGCGCTTCATTCTCTTAAAGTCTCTTGAACTTTTTATTCTCAAAAGAAAAAAAGGATGGAATTGGGGGTGAACTTGGAATTACTTATTTTCAAATTTAGTGGTATCATATTTAAAATACACCTTTATTTGTGTATTCATTCAGCAAATGTTTATTTAATCTATCATACATTAGGTTCTGTGTTTTAAAAAAAGAAAAAAACATTGGATTTCTGTGTGAACTTTCGTTCTTTTTGTTTGCTTCTAAGCATCTAGTGTTTTGATTCTTGCCTGAGTTGTAGCTATGAGAAAACACTCAAAAGTTTCACATGGTTTGGTTAAATGTGCAACTCTGACCTGAGACTCAAGCAACAGCCCCACGCGGGGCCTCATCGCTTTTCCCGGATGACGAAGGGGCTCTGAGGGCACCCCTCCCCTGCCACCACCCCATGCATTGCTCAAGATAAAACCACCATTCTTAAAAAACCACTCAGCTCTGAATTTATCCTGGACTGTATCTACACATTCAAATTTTAATTCAACCAGTATTCTGGGACATCTCTTATGTTCCAGATATAGTAGTAGCTATTTTGTCAGATGATATTTTATGTAATCTTTAGAGTCACCGTGTAAGGAAGAAGTTCCTGAAGCTAAGACAATGCTCCAAATAAGGACAAGGTGCAATTCTAATCCAGATCTCCTCACTCCAAAGCCAGCCCTCTTACAGGTAAATTCCTACATGCCAAAATGACCACCTGATTCACTCAAGCCAAGCAGCGTCCGTCCTGAGTGGAAATATTAGGCAAACTACAATTTGGATGAATGGATTTTCTTAAGCTCCTAGAGATAGAAGCCTGTGGAAAAGAGAGTGAACAGATACACTTATCCAGTACATACAAGTATGAGCTCAGGTTAAAAGAACTCTGACTACATAACAACTCCCCGGCTCCTATCCCTTTAGTCAGTTCTCCTCCAAGAAAACTGTGCTTTTCTTCTCTGTAACAGGGGTGGGAACCACGAGGAATTTTTAATGGGATTGTGCCTCTAAGTTTAGCAAGCTTGAGGTTAGGATGCTATAGCAGAAATCGGTTGCTACTAGGCCCAGCCACGATTTTATTGCTATACATACCCCCTCTGCCTCCACACCGCTAGTGGTTAAGGGGCAGGTGAGAGCACCGACGGAAGTTCATTCTCATTAGAGCTCTGATCAGGGGTGACATCTTTCAAAAAAGAAAACAACTCAAAAGAAGCTTATCCAGTGCCCAAATATTCAATATTTCTATATACTTAATTTCTTTAGCTACATTTGAATTATTCTATTCTTACCAAACAAATTTTTCAACACATTAAAGAGAAAAGTTGATTCTTCACGTTGTGTGGAAAACAACGTAAAACTCATTTTAAAGGAAAGTTTAATTAAATTCATGGTATATACTTCCTGATCTAAATAAAAGTATAATTTCTTCTTTTATTTTTGTTCAACTAAGTTATAAACCTGTGCAAATTAACATTAATCTTTATAAAAATATCAACTTCTTTAAATAATGTTTTGTGATCTAAAATGCAGCCAGATCACCGTCAATCAAATACATGTAATATTAATACTCACAGCCCTACCTACTCTCACCTAAACTCTACAACTTCAGTCCAGCTTCATACATATTCAAACAGAAAACTTTCTTGCGTTCATTTTGTCAGTAAAATATTTAAATATATGTAATATGTACACGTGATGATTATGGTACAATAAACATAAATATTTTTGTTAAATTTTGCTTTAGATAACATGAGCTATTTTACTCTATTCTGTTATACTGTTGTCTTAAAGTAATCCAAATAAACACATACATATTTTATAATGTTTTACTTAAGATGAAATGAATTCCAGAGGTAAAGATTCTCTTGTACATTCTCTAGTTGCAAGTCCTGTTGATACGTAACGGATTCATAAAATCGGTTGGACAGTTTTAGAGATGAATATAAAGTATAGTCACATTAATGCTGAAATATTAATAAAATCCTAAAAAGGAGTTCTATTGATCAGAGAGAAAAATGTAGTCTCATTTTACTTGTTATCACAAAAAGTTACATTAATACTATTGAGTAGCTAAGCACATTTAGAGACATCATGCAAATCCACCTGTCATGTTTAATTATAAACCACTGAGGAGACTGCTAATAAAATTAACAAATAAAAATAGCAATATTCATTATTTAACTGCTCTTGGTCTGAAAGCATATGAGAATTGCCACTTATAAATACCAAGTGCCATTTAAAAGATTAATCAATTAATTCATTGTAACGAATTCTCTGAGAACTGTCTGTAACGAGGTCAGCTCCCTACAACATAACCTCACATTTTGAGATGCAGTCACCTTAAAAAGGTGACATCTACAGTTCAAAGTACTGAGAAGTATGATCACTAGGAAATAGGAGATATTTTTGAGTATTTCAAGGTCCACTTTTGTTTGGCTATTTTAGATACCATGGACAAAAACCATGTCAAACATAATATAATAACCACAAACAGTAAAAGCTGGAACTCAGCACAAAACACTACATTGGTGATATTTCCTGACACTAACAGAATAAAGGGGATCCATTCCCACCACACTGAAAATATAGGATGTAATTTTAAATGCCTTTCTCATAAAAATATTTTTTTTAGTAATTAGGCTGCACTGTGTTTGAGTATTGTCTTTTCATATGTCTACAGAAAGTTACTTTCTGAAAGGATACCTAGCTGTCCATATTCCTATGTTTCCCATCATAAGCAAGGCAAAGCACATGAAGGGTCTCCTCATTTAGTTTGCATCTAAAATATCTGAGAATTTGTAAAAATCAAATATCTCTAGTCCTGATACAGGTATTACATATTCCCCTCTTCAAAGTCTACAACAAATTGCCCATTTTCTTTCAACATGTATCTAAAGTTTAAGAACCACACATACATTATGAGCCTTTCTTGGGTAGGCCCTACACACAAAGCATAGAATAGAAAGTACATTATTTCCTTAGAGCGTTCCTGTTTCCTTTGGAATAATATCATTTAGAATGCACCTTAGCCATATTAAGTGGTTGACAGATAGCATAAACAAAAATAGGTTTTACGTTGCAGCTGTACACAACACATCTTTGTACAGCTGACTGATTGCTTACAACAATAAAAAATAATTGCAGCATTCTGCTGTCAAACTTTCTGGCTAGTTTATAGTGAACTTTAAAACTATGATTCCTTTTTCTCAAATGCAATTAATTTGAAGATAAAAGCAATGTGGTGCCATGAAACATAAATTTTTCACCCCAGAAAGGAGACTGTTTGTTATCTAATAACAATAGATAAAGTTTCACATCCCAATTTTTCAAAAGAATGCAATGGTACCACTTAAGTATGCAAGGAAATGCTTGATGTGGCAAGAAGTATAATAAGATTAATATTAAAAAATGAAAAGTATTTATTTACCAATTTTGACAGTTGTCATGGACATCACTGTTTCAATGGCATTTTTGACAAAACAATTTGTTGCCTGATAGTTACAGGGGAACTGAAAGATTTTTTTTTCCTATGTATTTACAATAAAAAAAAAAAGCATCCTCAATGTAACTTTTCTGCTTAAGAGAAAAAAAGAATGAGTTCTATAAAACAACCCATCCAATGCAGTTTCTATAAGAACAAATGAATGCAAGTGTTAACAAGGCCTAATCTTCCCTTTTGTATTTGTTTCTTCATTAAGCTCTAACTATGCTCTAGCTCTTGTATCCTGAAGATTTGATGTGAAGATGGTATGACAGGCTTGGCTTCTCCTGATGCAGCTGGCACTCCTGATGCCAAAAGCCAGAGTTTGTGGTAGTGGGATCAGAAGAGAGTCGTTCCGAGCACAGTTTGCCTGTCAGTTTCCCATCCGCCTCGCAGTGCAGCACTCCCTCCCCGAGTCCCCTTAATGAGAAGTGGAGGACAATACCAGTATTGTTGTTTCTACTCGCAATCTTGTGGAAAGAACAATCGCTGTTTACCCAAGCATTTGTATTACCCAAACTCCGTCGATAATTACTTCTAGAGTCCCTGATGAACTCTGCTCTCTGCCTCAGCACAAAAAAACTATTGAGATAGACACCAGACAACTTTTCTCTCTCTCAGAGCCTTTTAACAGTTTACTAAATATGATTCTGTTCTCATATTTATCAGAAGAAACGTACCTACATGATTTGCACTCAGCTCATCAAGAGCTTTTGAACCATGTAAGAAACCTGTGTACTACTTCGAAGGCTTGAAAATTCTCCATCACCTCACCTTCTCCACTCCCCCGCCTCAAAAAAAGTTAACAAGCACCGTCTCCTTTCAGTTGACATAGTCCTATACCTAGGAATCTATGACAAATATAAGCACATTTCAAGTAACAATGATGTTTCTAGTCAGTCTGTCGGTGTTAACTTTTTATTGAGAAATATGTAGGAGAAAAATTTCGAGTTATTTAATTACTACACAATTTTATGATATGCTTTTGTTTTCTACGACCTAACAAAATGGAACTGTTGCTATGTCTATTTCCATGATACTAGTAATAATTTTAATCCATCACATCACTCCTACCCCCCTTCACGTCCCACCCCACATGCAGTCTGCTGTTAGCACTATGCAAAACAGCATCATGAATATGCGTAATTATGGAGATTCATGGTAATTTTTCAGGGTTATCCGATGTGACGTTTATAGGACAGCGGCATACATCAATTTAAACGAGAGTGACAAATATCTTATCCTTTATATTTCTATAGTATTTTAAATATTTTCTTGGCCCCTCTCTAGGGAGTAGTGTGAAATGGTAAGAACTTGAATAATAAAAATGTTAAACAATCAAATGCTTTACTAGAATGTTTTTTAAAGGCAAGTTTAAAAATGATTCTCTACCTGTTGAAGTTTAAAAAGTATAATACACTGAATTTTCTTAGAGGATGCATACACATTTCCAAACCAACAAAACATGGACCTTTGCATGTGCCATTTTAAGATGAGGCTGAATTGCTTAATTACTTTTAAACTATGACTGCTTGCCTGACAGAATTATTTGGCAAACAGGGTTCACCAACTTCATTAAGCATAGGCATTTGAAACAATAATCTAATTGTGACATATCTGAATTTTGTTCTAAGTTTTGTTGTACCTCTTAGAGACTTGTATATTATCTTTATCTCAGTGACTAATTAGAACTAGCTTGACAATTTCATATTTACCATGATTACCAAGTAGGAATTCTCTTCCTTGTTCCTTATGTTTGTCATGAATATTGTACAATACTAATTACATTGAAGATATAAAGAGCCCAGAATTTAATTGAGAGACATCTTGAGTTTAAAGTGAGTAAATGTGAATTGTATCAAGAACTTTAAATGGCAGGGCAATTAATATCTATTTCTTATGCAGTCACTAGAAAGGACGAAATAACCGGGTGAGTTCAAGTCATTATATCAGCCATGTTTTTAAGTGTATTAACAATAAAGTCATTAAAAATTGGCTTGATTGAAAATGATCCTCCCCATTCTAACCAACTGGATTCAGAATTCCTTTTTCTCAAGCATATACTTTCAGGTGGAGGGTCAAACTTTCACAATTAAATGTTTCTCCGTACTGTATTTGTAACACACCATCGTGAATACTCTCCGTACAATTATCAGGGCCTACTGCGGAAGTAGACTGCTAATAGAAATAATAATGAAGGCGACTGGGGCATTAGTATGCCAGAAAAGGTTGGAGAAACCTAGTTTGCATGATGCATATATAATTGTATGTCACATCTAAATATCACTGTAAGTTGCTTTAGAAATAATTACTTAGGAAAATATATTTAACCCCTCCCCTTTTTTAAGATTCCAATTTCATTAACAAATAAGTCCAGTGGTGTATTAAGCCTATAAAGTAGCAGTGTCGTAAATGAATGTGTTCTGTATTTGCATGTTTTTAAAGTGGCAATTTCTAAAGACACACAATTGCTATGTCTATATACTCGTATAAAGCAAAGTGAAGAATTGATGCAATCATCCAGATAATTCAAGGGAAAAACACTTTTGCCTCAATTATCTATTGCAAGTGAAAGTGAGGGGTTTAGCCTGAATTGTTCAAATAAGTGCCTTGATTTTCTTCACTTTGCATGTGTAGACACATTTTGCAATAATATTTATGCTAACATTTGTAATTTACATACATATAAAGGAGATATATTTCTTCACTAAAGATGGCCAAAATCTTTTCCCAGCAATAATTCCTCTTTGGTTTTACCTAATTTTTGGTAAAGAGTCTGATTATTCGTGTGCATATTATATATGGTAATTGAATTAAGGCAAAACTAGATGGACTCATTTGTTCATTTATTAAATGCTTGGTTAATAATCTAATTTGTATATAAGATACTGATATCACACTATGAGAAGTTCATTGATATATTCTATCTAAAACTTTAATCATATATGCTTCCTACTGAGTATAATCATAAATTGATTTGAAGAAGTAAATGTGATTCATATGTACATTTATAATAAAATGCAACATTAAAGCAAACAAAAATTTCCAAAGAATATATCCCATATTGTCCATGTGTAAGATCTGTTATGAATAAGTTAATATCCATAAAGAAATTAAATACAAGAACACATTTTCAAAAGTTCCATTGATACATTTAAAATTCAAATATATAGCAGATTTTACAGTGTTTTCTCCATATGCACTGACAGAAACAATAATATATTTAATTGCTGACATTTGTATTATTTTACCATACATTTATTAACTAAATAAAGTGTGTTTTCAATGCATTTGAAAAGTCTGTTGTGTTTATTAATACATGAGGAATTCTAAATTTCTTCTGGGCCTGCTTAATCACTATTTGCAGTCTTTACTCTGGCCCACACAGAAAATGAATTCCAGAAAACGTAAAGCAACTGTACCATGTTTCTTCATATTGGCACTGTGTCAAACTATGTTTTGTTTGAACATTAGAAATTAAACCTTGGTTTAGTTAAAATATTGTCAAAGTATTGGATTATAAGTATTTGTCTGGACAAACAGTTAATACCTAAATGTTAAAAGACACTGGAATATTTTATGGATCTATTTGGCAATGAAAATGAACTATCTGTATTATAAATGTGGTACACAGGGCTCATGTATAATGTTCATTTATAATTTTCATGTTTTATATAAAAGTGTGTAATTGATGCTTACAGTATAACCAAAATCTTCTCTGTCCTCATAAAAACACATGAAGCAAATTTAAAATTAAGCGTTTCAGAGTATTTTACTACTCCAATATTGTTTTGTTTTAAAACTCAAGTATCTGCCTCTAAATTGTATTTATGAAAAATCAAGTTCCAGAATTAAATGGATATGTTTTACAAATACTGCGAGGGGCTTTGATAGACATTTTTCTTTAGTACTGCTAAAGAGAAAAATATAGTAATTTGGTGGCAAACATCTGTCTGGTAATCATATATGATAAATTCATAAGAAATACAGGAAGGCTATTTATTTACTGTTACTGCTAAGCCAGTCTTTATTTATCTTAGAAGATTTTTCATCTATGAGTGGAAAACAAACTTTCCTTCAAGAGGTCTGTGAACCGAATAATAAATGTCAGGTCTAAATCCTGTATGAAAATCAGTCTGGTTTAATCCTGGATATTCTTCAGCATGCAAATGAAGACCAGAGGTTTCACTGGGCCCGCTGTCATACAGGCAGCCAATTTACAGACCCTGGCACAGTGTATGTGTTATGGGCTCGCCGGCTGCCCCTCCCCCCTAGCCTAAGACTTGGTCTCAGCTGCCTGCCTTTCACAGAAAACCACAAGCCAAGGAAACATATCAGTAATAGCGCCCTGTAAATTAACTTGACATTTGATGCAGAAAAAACCCTAAAAGCTTACAAAAGACATTGAAAACAAAAGCCACTCAGGACCCACACTACATATATTGTAGATTTAAGAGATCTGGAAGGTGGTTATTCTATTGTAACCAACACATACAGCCTTCATCTTCTTTGTTAAGACAATTCAGTCATTCTTTGTTACAGGCATAGTATCCACCAAACAAGAAAACAATATTTCCACCAAAAAACAACAACAACCTAAAAGTCCAACTGGTATTATAATAATAATTCAATCAATGGGCTTCTTTTACATTAAAAAGTAAAGCTATACATTCCTAATGTGAAAAAAAGAGATGCTAAAAATATGACTTTATGTTTCCTTGGTAAATAAGACATGTTGACATTGCTGAGATGTAAATAATGTAAGATGCATTGGAGAATGGTGTGAATCTTGCTGAACATGAGGTATTCACAAATATGTTGTGTCTTAAAATTTTGCCATTCAAGAGATTTAATTTTTTTCATGCTTGGAAGCCCCTGAATTCTTTTTATAGGGAAAAAAATATTTTTTGGTTCAAAGAAGGACTATTGATAAAATATTAAATGGTTCTTTGACATCAGCTGCCGTGTGGGGCTAGAGTGAGGCACACAGCATATTTAAGCCATTAGACATGCAGGAATGTTAACATTATTATGCGTTATTGTGTCTGGCTATCTGCCCCCCTCTCTTCTTCTCAATCTCTCTCTCTCTCTCTCCCCGCCCCTGCCTCTCACTCACTTTCCCTCCCTTCTTCCCTCCTCCCTACCTTTCTCAGTGTCTCTCCTTCCTCTCCCTCCCTCTGCAGAGCCTGCTACACTGCATCTTACAAATGTCTGGCCTTATAGTTTACAAGCACAGAACTGTACTAGTAAAAATGCATAATCTCAGCATCTGTGCTTCTTGATATTCATGGATTTATTTACAAGTCCCTGTGTTCTACTTTTTTTTGCCTGTTCCTGTGGTTTATATTACTGTCATGCCTATATTCTTGTGGGAATTTCAAATAAGAATCAAGATATAACTGGCAAATATTCTGTAATGCAGTCTGCATTTCCATAATTTAGTTGTTTTTTAAAAGAGATAATTTAAAGAGGTTTATGGACTTAAGGATATATGAAGAGTATTCTGATTGGCTTTTTTACTACTTCAACTGCTTAAGGTTCAGCCTGTGTAAAATGCATGTAATAAAATATATTTATGTACATACATGTGCTTGTGTCTATGTAAATGCATTTAGAATGAAAAACTTCATAAATCTCAGTCAAATTGACTGATTAAGTTCACTATGTTCACATTTGGCCACATTAAGATATTTCACCAAAGGGTTCAAAGGTAAAAGGTTAGCATTTTATTTCTTCTTTAAATTCCAGCCTGCAAAAAGCTTAAATATTTACAAAGCAAGTATTCAGGTTCCTGTGTTTCCCTAACCCTACACACACACACACACACACACACACACACACACACACACACACACACTCACCCCTCCCGTACATGGAGCTAGTTTAACCGAAGCCTTTTATTACACGTCACCAGTGCCAAAGAAATCTTTTCTCCCTTTTTTAAACTGTAAAGACACAAATTATCTTCAATGATTTAACTAACGCTAAAACTAGAAATTTAACTTATTTTACAATAATTTTCATTTTCCACCCATCTCCCCCCCCAATAGAATTTCACCTTCATATTATCAGTGCACTCATTTTTAGGGATTAATATTCTCTAGTTTAACGTAATATTGAAATCTGATAAGTCCATGTATATGCTTTGCTGTTTATAGCTCCAGTTTAATTACTGTATGTGAAACTGCCTAGACACCGAAATGAATTTATGAATCTCTTTCAAGACAGCCATAGTTTGGAACTGCACATGAGAGAAAATGGGATGGCGGGGGACACTGCATTAAGTGATCTTTATGCCAGTATTCTTGAAAATTCACACTCTATGTAGGAAAATGTTAAATATGAGAACATTAAGATAAAGGCTTGTTATAGTCCTGAAGTGTGGTATATGTAAATATGAAGATTTTCATATGTACAGTTTAACACATGCTAAGCAGCACAGATTATTAAGCAAGATCCATTCCTTTATTGGAGAGGGAGGGGAGTAATTTACAGACAAGAGCTAAGCAATTCTGTTTAACACAACTCTGTCTAGTTGATTGTAAGGCATGTATAGTATTTTTCCAAAGCCCGTCATCAGTCGTAAAACAATTTACAGCTCAGGATATTTTTTAGAGGATACTCATTTTATTAAGAGTTAATCAGGTAGGTTGTGCAGAAAGATATGCATGTATTTGCAATTCACATTGTTGCTGTGTTCCTATTGTGTTCTGAGCTTCCATCATGGCTGGGAAATGAGAAGCTGGCACATATGCGGGAGAGTAAGAGAGAAAGCCCCAAATAAACACTTAGAGCATTTTCTAATCAACTCTAATTATAACCATGTTTCTTTTTTTTTTTTCCTGAAGTGGGTGGGGGAAGTGGTAGAAAGAGGACGATTATGAGTGCAGACCACATCTGTGCTATTAAATAATATTAATAATTCTTCTGGTCCAGGGGATGATGTTTTCATTCTAGACTTTCAAGCACCTCAGTCTACCCATTCAAAGCGATGACAGAAAAATGAATCTGAATGTGTAGGCATTAAACATTTAAATTCTCTACTCCCTGGTCATTATACCGACTGTCATATTTTACACCTCCCTTCCCCCACTATGCTTTTGCTGATTTGACTTCATTTACATTGGCTCATTATGCACTGGTCTTTGTTCTACTGAACGGAATACAGTATAGTGACAAAGCAAAACTTACACATTGGCTGGAGTATTTTTCTGATTTAAAAATTAGGTTTCACTACTTAAATTTACATTTAACTTCCCAACATTGTTTAAATTGGAAGCAAGTCTTTTCTTATACAATAACTATAATCTATATGCAATTATTTTAAGAGTGGTTAAAATTACCTCAAAATGTCTTTAGGAAATGACATTCCAGACCTTTTATAACAAATACTCTACTGCTACCGAGGCAATATTATCATATTAGAAGTATTAAGTTGTTCTTTCCAAGCCTCTGTCTGAATTTCTACGTAGGCCCAAGGAGCAAGCTTTTATCTATTTTATATGAAGTTCATTGTTTAGAGCTGTCCCTTATGGGTCTTATTTTAATGTATCAAACAACAAAGGTAATGTCAATCCTTAAAAAAAAAAAAAAAAAAAGATTCCTGCTTCGCATTTCTTGCAATTAAAAGGTTTTCTGATTTACAAACCAAATTTTCATCAAATTAAAAGGAAGTCCTAGCTGACCGATCACATGGAAAAATATGAAAGTTACATTGAGCTTTAAATGTCTATCCCCATGACAGTGCATACTATCTTTTCATTTGTTACAACCAATGGAGACATGGGATTAATCTAATACAGCCTAATTAAAACCCATTCACACATGATGGTTTTTAATGGTACTAGTGGCACAAATGCTACTTTGTACCACAGTTATATTTGCATTTATTTGAAGTTAGACAATAGATAATTTTGAATACAAAGAAAATGGGAAAAAATACTGGGGAGCATGTTTTTGAAAATGGAAGCAATTTCTTGTTTCCTGTAAAGATAATGGCTGTATGTACAATTTAGGTTTCATTCCAGATATTTTGACCAGAATTCTTTTTGTATTTCTGTTATTTATCAAAATGTATAATCATGGTTACAGTGGCTACATGTCTGGGACACCATACTGGAAGAAAAAAATATCATGACTTCTTGGTTTTGTTAATGACTCATTGCGCGACCTCGTGCTTCTCCCCTAACCTGATTGTGCCTTTATTTTTTCATCTATGAAAAGGGAATATTTGTCCCTTACCTACCCTTATTGGGCTATTGTAAAGGTTTACTGGAATAAGGTATTTTGTTTGTTTTTTTGTTCTGCGGTACACGGGGCCTCTCACTGTTGTGGCCTCTCCCGTTGCAGAGCACAGGCTCCGGACGCGCGGGCTCAGCCGCCATGGCTCATGGGCCCAGTCGCTCTGCGGCATGCGGGATCTTCCCAGACCGGGGCACGAACCTGTGTCCGCTGAATCGGCAGGTGGACTTTTTTTTTTTTTTAATTTTATTTATTTATTTATTTATTTTTGGCTGTGTTGGGTCTTCATTCCTGTGCGAGGGCTTTCTCTAGTTGCGGCAAGTGGGGGCCACTCTTCATCGCGGTGCACGGGCCTCTCACTATTGCGGCCTCTCTTGTTGCGGAGCACAGGCTCCAGACGCGCAGGGTCAGTAATTGTGGCTCACGGGCCTAGTTGCTCCACGGCATGTGGGATCTTCCCAAACCAGGGCTTGAACCCGTGTCCCCTGCATTGACAGGCAGATTCTCAACCACTGCGCCACCAGGGAAGCTCAAGTATTGTTTTTAGGAAGAATGTACCTTAAGAACACAAGCTTTTTTTTTCATTGATTAATTTTTACTGTACTTGGGGAAAATGCAGTGTTGTATATTTGTCTATATTCAATCTCTTTTACTTAAGTTTGGCACTTTTGGTTCTAGAGTTAATGAGAATAAAACATAAACGCTTAATAGGATTTCTTGGAGGTGGGATCAATCGCCCACATCTTGGCGATTTATATTATATAACCTTGTTATGATCTGCAAGATATTTCTATGAGCATAATTGGTTTTAGAAAATGGCTTTTGCAGTAGAAGTAGTCAACATGGCAACATTCAGAATAAGTTCAAGCCTGTATGAGAACTAGAAATTTGACAAAGACTTCTTATTCCCGTGGCACCTCAAGGGAAGCAAAGTGAATAAAGTTTTTAGGCTATAGTTGCTTTAAAACTATCTTAATTTTTCTCTTGAGTACTAGAAATTTTAGATTTGGTACAATATGCAACTCTGATGCAGAAATCTGTAAGATGATATCATTTGATTATTTATCGGGACTTATCTAGAAGCCCTCCTAAACTCAACACAATTTTCAAAAAACATGCCAGACACAATTAAGCTTATTTCCATTTCTAGGATTAAAATGGTGGTATTTAATTTCTTCACACTTCAATTGAATCATCTGTTAAATGACAGAGTTGAGCTAGATTATCAATAAGATTCAGAATTAACCTGGCCAGTATTTGGATATATCATTCTTATTGAAATTCTAGGCACGTAAGTGTCATGCTATATACAGTATATCTAAATGATATTTTATCAGATACTTGTCCATATAGATAATGAATGTTTATTCAACACTAAATACACATCAGGCATTTGTTAAATTCTAGACACCTAGAAAAGGAGATTTGGAGGCAAAGATAAAGATTGCCTTACTAACATCTGACAAAGATCAAAGTCTATAAGCATCTAATCACTTGACACAACAGAGTTAGATGTGCTTTATATATGACTGAATATAGTAGACAGTATTACTATTCACTAATAGCCTGTGTCTGTCCCTATAGGAGGGTTATACACCTCCCTGCCTTCATGAAGTCAGGCTAGGATATGTGAATTGCTTTGGCTAATGGCACATGAGCAGAATTAATAGGTGTCGTTTACAGGGGGAAGCTTTAAGAATCAGTGCGTCTTTTGCCGTTTCTTCTTCCCCTTTGCCACAGTTACCAGCAATGTTCTAAAGAGTTTCTGCTCCACCAAAATGGATCCCAGAGTGAGGGCTACAATGACATGGAGCAAAATGTCCAACTGATCTACAATGGATATGAGAATGAGAGAGAAGGAAAAAAAAAACCAAACATTACAGTTAAGTCACTAGGATTTGAGGAGTGTATATTATCATAGTATAACTTAGTCCAGTGGTTCTCAGAGTATGGGGTTCCTGAAACATTTTCAAGGAATCCACGAGGTCAGAATTATTTTCATAATAATATGTAGATGTTATTTTTCCTTTTGCTCTTATTCCCTCACAAGTGCAAAGTAGAGTTTTCCAAAATTTACATGGTGTGTGATATTGCAACCAACTGATGCAGAAGCTGATAAAAGAATCCAGTGGTTAAAGAGATTTGAAAAAAAATTTATAATGATGGCACTCTCCTTCTGAATTTTTTTTTGTTTTGGAAAATTTAGCAATTTTCCACAGAAAGTGTGTTATTTATATTAACATGTGATGGATTTGTTGTTGATATTTTAAATCATAAGTATTTTTAAATTTTCTTATTTTTCATTTCTAATATGAAAAAGAAAAATAAGTGGCTAGAACCCGCTTCAACAAACACTCTTTGGGAGTCCTCAATAATTTTTAAAGTAAAGAGACCAGAGAACAAAAATTGGGGGCCTAGCCTATCCTGACTGATGTGGCAAGCTCCACCAGGTATAGCTTATTAGAACTAATTAAGCCCTGTCACGCAGAGTTCTGTGGATAAACTATAACTTTAAAAGTATGGTTACAGTCAGTCACATTATTTAGTTATTTAACAGAATCAAATGGAACTTTTTCATGTTGTATAACAAAAGAACAGTTGCTGCCTAATGCAACTACTACAATAATTAGTCTAGACATAATAAACTATCTCTTTGGTAGGATTTGACAGTGTGGATTTTCTTCTTTATTTTGTAGCAAAGAATAAATGTACTCTCTTGCAGTAAGTATGAAAATACATAAGCTAAACTATAAATCACCCCACAAATGTACAATTTGTCCAATTTATAGGGCAAGGGTAAAAAGAATAGAAGAGGGATGAATTGTGAGATGTGAAAGTTTCAAATCATGCTTTTGACAACCATTCAGACACATCGTGACTGACGGCTGCAGATCATACCCAAGCAGAAAACAATCTGAATTAAAAGTATTTGGGCCCATCATCTCTCCCTCAGGCCAGCACAGTTTCTATATCAATTTACTCTCACTGGCATGTTGGTCCATAAATGTGTGGTCCCTTGTTTGAAATGCTGATATGCATTCCTTCAACTGGATCAGAAGCTCCTAAAGGGTAGTGATGATGTCTTCTATTGAGTTTGTCTCCAGCCTCACCCAGTGGCCCTGCCTATTGCTCCACCTGAGACTGGGACTCCACATGTGCTAGTACATTAAACAAAACAAGAGAAGATCTCTAACTTCACAGCAATGGGCAGGGAACAAAATGAACAAAGAACTTGGGCTGGAGAGGGCGGATAAGGTTGACAACTACTTTCTATTAATTTAAATATACTTACCAATATAAAATCAATATTGTATGAAGTATTAAAGGGTTGTTTAAGATAAGAATTAAAAGACTGAATCTAGCATCCATGTCCCATTGAAGAAGTGTTCTTCCTGTCAGCATAACTCCTGGATGGGCTGTGCTCTGTTCCGACCACAGTACGGGGCATATTCATTTAAATATGTTCTCCTTCCTTACATCACTGAGTTGTAGAAATTCCTAAGAGGTTTTATTATCTTAAAATACAAAATATTTCTTCTATAATTATCAATTCACTGGGTTTTGCCTACAAATCTAGTTAACCAATCTTAAAAAAAAGTTTTATGAGTGTGTTTATGTATATAATATACGTAGGCCTTCCTAGTTTATACACATTATTCACACCATATATGGTATCTCATCTGACCTTCTCAACAAGCTTGTGAGATACTTTTCATGCTTACCCTCGTTTTATCAATAAAAAAGTAAGAGCTCTGTAAGATTAAGAGATTTGTCCAAGAATATATACCTAGTAAGTACTGGAGAGAGAATTAAAAGCCAGAGTCATTTCCAGAGTTCTAGTGCTTTTCAAACTATTAAGATATAAACATAACAGAAAAGTCTATTTATTCTTCTAGTAAAGAAGAGAGTATTGTTTTGAATGTAAATATAGGTGACTGGAAGTTTTACATACATTCCTGAGGAAAAAAAATCACTATTTCTGAAGTTCAAAATGTTTTTTTATTACCTTAATTTAATTTTCTTATTTTAAAAAATAATTCTATTTATAAATGTGAACAAAGTATAAATGTTAAATAACCAAATAGATTGTCTTGAAAATAATCTAGAGATAATTATACCTCAAATTTTTAAAAAGGAATATTATGGTAGCGCTTATCTTAAGATTTCTAGTAGGTTGGCTGATGGTAATTGCTAACGCAATAATTAATCTATCTGTGTTTTCCGTAGATATCACCATAAAAATAATTAATGGGCCTTTCATTCAGATTTTCTGGTGAATTATTAAAAATAGTTTTGTTGGACTTCCCTGGTGGCACAGTGGTTAATAATCCACCTGCCAATGCCAGGGACACGGGTTCGAGCCCTGGTCCAGGAAGATCCCACATGCCGCAGAGCAACTAAGCCTGTGCACCACAACTACTGAGCCTGCACTCTAGAGACCGCGAGCCACAACTACTGAAGCCCGTTTGCTCCAGGGACCGAGTGCCGCAACTACTGAGCACGTGTGTTGCAACTACTGAAGCTTGTGCGCCTAGAGCCCGTGATCCGAAACAAGAGAAGCCACCGCGATGAGAAGCCCACGCACCTCAACGAAGAGCAGCCTCTGCTCACCGCAACTAGAGAAAGCCCGAGAGCAGCAACGAAGACCCGATGCAGCCAAAATAAATGTATTAAAAAAATAGTTTTGTTTCTCATGATAATTCTCTAAAAAAATCAGTTAAAACACTTAACCAGAATCTAGAATACAAAGTAATTTAAAGATACAGCAAATAAGCTATATGCCACGATGAATAAAAGCAGTGTAATAGAAAATTACTTTTTACTTGGTTTCTAATGGCAGTAATCATAAGAGTTTAAGTTCTCATCCTGCTTTATCTGCAGAGTTTGATATGAAAGGTTGTGAGTTCCCAAACTCTCCAGATGAGCGAGAGGCCATTTCAGAAGGCTTGAATGGTGTTGGAAGATGAGCACTGGCAGGTAAAAGGAAGCAACACTCTAGAATGAACTGCTAGTATTCTTTCTTCCTTTTCTTCTGGAAGCTTGAAGTTCTACCTCAGGTTACTACAGAAATGTCTACTGACTGTCTCTTATCTGACAGGAATACACAAACCAAAAAAACTTACTGACCCAGATGTTCTTTTCTTAATGTCTCAGAACTCATAGCCTAACACCTCCTTGACATGACTTCTTCCTTTCCTTCCAACGAGCAACATTTTCCCTTGGTGTTTCCATCTGATGAAGATGGGGGCTCTCAGCCCTTTCCAAAGAGAAGTCCCTAGTCCTTAGCAACCTCGTAAACTCGTCTCTCCTCACATCCTAAAAGACGCCTTCGTTGTTTGAGTGCCCTCTACAACCTCAACAACATTTACATGTATACGCAAACGATAAAGTAACCTACTAAACTCTTGATATTTGTAGATTTATCATTCCTGGTCTTCCCCCTGCGGCACCAGAATAAAGACTCCACGAACACAAGGACCTTGTCTTATTTACCAGATGCTCAATCATTTGTTGAATAAACAGATGACAGCTAATGAACTCAGTGGTCTATAATGTGTAATCTATGGTGATGTTAGCTGTAGATGAATACACACAGTGTGTGGTGAGGCTAGTCTATAGGAGAGTCAGCAAGGTCTTGAATGAGTTTAGGAAACTATCCACTGTTCATAGGATAGGCGGTTTCCTTTGGTGGCATTGTGAATCTCAGAATTCTCAAAGGTCTCTTCTATAGCTTTCATGAAATTGAGGAGTCTATATTATACAGTGCTTCTATCTGGAGGCAATCTAATACAGGAGTAAGAACTAAGACTCTGCAACCAGACTTTCTGGGTTCAAGTCTCAGTTTCAGCACTTACCAGCTATATGATCTTGGAAAAATACCATTTACTTCCCAAAACTGTGAGGCTTTCAGGATATGTAAAGAACATAATAACACGCCATACATAGTAGGTAGTCAATAATTGTTATTTATTATTATCATAAAATTTCTATCGGATCTCCAGGGCTGAGAATTTGGCCCTCTAATTTAAGGTCAATACATGAATTAATATAAGAATGGAAGAATGCTGAAGGAGTATTAACTAGGTTTAGAATTCAGTTTAGGAGAAATGGTTTATGTTACTAAGAAGAAATTGGAACTATTGGTTATATAATTGTTATAATAGTTATTATAATAGTTATAATGAGGTTACATTATAAACATCTATAATTGAGAGTTAGTTAAGTGGAGATTTTAACACTCCTGGTTTTTTAGTCAACTCTGTGCTGAGACTCAATCTGAGTAAAATCCAGCAGGAATCAGGCATGTACATTTCAGCATGTTGAAAAGATGTCACTTACTCTGGTGTCTGAATAGCCAGTATAACTTCAAAGCAGAAATCTGTTTATTTTGATTTTGAAAGCAATAAATACTCCAAAACAATGAATTATCCACCTCCAGCTTAAACTTCGTGAGAATTTTGCTGGCCTACCTTTAAAAACAGGCACAGAGTTCTTCTTAAACCCAAGTTCAGTTCTTCTCTTCAAGTCCAATTATTGTGGGTGGTAGAATCCTCACTGTAAAGAGACTGCTGCTTGAGCAGCACTTTATTGAAACAAATAACCTTTTCATATTTAAAGGGTCAAATCCTGGAGCATATTTGTGACTTTGTAAGAAATTTCAGTGAGTCTGTCCTTCACAGCTAGGCTGTGGTTGAAATTAAGTGCCAACGCAGGTAAGCTGTAGAGAAATGACTTTCCAGAGACTATTTGTTAACTGCTTCTATGAGACAGGAAGAACTACGAGGAAAATGGAAATTAGGCCTAGTTCCAAGCTTCATGGACAAGCAGAAATAGGAGCTCTTCTGAAGTGGGAATCATGGCTTTAGGGGAAAAGGTCTCAGCCTTATCAGTGAGCTGATGATAGGATCTAATGGGCACTTTCTAGCCCTTACCTAACTTGTCTTGGCTGTTGCCTGTCCTATCATTGACCTCTTTCTCCAAATTCTCTCCTTTTCCATAATACTACTCTTCTGAAGTTTATCTCCTACTTCTCCAGACATTTCTTCTCAGTCATTTTCATGTATTCTTCTGCCCTAAGGGACCAACCTCAGACCTCTTCTCTATTCTCTAATTGCTCCAAGGAGGGTCAGGGAATCATCCGCAACAACATGTGATAGCTTCAGGTTTGTTAAAATTCAGATTCCTAGGCCCACCTTCTGCTCTCCTGAACTGAAATCTCTGGGTACTGGAGAGAGTAAATGGTTTTCTACAGGGGCACTGCAAATCTCAGAACTTTCAAAGACCTCATTATATGTCCTCTAGAAATTCAATGGTCTATTTTACACAATATTTGTATCTAGAAACAACACAGTGTGGCAGTTAGGGCAGGGATTTCATAGCCAGAAGTGACCTTGTGAATATAAATTCCACTCTCTTTCCAAGATCATGAGGTTTAAGAGATAACATATGTAAAGAAGATAGCTATGTAAAGGGCTTAATGCAGTGCTACACATAGTACGTGTCTTTTGACAAGTTTCTTGGTTGATTCCGACACAGACCAAAGCTAGAGAACCACTGGGTGATATCATCCATTTCTAAGGTTTCAGATCCACTTTTAGGATGAAACTCTCCAGCGGCTTCCCAGTGTAGAAGATCCACACTATCTTCCCTTCTTCGCCTTTCCAGCCTCCTCTCTTGCCTTTCTTCCTGGCAAGAATGAGCATACTGGAACTCCTCCTGTACTCTCCTTTGGCTCTCACCTTTCATACTGGCTCTTCATTCTTTCTCAAATAACTTCCCCATCGAGGCCACTTTGCCAGACTCATCCAGACCGTCATGTCTCAGCCTAGATGTCAGGACCTTCCCTGATCACTTGGGTCTCCGTTTGGTGCCTCTCCTATGAGATCGCAGGCACTCCAGATATCTCCCATCATTGAACTTATCATATTTTATGGTACTAGCTTAGTTATCTGTTTCTATCCCCTATAAGATATTTCCAGTTCCATATCCTGGCACATACTAAGAAGGTGTTTAATATATGCAAATTGATGAATGAATGAATGAATGACTCACAGATATATTTTTCCAGATCAGACCTCCTCCCTAGGCCTTCATATCAAGCTGAACATGTAAAAAAACTAAATTCATTCTCCTTCCCCAGCAAAATGGTTCCTATACCGCCCTCAATTCTTCTTTTCCATGAAGCACATAGAAATTTGCCCAATTGCTAAAAACAGCCAGCTGAGAATGATCCAAGGCTGCTCCATCTCCCTTAGCCCCACATCCAACCTGTCACATTGCACATCAGCAACAGCCTAGCTCAGGAGATTCTTCCAAAGTGTGATTATTGAGGTCCGATTTAAGAGGGTATTTTGAGCGCACATGTCTACCTTCCCTCTTTTCTTAAAACCCACTGGAGAAACAGGAAAGAAGCTAAGAAGGGTATAAATTTAGAACAGGAAGACCAGAGAGTTTGATGACGCTCTGTAATATGGAAATCAGGTGGAACCTATCACATTAAGAGGTAAACAAAAGTGGGATCCTCCATCTCAAACAAACATATGAGAAAACTCTAACAGAATCTGAAGCACTGCTCCTAGCTGTGGAGCCACAGAGACTTCAACGGAGCAGATACAGAGTGGAATGGGTAGGTGGACGGGGAAAGTGATCAACTGAAGGACTGTCTATAGAATGTGTTACCAACCTCGGCTGATCATAACATTACTCAGAGTTTAACAAGTTCTCTTGTTAAACACAGAGAACCTCAGTACCCTTCTCTGGGAATTCTAGTTCAGTGCATCTGGCATTATGACTCAGGATTCTGGATTTTTGACAAGGTTTCCAGGTGATTTTTTATGTAAAACAAGTTTGGGCGATATTGGACTATGGTCCACTCTTTGTTCGGGAACCCCTCTCCCACCACTCACACACAGATCTCTATGGCATACAGGATTAGCGTTTATTCCCCAGGCTTAAAATCAGATAATTAATTTCTAAAGAAAAGTTTAAGTTGTCTGGGACACCGAGCAGAAATAACACCCCAGGAGAAAGTTGTCCCCATTCTGGCATGTGGGATTGCCAGATGGCTTCCTGCCTGCGCATCTTAAAAGGAGTCCTGCCGCTCTACTTGCCCCAATCACATACATGGAGCTCTGTGTTAGTGCCCTCATTCAGAGAAGAACCTTACTGTAGACAGCGATAGAGAATTAGCAGATTAACTGCCTAGACTTTCATTCATACATATAACTGAAAACCTAAACTCGCCAAATATCTGAGGGAAAAACAACAGCATAAAAGAGAAAGAAAAAATTGAACAAGTAGAACTTAATAATCTAACCTAAAAAACAAAACAAAACAGATGTGGTGGATGCTGACATGAACCACACAGATCCCCCTTCAGCTGCTGGCAGAGCTGCCAGCAGAAAGCTCTGAGGGAATTGCACTGGCTGAACGGAGCCTCCTCACCCAAGATCATGCCCTGGATCCAAAGGCTGATCAACAAGGAGACAGAAAATCCTGGCACCATTCCTGCTGTAACCAATTATCACAAACTTAGAAGTTTAAAAAATGTATTCGCCTGCAGTTGGTGAGGTCAGAAGTCTAAAATCAAGGAGCTGACAGTGATGTTTCCTTCTGGAGGCTTTAGAGGAGGCGTCACCTTACCTTTTCAGCTTCTAAGGGCCACCCATACTCCTTAGCTTGTGATCCCTTCCTTGCATTGCTCCAAACTCTTGCTTACATGGTCCCATCTCCTACTACTGACTCTGACCCTCCTGCTGCTCTCTTAAAAAACCCTTGTGATTACATCAGGCCCACCCAGGTAATCCAGGATAATTTCAAAATTACTAACTTGATCATATCTGCAAAGTCCCTTTTACCACATAAAGTAACATATTCACAGGCTCCAGGAATTGGGTCGTGAGTGTCTTTGGAGGACCATTATTCAGCCTAATACAGTCCCATTTTAACATCCCATTATTCATGTGTTGGTTTTATTTTTTAAATGTTTAATATGATTATTACTAATCTGTCACTGCATGGTATTGATTCTACTCTGCTAAATGGCTCAGTCTACTGAACTCCTTCTTCTTCTTATTGCCATTGTAGGAACAGTTCGGTCTTTTATCATTTTTTGCCTGGACTACATCAATGGTGAACTGTTTTGGTCTCTTACCTTCTAGTCCATCTCCTTCCCTTCTCCATGGTTACTGGCGTGAGTTTACAAAAAAGCAATCCAATCCATACTCCCCTATGTAAAATAAAATGTATCCCCATTGCCTTCAGGATAAATTCTAAATCCACTTATGTTTGGCCCCTGGCTACTTCTCTCCTGCCTCATCCAATACCAACTTTCCCAGAGTCCTCTCACATGCAGTTATGTGAACGTCACACACTTTCCTGAATGGGCCACATTCCCTCACTTCTCTTCCAGCACTTTTCCCTCTGCCCAGAAGATCCATCCCTTGCCTCCATCTAACTTAACTTCTGTGTGTCCCTCAAGACTCAGTTCACACTTAATATCTTCTCTTACGTGTTCCTGACCACATTCTCATGCCCTTCACTTCTCTTTACAGACTTCTTCAGGGTGCTGAAAAATCTTCAATTGCAGCATTCATGACTTTGTTTATAATTGTTTATAAGTGTTGGTTTACTTGTCTGTCGTTGTCAATTGCCTGTGAATTCCTTGAGGGCACTGACAATGTCATCTATTTCTATGTCTTGGCGAAGGACTGGCACGTATTTATCCCTCAAAAGAGTCTTTTTTTAGATGAATGAATAAACCATGACATGCTTTGGCCAATTGCCTTTTTATGTGTTTATCACTATCCACTCTTTAAATCTATCGAAAGAGTTTTTTCCAGATATCTACGTCAACAAATTTGTACATGCATATACACACACACACACACACACACACACACAAATCAACACTTCTCACTATCAATTCTTACCACTGAGTTGACATAAATCAATTAGCAAACATTATACATAAGTACACAGTACATACCCAAGTAAAAACAGACTGAAGTTTTATCAAGGAACCAATGTCAAAATCAAAGAAACTGGAAATGGGAGGAAAAGGTTTTCCCAAGGTTTCTTCAAATTTAATTTTTAAATTACAAGAAAGCTAACCTGATCGTCATCATGTCTCATGTTTGTACAGCATGTCCTAGTTTTCACAAGTTTTAAAATCATCTCCCCATTTGATCTTCATGACTGTATGAGACAAACAGGTTAGGTATGTGTTGCCCCAATTTTAGAGATGTGAAAATAAAAGCTTAATGGTACTTGAGTCCTTGAAAGGAATTCACAAAAAGCAAATGTTATAAAATGGAAAGTAGAACAGTGAACTCACCTGAGGAGTTTGTAAAATACTATGCCTGAACCTCACTGCAAACCAACTGAATTAGACTCTTGGGAGTGGGGAGGCGAAGGGTGTCTCTATCATCTGTGGGTTTTGAAAGCTCACCAGGTGTTTCCAATTGGCAGCCAGAGTGCAGAAGCACTGGATTAGAACCCAGATCTTCTGAATTTAGTTCAGTGGGTTTTCTATTGGTTTTATAATGGTTTTATAACTGCAAAGCAAAATAGGTGATCTATATTATACTATAACTGGTGTTGGCATTAGGTTATTCTTGTTATGCTGCCTTCAGGAGAGTGGGGGTGAAGGTTTGCATTTGGTTCCATTGACCTAATTAATATTTTCTGATGGTTTTTAAGGAGAGGGTAGGATTGCCAACATTTAAATAGCATTCAAGACTGAGGATCTAAGCATGTATTTTCCTGGCTCCTTGATGGCTAATAACACAGCTGACTATGGAAGAGAAGGGAGTGAGGTGGAAGGATGGAGAGGCGGGCATGGTACATAGCAACAAATGTGTTCCATGTCTCTTAGGTAACACAACAGAGTGATTACTTACAAAATTCAATCCCAGTGCTGCCACTCAAGAGTTTGAGCAAAGTTCTAAGCCCCGTTAACTCTCCCATTTTCTCATTTGCAGGGGGGTGTACTGACAGTAGCTTAGTTGATAACTTAAAATATTAGATCCTAGAAGCTGAATGATAAATGCATCTCCGTGTCACTGTCACATAAGGCTGACTGGTAGAAAACACACACCTCACAAGGACATTCTGAGGGATAAACAACAGTTACACTGCTCTTGGAGATATAAATAGCTCTCATAAAAAATGTTTCCATGCACATGCTTTCTGCCAAGGTAAACTGTAATTTACACTTTTACCCTAGGCCAAATTGTTAGTTTATCCTTTTTTTCTGTTCACACCCATCTATTCTTCCCTTGAGCCTCAAAGCCACCAGAGTTTTCACAAAAATAATCTTTAAAACATATATTTACCCTCTTATTGACCCCTTAAACTAGCTCTTTATTACTCCAGGGCATTTTAAATTGTTCTAAATTTGTTTTAGAAGCTGTGGGTGTATTCTTTCCTCTGTAGATATTCCTAACCTCCATTAACTTCCACGGGAATCGGACACACATGTATCAGAGTGAAACCAGGCCCTCATACGTTTAAGTAATGATTAAAAGCTATTGATCATAAAATAAAAACTAAGAACTAAAATCTTGGGAAAAGCATATGAAAAAAATGAGACCATGTTGTGCTTAATTAAAGAAGTTTACGTTTATGGATGACTAAAATGACATACAGGCCCCCTGGCACTATTTCTAATATGTCCTTGGTCTCAGGTTATTTACTGTAAAGTGTCCACATTATAAAATGAAATGGGTGTGAGTGACTGTCTCACAAACTATTCTTGGCCCCGTGTGTCTTGGCTCTGCTGTAAGTACAGAAGAGCAAAGGTACTGTTTTGACCAATATTAAGTCACCTGTGGGTAGGAATTGATCTTACCTATTTATTGTCAGATTTTAAAGTTACGTCATAAACACTTGCAAACTTTGCATATATAAGTCTGCCTACATGTATGCCCATGAAAATTGGGTAATGGAGTTCCAAACAGTCCAATTTTTTCTTATAAATCCAGATCTGTGTAATGCATATCCTCTCTATGAACATTACTAGGAGGCAAATACAAACTTTACATACATATTTTGGTGCTCCTTTGAAATGTTTGCTTTGAAATACAGATATATCATACATGCAAATAAATACACTAATTCATCCATGCATTTAATGATATGAAGCCAACTCTAAACCCCACAGCAGTAAGAAGTGCAATATTAAAATTCATTTCCATTTTACAAATAAACATTGTGCATTTCTCAGATAAAATGTGAGAAAATATGAACCTAGGTGAGTTTCAAACATAGTTTAAAATAAATGGATCTTTCCTGAAATATATATATGGTCATTTTGAGGAGATATGGTAAGGTATTTCTTCAGTTGCACTAAGGTAGTATTTAGTCATTTGCTAAGTAAATAATACTATATTAAGTAACACACTGATGAAAGGAAAGCATCAAATGCAGCTTTCAGAAGCACCCATGGAACATCTAGGAAGTCAATAAATTGGGAGAATATTTTTTTCTTTTCTTTATATACAAAATTACATGAAACTAGATTTAAAATAAGCATTGTAAAATGAACAGATGCATACGACATATGGATGTTTTAGAAATATGCTATTTTAAACACAATATGATTTTTAAACATCCCTAAGCCTATTTGAATGGAGCAGAAGTAAGCTATTTGAAAATCCTGAAGATCTTTATCCTTCTTCATTCTCTTGTGTTCCTGCCTCACATCCTCCTCTGGAACAGCTTCAGCCACTCTCCTCAAATGAGCTGAGCTACTCAAACTTGAATCCAGAGCATTTAATTAAAGTGGCTAACCAGCGACAACGGTTTCATAGAGATTTAAGGTGACACTTCCTAATACTTTTGCAATAACCAACATCAACACAATTTTTTCAGCTCCTGTGACAACCCAAGAACTGTGCTAAATCCTTTATAAACAGATGTGTTAATCCTCAAAATGAGCTTGCAAAATAGGTATTTTACAGGTTTAAGAAAACAAAACAGAATTAAGACATAGTGTGAGTGCTGGAGAGGGATTCACCTTTAGGGCCCTCAGCCTCCATCCTTGGAGGCTGCCCCTTATACCTCCTGCTGACTCCCTCAGAGGCTGAACCTGGTAAACCTCACAAAGTGGATACTTAACACTCAGGTCCTGGCCCTGTTTAGAAAAATCCCACAGAATGAAGCCAAATCAGCATAATTTTTTTAATTTTTCATTTTATTGTGGTAATAACACTTAACATGAGATCTACCTTCTCGGCAAATTTGTAAATGTGTAATGTAATATTGTTGACTATAGGTACAATGGTGTACAGCAGATCTCTAGAATTTATTCATCTTGCCTAACTGAAGTTTTATTCCTGTTCATTGGTAACTCCCCATTTCTCTTCCCCTGCCCAGTCCCTGACAACCACCATTCCACTCTTTGATTATATAAATTTGACTCTTAGATACCTACTATAAGTGGAATTGTGCAGTATTTGTTCTGTGAACTGGCTTATTTCATTTAGCATAACATCCTCAAGATTTATCCATGTTATTGCGAACAGCAGGATTTCCTTTTTTGGGGAGCTAAATGATGTTCCATTGTATGTATATACCACATTTTTTTAATCAGTTCATCTATCAATGGACATTTGGGTTGCTTCCACACCTTGGCTATTATGAATAGTGCTGCAATGAACACAGGAGTGCTAATATCTTTTCAAGATCCTGATTTCAATTCTTTTGGATAAATACCCTGAAGTGGAATTACTATATCATAAGGTAGTTCTATTTTTAATTTTTTGAGGAACCTCCATAACATTTTTCATAGTGTCTGCACTATTTTTGTATCCTCACCAACAGTGTGCAAAGGTTCCAATTTCTCCACATCCTTGACCTTGGTTGTCTTTGTTGTTGTTTTTGATAATAGTCATCCTGACAGGTGTGAAGTGATATCTCATTATAAATTTGACTTACATTCCCAGATGATTAGTGACTTTGAGCATTTTTTTTTCATACATCAGTTGGCCATTTGTATGTCTTCTTTGAAGAAATGTCTATTAAGTTTATAGTCCAATTTCAATCAAGTTGTTAGTTTTTTGCTATTGAGTTGTAGGAGCTCCTTATATATTTTGGAGATTAACCCCTTTTCAGATATATGATTTATAAATATTTTCTCCCACTTCATTGGTTCCCATTTCACACTGTTTGTTTCTTTGCTGTGCAGAAGCCTTTTAGTTTGATGTAATCCCACTTGTCTATTTTTGCTTTCATTGGAACCACAAAAGACCACAACTAGCCAAATCAACTCTGAAAAAGAACAAAGTGGGAGGCATCACACTTTCTGATTTTGAAATATATTACAAAGCTACAGTAATCAAAACAGTATGGTACTGGCATAATGACAGAGACCAATAGAATAGAAATAAAAAGCTCAGAAATAAATCCACGCATATATAGTCAACTGACCTTCAACAAGGGTGTCAATAACACACAATGGGGAAAGTATAGTGTCTTCAACAAATGGTATTGGGAAGACTGGATATCCATGTGCAAAAGGATAAAATCAGATGTTTTTCTTACGCTACACACAAAATGGATTAAAGACTTAAGGACCTGAAACTAAAACTCCAAAAAAAAAAAAAAAAACATAGGGAGAGCTTCAGGAAATTGAACTTGGAAGTAATTTCATGGATATAACATCAAAAGCACAGGCAACAAAAGTAAAACCAGACAAGTAAGACTATACCAATTTTTAAATTTAGCTCAAGCTAGAGAGCCAACTGGAAGCTACTGACCAGCAACTGATGGAATAAGACTTAAAGTCATATGATGTAATATCTGAAACTAGACTGAGAATCCCCCAAAACTCAAATGCAAAGTGTTCACAACTCTTTTTCTTCAAAATGCTAACATAGGGCTTCCCTGGTGGCGCAGTGGTTGAGAGTCCACCTGCCGATGCAGGGAACACGGGTTCGTGCCCCGGTCCGGGAAGATCCCACATACCGCGGAGCGGCTGGGCCCATGAGCCATGGCTGCTGAGCCTGTGCATCCAGAGCCTGTGCTCCGCAACGGGAGAGTCCACAACAGTGAAAGGCCTGCGTACCGCAAAAAAAAAAAAAAAAAAAAATGCTAACATAAACATTGGGTATAAATAATACACAAAATCTACAGTGAAGAGCAAAGATACATCCCAAATTCATGGAATGTCAACATGCCAGGGGCAAAAAGTTGATTATGATCTAGGGGCCATCTATGAAAAACATGACAATTCACACCTTCTTTAAATTATTCACATACTTATAAATATAAACATATTTATAAATTATTGCTTATACTTCAATTATACTTAATAAATCCTTTCTAAATATAGATCTTGACACTGTACTTTATAAAATGGAGTAAATAAAATTTTTTGAGCTAAAAGGGACCTTAGAGAATCATTTTGTCCAATCCTCTCATTTAAACAGAGGAAAACAATTTTGTATTTTGTTTAGATATAACAGATTACCCTGACACCTAACTATAAGTGTTCCTGTTACACTTCAACATAGGAAGATTGTGTCGGGGATTACCTTTTTAAAAAGCCATTATACTCAAAGGGTACTTCCTTTGTCCCATGACATCTTCCTGCTCAGCTGTGTCTGGCATAAGTACAGTATAATGACTACTCTGGGTCCAAGGTAAAGTAAGCCAATGTTCTTATTACTTTTTCTATTTACATATTCTTGAACTACATGTATGTGCACATTCACAAATTACAATTCATTCTCATTTCCTTGTTAACTATAATCTTTGAAAGGGTGCAATTCTGTCTGTCTTATTCACACTGTCAACAGAATTTAGGACACTGCCTGACACATAGTAGATAGTCAATAAATAGTCCTTGGATGAATAAAATACCAACTTTTCTGCCAAAAACAAAAGACGAATCTTATAACGGATACCTGCCTCTCTCCTTAACCTTGGTAAACAGTCCATCACCAAGTCCTCTCAACTTTACCTCCTAAATAGTTCTTCACTAACTACTTCACTACCTACTTCCACTGTCATCCCCCTGGGCCAATAAAGTTACCATGAGCTCTTGCCTCAAATAAAGCAAAAACCTACTCCTTGGTTCACCCTAATATTCTCTGACTTGATTTGGACCAGGTCTCCACATACTACAGCTGAACCATCCACGAAAAAGTAAAAATCAGACTAGGTCACCACCCCCAGATTAGTTTCCTAGAAATGCTATAACCAATTACCACAAATTTGGTGGCTTAAAACAACAAAAAATTCATTTTCTTACAGTTCTGGAGGCAAAAGTCTGAAATCAAGGTGTCTGTAGGGCTACGCTTCTCCCAGAGGCTCTACAGGAGGATCTGTTCCGTGCCCCTTCTAAGCTTCTGATGACTATTGGCACTCCTTGTCTTGTAGCCCATCACTCCAATCTCTGCCTCCATCTTCACCTGGCCCTCTCCTTTGTGGTTTTTCTCCTCTTTTGTCTCTTATAAAGATTTGCCATTGGATTTAGGGTCCACTGGGATAATCCAGGGTGACCCCACCTCAAGATCTTTAGCTTAATTACATCTACATCTTCTCCCAATAGAAAACTCCCTTATACTCCACCCTACTCAAACTTCGCAGAGCCTTTCTTTCACCCCAAACTCACTCTAGACAAAGTCTGGTTGCTTTGTTATGCTGAGTACAGAGTTGCTCCCTGTAAAAGAACAGACTTGTTTGTAAGTATACTTTCATTAGTATGGTGATGTGATTAATATAAGTGGACGCACTTGCCTGAAACTTCATGAGAACAAGGATCATGCCTGTTTAGTTTTTTGTATTTTTTTCCACTTACAAATGTGTTTTAAGGACTAACACAGGGCCTAACACATACTAGGAAGGCAACAAAAGTTTGTTGAGTGAATTAATGAGAGAACAGATGAGTGGGTGATAGACTATGCTTATATACAATCCTTCTCTGACCCTTTGGGGTCATCCCAGTTAAATGGATTACTTAGTACTGTTGGACTATTGCTATAAATTTCTATAAAGAAACAATAAGGTTACAATACACTGAACTAATACACCAACTAATGTAAACAGAGAATTGAGTTATTAACTCAGAAAAAGAAAACATTTTTATTGATCGACTCTCCAAATAACCTTCTTGACTTTGTTTTTTAGTGCAGACACAGACCACCACTCAAGTCTGTCACTAATCACTAAATTTTGAGTTGACGGAACCTAATCGGTCCCACTCTCTTGGAATCCACTATGAAAGAACAAGCCTCCATTGTAGAAACAGTAACGGACTTCATACAAAATATAGCTCTCAGCCTTTGTGATTCCGTGGGAACTCTGTTCTCACAATGGTGTTAGCTGAGAGAAGACTGGCTCATGTTAAATCCAGTGGCACGCAATATCCATGCTATAGCAGGGGGACATTTTATTTTATGACTTAAATAAAAACATTTCTAAAATCACATATCCTGTGATAACAAGATTCAAAAAAGAGCCTAGGGTTATTGGAACATAGGAAATTCGAGCTTGAAAAGAATTTAGTTGGTTTAAAATTATTTGAAGATCATATGAAAGTAAGGAATTTCCTTCCAGCTTCAGTTTAATACCTACTATCACTATGGGGATACAAGTAGCTAGCAAAAAATCCTTCTACTAGATGATTCATATTCCTATAAAGAAAGTTGCCTAAACTCTTATGTTCACGGAATGAAAGACTATGACTAAAGGATATTTTGTTATTCATCAGTTCGTATATAATAAAAATCCCAAAGAATTTTCAAAGTTATGATAAATTAATGCTGTATGTATTACAGACCCTCTTAAAATGAGGAAATAAATCTAATAGTACAAGTAAATTATTAGAATGTATATCTAGTCACTATATGTATGTTATCAGTTATACTTAATTCTGAATACCTTTAAAATAAAAACCATTTAAAATGCTAACGTCAAAGAATTGATCAATAAAAGTTATTTTTGTGTTAAAGCTTCATTAAAGTTTCAATTCATTTAAAGCTGGGGGAAATTTTTTAACCATAAAAAAATACTCTAAATGATGCATCACGTTCCGCTATATTTTCAAATCCTATGGATTTAAAGACTGTTACACTGATGGTAATTTGAATATTTACATCTGGATCTCCATTTTGCTGATCACTAAAATAACATTGTAAGAATTAATTTTGAAAACTAAGAGTCCCAAGTCTAAGTAATATAATAAATGGGAAGGAGACGATCCAATAGTAGAGCATAATAACTATGAACTTCATGTTATTTAAGGAATTCACTTGAAAACTTTATTTCCTTTGTATTCTAATATTAAGGAGAACTCTCCTTATCAAAATTTCTGTTTGTCACTGGAGACTATGACAGAAATCAGAAATTTGGACGTTACTTCTGAGTCCCACTTACTAAAATTCTTTTGCAAATGTTGGTGTTTACCATGTTCCTTAGAGAGATGAGATTCCAGGTTTATCCATTCTCTGGGCTTCAGGCACTGGCACTTTGGCTGGGGGACAGTGTCAACAGAGACTCACCTGGATGTATGCTATGGGCATTTTCTCCTTGTCAGCAGTGTCACCAAAGCTTTGCAGAAAGGACCTCCTTGTCTAATTTCTAGGATTATTCCCAAGGATTGTTTTGGTAATTTTTTTCTAGAAGGTAAGTCAATAAGCTATTTTTTCTCTAACACACTCAGCTTTAAAAGTTGATAGAATTGCCTGCTATCACATAAACTGGCTCATTTTTTGAGTGCTAAACAGTTGTACAAGGAAAGCTTCTTTTGGTCATTGTAGCAACCCTCTAATGCAGAATGATATGCATAGAGTAAGGGATACCTATATTTCTACACTTGTAAAAAGATGATGCATGGAATATTCTAATTTTAGTGTTGTTGTTTTCAAATGGGACTGGGAGTAGATTCTATTTCAACAATATTTAGGCTAAATTCAAATATTCTTCTGTGCTTTCAGTGAGTAAGGACACACATATCTAGGCCCCCAACTATGAGCTGATTAAATAAGTAGACGCTTAACAAGCAAAAGGACTCTAAGGGTCTCTATAAAGGACTCTATAAACCACAAATTATTATTAAATACAAAGAACAACTTTATTATCCCAGTTCAAACCATCTTAGCTTTTAAGAGAAATTGGGGGGGGGGGCCTTAAAGATGGTGGAGGAGTAAGACGTGGAGATCACCTTCCTCCCCACAAATACATCAAAAATACATCTACATGTGGAACAACTCCTACAGAACACCTACTGAATGCTGGCAGAAGACCTTAGACTTCCCAAAAGGCAAGAAAATACCCACGTACCTGGGTAGGGCAAAAGAAAAAAGAAGAAACAGAGACAAAAGAATAGGGATGGGACCTGCACCAGTGGGAGGGAGCTGTGAAGGAGGAAAAGTTTGCACACACTAGGAAGCCCCTTCACTGGCAGAGACCGGAGGTGGGTGGGAGGGAAGTTTCAGAGCCACGGAGGAGAACGCAGCAACAGGGGTGAAGAGGGCAAAGTGGAGAGATTCCCACACAGAGGATCGGTGCCGACCAGCACTCACCAGCCCGAGAGGCTTGTCTGCTCACCCGCCGGGACGGGCGGGGGCTGGGAGCTGAGGCTCAGGCTTCGGAGGTCAGACCCCAGGGAGAGGACTGGGGTTGGCTGTGTGAACACAGCCTGAAGGGGGCTAGTGCACCACAGATAGCCAGGAGGCAGCCTGGGAAAAAGTCTGGACCTGCCTAAGAGGCAAGAGACGATTGTTTTGGGGTGCGTGAGGAAAGGGGATTCAGAGCACAGCCTAAATGAGCTTCAGAAACGGGTTCAAGCTGCAGCTATAAGTTCGGACCCCAGAGACAGGCACTGAAACACTAACACTGCTGCTGCAGCCATCAAGAATCCTGTGTGCAAGCACAGGTCACTCTCCACACCCCCACCCCCAGGAGACTGTGCAGCCCGCCACTGCCAGGGTCCCATGATCCAGGGACAACTTCCCTGGGAGAACAGATGGCGCACCCCAGGCTGTTGCAACGTCACACAGGCCTCTGCTGCCGAAGGCTCGCCCCACGTTCCAACTATAACTACCGTACCCCTCCCTCCCACCAGACTGAATGACCAAGAGCCCCCTAATCAGCCGCTGCATTAACTCCCTCCTGTCTGGGCAGGGAACAGATACCTGAGAGTGACCTACACGCAGAGGTGGGGCAAAAACCAAAGCTGAACCCCAGGAGTTGTGTGAAGAAAGGAGAGAAAGGGAAATTTCTCCATGCAGCCTCAGGAGCAGCGGATTAAATCCCCACAATCAACTTGATGTACAGAACCTGCGTCGGTTGAATACCTGAATGGACAACGAATGTTCCCAAAATTGAGGCAGTGGACTTTGGGAGCAACTGTAGACTTGGGGTTTGTCGTCTGTGACTGATTTATTTCTGCTTTTTATGTTTATCTTAGTTTAGTGTTTAGCACTTGTTATCATTGGTGGATTTGTTTAATGGTTTGGTTGCTCTTTTATTTTTTTAATAATTTTTTTAAAAATTTATTTATTTCTTTTTCTTTCTTTTTCTCTCCCTTTTCTTCTGAGCTGCGTGGCTGACAGGGTCTTGGTGCTCCGGCCTGCTGTCAGGCCTGAGCCTCTGAGGTGGGAGAGCCGAGTTCAGGAAACTGGACCACCAGAGACCTCCCAGCCTCACATAATATCAATCGGCAAGAGTTCTCCAGGAGATCTCCATCCCAATGCCAAGCTCCACCCAACGTCCAGCAAACTCCAGCGCTGGACACCCCATGCCAAACAACTAGCAAGAAAAGAACACAACCCTACCCATTAGCAGAGAGGCTGCCTAAAATCATACTAAGTTCACAGACACCCCAAAACACACCACTGGACGTGGCCCTGCCCACCAGAAACAGGAGATCCATCCCCACCCACCAGAACACAGGCACCAGTCCCCTCCACCAGGAAGCCGACACAACCCACTGAACAAAACTCACACACTGGGGGCAGACACGAAAAACAATGGGAACTACGAACCTGCAGTCTGGAAAAGGAGACCCCCAAAACAGTAAGTTAAACAAAATGAGAAGACAGAGAAATATGCAGCAGATGAAGAAGCAAGGTAAAAACCCACCAGACCAAACAAATGAAGAGGAAATAGGCAGTCTACCTATAAAAGAATTCACAGTAATGATAGTAAAGATGAACCAAAATCTTGGAAACAGAATGGAGAAAATACAAGAAACATTTAACAAGGACCTAGAAGAACTAAAGACCAAACAAGCAATGATGAACAACACAATAAATGAAATTAAAAATTCTCTAGAACGGATCAATAGCAGAATAACAGAGGCAGAAGAACGGATAAGTGACCTGGAAGATAAAACAGTGGAAATAACAACAGAGCAGAATAAAGATAAAAGTATGAAAAGAATTGAGGACAGTCTCAGAGACCTCTGGGACAACACTAAACACACCAACATTCAATATGTAGGGGTCCCAGAAGAAGAAGAGAAAAAAGGGTCTGAGAAAATATTTGAAGAGATTATAGTTAAAAACTTCCCTAAAGTTGGGAAAGGAAACAGTCAAGTCCACAAAGTCCAAAGAGTCCCATACAGGATAAATCCAAGGAGAAACATGCCAAGACACATATTAGTCAAACAATAAAAATTAAATACAAAGAAAAATATTAAAAGCAGCAAAGGAAAAGCAACAAATAACATACAAGAGAATCCCCATAAGGTTAACAGCTGATCTTTCAGTAGAAACTCTGCAAGCCAGAAGGCAGCAGCAGGACATATTTAAAGTGATGACAGGGGAAAACCTAAAACCAAGATTACTCAACCTAGCAAGGATCTCATTCAGATTAGAGAAAGTAAAACCTTTACAGACAAGCAAAAGTTGAGGGACTTCAGCACCACCAAACCAGCTTTACAAAAAATGCTAAAGGAACTTCTCTAGGCAGGAAACACAAGAAAAGGAAAAGACCTACCAAAACCAACCCAAAACAATGAAGAAAATGGTAACAGGAACATACATATCAATAAATGTAAATGGATTAAATGTAATGGATTAAATGTAAATGGACTAAATACTCCAATGAAAAGACATAGACTGACTGAATGGATACAAAAACAAGACTAAATAATAGAATACACTTTCTTCTCAAGTGCTCATGGAACATTCTCCAGGATAGATCATATCTTGGGTCACAAATAAAGCTTGGGCAAATTTAAGAAAATTGAAATTGTATCAAGTATCTTTTCCGACCACAACACTATGAGACTAGATATCAATTACAGGAAAAGATCTGTAAAAAATACAAACACAAGGAGGCTAAACAATACACTACTTAATAACGAAGTGATCACTGAAGAAATCAAAGAGGAAATAAAAAATACCTAGAAACAAATGACAATGGAGACATGATGACCCAAAACCTATGCGATGCAGCAAAAGCAGTTCTAAGAGGGAAGTTTATAGCAATACAATCCCACCTTAAGAAACAGGAAACATCTCGAATAAACAACTTAACATTGCACCTAAAGCAATTAGAGAAAGAAGAACAAAAAACCCCAAAGTTAGCAGAAGGAAAGGAATCATACAGATCAGAACAGAAATAAATGAAAAAGAAACGAAGGAAATGAGAGCAAAGATCAATAAAACTAAAAGCTGGTTCTTTGAGAAGATAAACAAAATTGATAAACCATTAGCCAGACTCATCATGAAAAAAAGGGAGAAGACTTAAATCAATAGAATTAGAAATGAAAAAGGAGAAGTAACAACTGACACTGCAGAAATACAAAAGATCATGAGACATTACTATAAGCAACTCTATGCCAATAAAATGGACAACCTGGAAGAAATGGACAAATTCTTAGAAATGCACAACCTGCCAAGACTGAATCAGGAAGAAATAGAAAATATGAACGACCAATCACAAGGACTGAAATTGATACTGTGATTAAAAATCTCCCAACAAACAAAAGCCCAGGACCAGATGGCTTCACAGGCAAATTCTATCAAACATTTAGAGAAGAGTTAACACCTATCCTTCTCAAACTCTTCCAAAATGTAGCAGAGGGAGGACCACTCCCAAACTCATTCTATGAGGCCACCGTCACCCTGATACCAAAACCAGACAAAGATGACACAAAGAAAGTAAACTACGGTTAATATCACTGATGAATATAGATGCAAAAATCCTCAACAAAATACTAGCAAACAGCATCCAGCAGCACATTAAAAACATTATACACCATGATCAAGTGGGGTTGATTCTAGGAATGCAAGGATTCTTCAATATATGCAAATCAATCAACGTGATACACCATATTAACAAACTGAAGGAGAAAAACCATATGATCATCTCAATAGATGCAGAGAAAGCTTTCGACAAAATTCAACACCCATTTATGATAAAAACCCTGCAGAAAGTAGGCATACAGGGAACTTTCTTCAACATGATAAAGGCCATATATGACAAACCCACAGCCAACATCGTCCTCAATGGTGAAAAACTGAAACCATTTCCACTAAGATCAGGAACAAGACAAGGTTGCCCACTCTCACCACTATTATCCAACATAGTTTTGGAAATTTTAGCCACAGCAATCAGAGGAGAAAAAGAAATAAAAGGAATCCAAATTGGAAAAGAAGAGGTAAAACTGTCACTGTTTCCAGATGACATGATACTATACATAAAGAATCCTAAAGATGCTACCAGAAAATGACTAGAGCTAATCAATGAATTTGGTAGAGTAGCAGGATACAAAATTAATGCACAGAAATCTCTTGCACTCCTATACACTAAAGATGAAAAATCTGAAAGGGAAATTAAGGAAATACTCCCATTTACCATTGCAACAAAAAGAATAAAATATCCAGGAATAAACCTACCTAAGGAGACAAAAGACCTGTCTGCAGAAAACTATAAGACACTGATGCAAGAAATTAAAGATGATACCAACAGATGGAGAGATATACCATGTTCTTGGATTAGAAGAATCAACATTGTGAAAATGACTATACTACCCAAATGAATCTACAGATTCAGTGCAATCCCTATCAAACTACCAATGACATTTTTCACAGAACTAGAACACAAAATTTCACAATTTATATGGAAACACAAAAGACCCAAAATAGCCAAAGGAATCTTGAGAAAGAAAAATGGAGCTGGAGGAATCAGGCTCCCTGACTTCAGACTATACTACAAAGCTACAGTAATCAAGACAGTATGGTACTGGAACAGAAACAGGAATAAAGATCAATGGAATAGGACAGAAAGCCCAGAGATAAACCCATGCACATATGGACACCTTATCTTTGATAAAGGAGGCAAGAATATACAATAGAGAAAAGACAGCCTCTTCAATAAGTGGTGATGGGAAAACTGGACAGCTACATGTAAAAGAATGAAATTAGAACACTCCCTCACACCTTACACAAAAATAAACTCAAAATGGATTAAAGACCTAAATGTAAGGCCAGACACTGTAAAACTCTTAGAGGAAAACATAGGCAGAACACCCTATGACATGAATTACAGCAAGATCCTTTTGACCCACTTCCTAGAGAAATGGAAATAAAAACAAAAATAAACAAATGGGACCTAATGAAACCTAAAATCTTTTGCACAGCAAAGGAAACCGTAAACAAGACGAAAAGACAACACTCAGAATGGGAGAAAATATTTGCAAATGAAGCAACTGACAAAGGATTAATCTCCAAGACATACAAGCAGCTCATGCAGCTCAATATCAAAAAAACAAACAACCCAATCCAAAAATGGGTAGAAGACCTAAACAGACATTTCTCCAAAGAAGATATACAGATTTCCAACAAACACATGAAAGGATGCTCAACATCACTAATCATTAGAGAAATTCAAATCAAAACTACAATGAGGTATCACCTCACACCAGTCAGAATGGTATCACCAAAAACCTACAAACAATAAATGCTGGAGAGGGTGTGGAGAAAAAGGAACCCTCTTTGTACTGTTGGGACTCTAAATTGATACAGCCACTAGGAGAACTGGTGGGAGGTTCCTTAAAAAACTAAAAATAGAACTACCATATGACCCAGCAATCCCACTATTGGGCATATACCCTGAGAAAACCATAATTCAAAAAGAGTCATGTACCACAATCTTTATTGCAGCTCTATTTACAATAGCCAGAACATGGAAACATCCTAAGTGTCCGTCGACAGATGAATGGATAAAGAAGATGTGGCACATATATACAATGGAATATTACTCAGCCATAAAAAGAAACGAAACTGAGTTTTTTGTAGTGAGGTGGATGGACCTAGAGTCTGTCATACAGAGTGAAGTAAGTCAGAAAGAGAAAAGCAAATATCGTATGCTAACACATATATATGGAATCTAAAAAGAAAAAAATAATGGTTCTGAAGAACCTACAGGCAGGACAGGAATAAAGATGCAGATGTAGAGAATGGACTTGAGGACAGGTGGAGGGGGAAGGGTAAACTGTGACAAAGCGAGAGAGAGGCATGGACATATATACGCTACCAAATGTAAGGTAGATAACTAGTGGAAAGCAGCCGCATAGCACAGGGATATCAGCTCGGTGCTTTGTGACCACCTGGAGGGGTGGGATAGGGAGGGTGGGAGGAAGGGAGACGCAAGAGGGAAGAGATATGCGAACATATGTATATGTATAACTGAGTCACTCTGTTATACAGCAGAAACTAACACACCATTGTAAAGCAATTATACTCCAATAAGGACGTTAAAAGAAAAATCAACAGGGCTTCCCTGGTGGCACAGTGGTTGAGAGTCTGCCTGCCGATGCAGGAGACACGGGTTCGTGTCCCGGTCCGGGAAGATCCCACATGCTGCGGAGCAGCTGGGCCCGTGAGCCATGGCCGCTAGGCCTGCGCGTCCGGAGCCTGTGCTCCGCAACGGGAGAGGTCACATCAGTGAGAGGCTCACGTACCGCAAAAAAAAAAAAAAAAAAAAAAAAAATCAACAGATTCCAATGAGATGATATTGATGTTAAAATCAGATCTGACAAGGATTTTAAAGAAGCTATCATAAAAATGCTTCAGTAAGCCATTACAAACTTTTCAAAACAATTGGAAATATAGTCTCAGTGAAGAAAAAGATGAACCAAACAAATTTTAGGATTGAAAAACCCAAGAGAAAGAAAAGCGTATGTCCATACATATACTTGTACACAAATGTTCACAGCAGCCTTATTCATAAGAGCCAAAAGGCAGAAACAACCCAAATATCTATCAACTGGCTGATGGATTAACAAAATTGTGGTACGGCCGTACAATGGAATATTACTTGGTCAGAAAAAGGAATGAAGTACTGATATATGCTACGTGAATGAACCCTGAACACATTAGGCTAACTGAAATGAACTAGTCACAAAAGGCCACATATTATGTGATTCAGCTTATCTTAAATATCCAGAATAGGGCAATACATAGACAGAAAGTAGATCTGTGGTTGCCTAGTGCTGAAGGGTGTGAGGATGGGGAAATTAGGGGTGTGTGATTGCTAACAGCATTGGAGTTTCTTGTGGGGCATAAGGGTAACGTTCTAAAATTGATTGTGGTGATGGCTGCAATTCTGTGAATATACTAGAAACCAATGAACTGTACACTTTGAACCAGAGAATTGCACGTGTTATGGGTTAAACTGTGTACCATACCAAAATAAAAAAAACAAAAACAAATATGTTGGAGTCCTAACCCCTAGTGGCTCAGAATGTGGCCCTATTTGGAGAAAGGGTGTTTACAGATGATTAAGTTAAAATGAGGTCATCAAGGTGGGCCCTAATCCAATATGACTAGTATCCTTATAAGAAGGGGAAATTTGGACACAGAGACAGACACGTATGGAGGGAAGATGATGTGAAGAAACACAGGGTGAAGATGTTCATCTACAAGCCAAAAAAAGAGAAGCTTTGAACAGACTTTCCTCAAAGCCCTACAAGAATCCAACCCTCAAAGCCCCTACAAGAAACCAACCCTGCTGAACCTTGATTTCAGACTTGCAGCCTGCAGATGGCGATAAAATACATTTCTGTTAAGTTTAAGTCACCCAGTTTGTGCAATTTACTGCAGCCCTAGCAAACTAAAACAGTATGTGAATCATACCTCAATAAAGTTGCTACCAAAAAGTGAAAAAAAAAAAAAAGGAAGAAAAATTGGGAACAGAGGCATGAAATATATCTTAGTCTTTATATAGGCAAAACTAATTTTGATTGTTTAATTTGTCATCATGAAAATTATTATGTAAAAAAGATATAGCTTTTAAGAAAATAAAACTAAAAAAGCAGTATGTGTAGTGGTCAAACACATGGACTCTGGCGTTAGATGGCTTGAATCTGAACTTCGACTCTGCCACTTAATAACTGTGTGATCTTGGGCACATCACTTAACTTCTGTGTTCAGTTTTCTCATCTGTAAAAGGGAGATAGTAAGAAAGCCTATCTCGGGAATTGCCTGGTGGTCCAGTGGTTAGGACTTGGCGCTTTCACTGCTGTGGCCTTGGTTCAATCCCTGTTCAGGGAACTAAGATCCCGCAAGCCGCACCGTGTGGCAAAAAAAACAAAAATAAATAGCCTATCTCATAGGGCTGTTTTGAGAATTAAATGAGCTGAAACACCAAATACACTTCAAAGAACAATACTGACATATATCAAGCACTATGTATTTATTATTACTAACATTACCTGATTACAGATGTGGCCACTCAGGAAATAGTAAGAGAATAGCAAGAAAATACTATAGGTGAGTGCCCTTCTTCCACTGACGTATTTGTCCTTGGTTTCACAGTTTCAAGATTTTAAAAAGTAGAAAATAAAGAAACATGATAGGAGAAAGATCATACAATGTCTGGTACGTGGATAGTAGTTAAAAGCTCTACCTATAAATTCAGAGTGCATATTTAAATTCTCTCTACCACTTACCAGCTGTGTTATACTTTGGACAGGTTACATGAACTCTCTTTGTCTCAGTTTTCTATTCTGCAAATAACAGTACCTAATTCATAAGGCTGCTGTGAGAAGCAAATAAAATAATCAGTGTAAAGCAATCAGGACATAGTAGGAGCTCAATAAATGTTACCTATTTGTATTAAGGTCACAATGTTGCACATTAGAAAAGACATGGCCTGTATAACACATCATATTACCATGAAAACTTTAAAAAGTTGAGGTAACCAAGTAACATACTTAATAAAATTGCTACACAGGGCATATAAAATTACAATAACATTTTATATCCTTTTCATTATATTCTTACAGATAAGCAACAATGAATAGTTGTTTTCCATACAATAAATCCAGAACGACTTAAAAGTGGAAGAGAAAGGCACAAATATTTAATTTCTGTTGTGACTAAACTCCTAGACTCCACATTTTTCTCTTAAAGCACAGGGCTGAGTGAAAACAATACATTCCAAATGGTTTCTGTGGTGTATCCTATCCCCTCTGGCTGAAATGTGAGAGGGTTCTATGGCCTACCCACAGTTTTTGGTCTAACTGTCGTATTAACTATATATACTACCTAAGGCCAGTGCTTAGATACAAAAACTTCCTGACACTTCCTCAGGGAATTTCTGAACACAATTCCTCAATCAACAGTTCTCATTTATGTGTACAGCAGGTTTGTAGAAAACTATTCATTGCCTCTAAAAATTAACTTTGCGTGGACACCAAGAAAATATCTCTGCACCCTATTTTTAATGTGCACTTGCATTGATATAGCTGTAATATCAAGTCCATTTCATAAGAAGAAAATTCATCATAGAAACCAAGCTTTTTTACAATTTTGTTAGTTTCCAAAAGCAGGACATCAAAAATTTAATAAGATTAATAAAATAAAATTAATTAAAGCTTCATTCTGTCAAGTTCTATCATTAACTTTAGTTCTAATGCATTGATTCCACCTATCTGAGAACCAGGAGGAAGTCTTAAAGATATTAGTTATTATTAATAAATACATATTTTTAAATCAGTAACTTAAGGCATTAGAGGTGCTCTACAGTAAAAGTTGCTAAAATAAAACCGAATCATTTCTCAATTAAACTCCACTCGCAAATGTGTACAAATAAGAGTCAAATTCGACTAGCGATACAAAAATTCTAAGTGTCATAAAATAGAAGAGGAATATGCGGTATCTTTGTCTCCTAATCTGGCTCTTCTACCTCCTCCCAATTTCTTACCATAAGCATAGTTCAAAGTTCATTGATCCAACTTCTGTCTCAGAACTCACCCAGTCACACAACTTGAACTATCTCTTTTCTGAATATGACTCCAGAGTTTAGGATCTCAGAACCTCAGCTTATATCCTTATTCCAACATATTTTCTCTGTCTGCCTAGTGGACATTTTCATTGTCTCAAACTTACCATATCTAAAACTAGTTCCTCCACGTTACTTCTTCTCTTCTAATGAATGGTCCCACAATTTCTCTAATCTCCCAAGCTCAAATTCTCCACATATGACTTCTCTCCTTTCCTCACACACCGTATTTGTCAGGTCTTCCAAGCACTTTGGATTGGTGGCCCCCAGTACACCAAGCTGCCCAGTATTCACTGCCTCCACACTGACTTGCTTTGGCCAATGAGACATTAGCAAGTGGGAGACAAGCAAAGCCTTGTTAAGTACTTGCATGCTGGGCCTCACACTCTTGAAATGCTCTCTTGTGCCCAGTCAGCTCCCACCTGTCCCAGCCAGACCTATGAGTGAAGAAACCATCTTGAACATTTCAACACCAGCATACACCAGGGGAAGCAGAAGACAGCTAAGCTCAGCCCACATGGTACAACTAAGACAAATACTAAACTGTTATTGTTTTAAGCCACCACATTTTAGTTATTATGCAGCAATAGATAAAGAAATTTTTTTTTGTATGAAGCCATCCTTAAAAACCAGTTCCATAAGGACCTCTATTCCCAGTGAATGCTTTTTGCATTCCTGTGAAATATTGCTTGCTTCCTTGTCATACAGTGTGTATCACCTTGAACCAGGGGGATTGTTTATATGTTCATATTTCCTTTCCTAGCATGACTATAAGTGTCTCACTTTCCAAATCTAGAACATCATGGACCCAATAATTATTTGCTGAAAAAAGAAAGGGGAGGAGAGAAGGAGGAGAGAGGGAAGGAGAAAAGGACGGACACTAAAGAAGAAAGAAAAGAGTCAAGTCAAACTGAGCAAACATGAACATGAGGCCATCGGCAAAGGGCAGGGTAGAAGTGTCCTGACGTTTCTGCACATTGGGCAAGGACAAAAGAAAAATTCTACATAGCTAACTATGACTATGAAATATAGGTCAAAGTAAATGCTTGGAAAATTTTCTATTTTGCCTATGAGGTGATGGGTCATAAAACAGAAAGGACTGTCTTAGAGAAACCTCGCTATTGTGTGATGACATCCCTTCTTCAGCATATGCTTTTATAAGTGAAGAGAACGCTGTCAATGTGAGCACTATCAATATATTTCCACATATATTTCACATACGCACTGGATTAAAGGCGACTGAGTTTGTGTTGAAGTTACCAGCAAAGTTTCAAGTTAGGGATGAGGTGAGTGATTATAATTGATGACAGTTTTAGCACTGTAGTAATGAGAACAAGGTAGATTTTCACCATTTCCCACTCCTGTCTTTCACTAAAATAGATCCAGGTTGTGCCATTTGCTCTTCTTATTAGTCTTTGTCATAAGAATACGGCACCAGATTGTTAATGCCTGAAAGAACTTAAGGAAAACAAAGTTTTGTAGCTTCAAGTCTCTGGCGTGTAGTAGTGCAGCGATCTAAGAAAAAAGTTCAAGTATTTCTTCAGAAATTTTAGTGAAAGTTGTCACGTGTATGATTTTTAAAAATGTTTTAAGAACAAGTGTGCTATTTTTAAAGGGTTAAATGATAAATATTAAAATATTGTAATTTTCAATAAACATTCTTGAATTTCTCCTTTCACTTTGCAAGAAAGTTTATTTAATAGTAATTTGAGCCAGATAAACCTCACTTGCAGTGCTATCATCTGCCTTTGATTGTATTAAACAAAAGGAAAAGTGGTTGGATTATATTTATGGCAGGTCTAAATTAGAATGAAAATAAATTTCTATCAAGTCAGCTTGTCTACAAACCATCTTGGTTACTCAGATTAATTAAGTTGAAACAGAGTAGAACATGTAAGTTCCTTGTGCTCCCATGGGATTCCTTTGTTTATCTGCCAAATTCATGAAGCCTTCACAATTTATCTACCAGAGCAGTATTTTTAAAAATTCAATACAATATAGAAGACTCTTATGGCAGTGCCAAGAGCACTGATTGAGACCCAGAATTGAGTCTAAGCAGTGTTTCCACTCACTTCCTCTGTGGTCAGGGGAAGGCTGATTAACTTCTCTGAGCCTCAGTTTCCTCACCTACAAAATGGACATAATAATGGATTATGGGAATGTGAATATTGACATAGATAATGTGAGAAGATGTTCCATAAACCCTATTGCATTGGTTCTCAAAGGGTGGTTCCTGGACCAGCAGCATCAACATCCTTTGGGAAAATTCTCGGGCCTCACCCCAGATCTGCTGAATCAGAAACACTGTAAGTGAGGGCCCAGCAACTTCTGTTTTACAAAGCCCCCCCCGTGATTCATGTGGGTGCTGATATTGGAGAAGCACTGCTCTAAAGCATGTCCACTTACCAGCTTAGGCAAGGGCCTTAATTACCTAAGCACCTTGGTTTCCTCACATGAAATGGAGGTTTTAACTGTGCCTACCTCATAGAACTGATGAGAAAATAAGTTAATATCTGTAAAGTGCTGAGAACAGTGCCGGGCAAGTGGCAAACACTATGAGAGTTAGTCATTATCCCCTAATCCAAGCATTGCTCTCAGCCCTGGGAATCCTGAGGCAAACAGGACACACAGGGTTCTCGTTCTCATGGACAAGAGAGACGATATGAGTCAACAAATAAATAAGCGATGTCATTTCAAAAAGTGCTAAGAAGTGCTATAGACTGTGTGATAATGAAGACTGAATTGGTGGGGGGCAGGGTTGGGGAGGTTCCTATAGTTAGGATGAGAAGGAAGACCTCTCTAAGGAGAGGACGTTTGAGTGAGATCTGAAGGAAGAGAAGAACAGCCACATGGAAATCTGGGGAATGGGCATCCAGGAGGCAGAGCAGTGCAAAGGCCAGGAGGCATGGATGCGTTGCCTTGTTTAAGGAACATAAAGAAGGATGGTATCGGGGACAGTAATGAGGTGGGAAGGGAAGGGTGACACAACTCAAGATATGGGCAACAGTTACAGTGCATGAGACCTTGGACATTTAAAGAGTGTGGGCTTCACTCTCACCACTCTTATTCAACATAGTTTTGGAAGTTTTAGCCACAGCAATCAGAGAAGAAAAGGAAATAAAAGGAATCCAAATTGGAAAAGAAGAAGTAAAGCTGTCACTGTTTGCAGATGACATGATACTATACATAGAGAATCCTAAAGATGCTACCAGAAAACTACTAGAGCTAATCAATGAATTTGGTAAAGTAGCAGGATACAAAATTAATGCACAGAAATCTCTGGCATTCCTATACACTAATGATGAAAAATCTGAAAGTGAAATCAAGAAAACACTCCCTTTTACCATTGCAACAAAAAGAATAAAATATCTAGGAATAAACCTACCTAAGGAGACAAAAGACCTGTATGCAGAAAATTATAAGACACTGATGAAAGAAATTAAAGATGATACAAATAGATGGAGAGATATACCATGTTCTTGGATTGGAAGAATCAACATTGTGAAAATGACTCTACTACCCAAAACAATCTATAGATTCAATGCAATCCCTATCAAACTACCACTGGCATTTTTCACAGAACTAGAACACAAAATTTCACAATTTGTATGGAAACACAAAAGACCCCGAATAGCCAAAGCAATCTTGAGAACAAAAAACGGAGCTGGAAGAATCAGGCTCCCTGACTTCAGACTATACTACAAAGCTACAGTAATCAAGACAGTATGGTACTGGCACAAAAACAGAAAGATAGATCAATGGAAAAGGATAGAAAGCCCAGAGATAAACCCACACACATATGGACACCTTATCTTTGATAAAGGTGGCAGGAATGTACAGTGGAGAAAGGACAGCCTCTTCAATAAGTGGTGCTAGGAAAACTGGACAGGTACACGTAAAAGTATGAGATTAGATCACTCCCTAACACCATACACAAAAATAAGCTCAAAATGGATTAAAGACCTAAATGTAAGGCCAGAAACTATCAAACTCTTAGAGGAAAACATAGGCAGAACACTCTATGACATAAATCACAGCAAGATCCTTTTTGACCCACCTCCTAGAGAAATGGAAATAAAAACAAAAATAAACAAATGGGACCTAATGAAACTTCAAAGCTTTTGCACAGCAAAGGAAACCATAAACAAGACCAAAAGATAACCCTCAGAATGGGAGAAAATATTTGCAAATGAAGCAACTGACAAAGGATAAACTTCCCAAATTTACAAGCAGCTCATGCAGCTCAATAACAAAAAAACAAACAACCCAATCCAAAAATGGGCAGAAGACCTAAATAGACATTTCTCCAAAGAAGATATACAGATTGCCAACAAACACATGAAAGAATGCTCAACATCATTAATCATTAGAGAAATGCAAATCAAAACTACAATGAGATATCATCTCACACCAGTCAGAATGGCCATCACCAAAAAAATCTACAAACAATAAATGCTGGAGAGGGTGTGGAGAAAAGGGAACACTCTTGCACTGCTAGTGGGAATGTGAATTGGTTCAGCCACTATGGAGAACAGTATGGAGGTTCTTTAAAAAACTACAAATAGAACTACCATATGACCCAGCAATCCCACTACTGGGCATATACCCTGAGAAAACCAAAATTCAAAAAGAGTCATGTACCAAACTGTTCATTGCAGCTCTATTTACAATAGCCCAGAGATGGAAACAACCTAAGTGCCCATCATCGGATGAATGGATAAAGAAGATGTGGCACATATATATAATGGAATATTACTCAGCCATAAAAAGAAACGAAATTGAGCTATTTGTAATGAGGTGGATAGACCTAGAGTCTGTCAACAGAGTGAAGTAAGTCAGAAAGAGAAAGACAAATACCATATGCTAACACATATATATGGAATTTAAGAAAAAAAAATGTCATGAAGAACCTAGGGGTAAGACAGGAATAAAGACACAGACCTACTGGAGAACGGACTTGAGGATATGGGGAGGGGGAAGGGTGAGCTGTGACAGAGCGACAGAGAGGCATGGACATATATACACTAACAAACGTAAGGTAGATAGCTAGTGGGAAGAAGCCGCATGGCACAGGGATATCGACTTGGTGCTTTGTGACCGCCTGGAGGGGTGGGATAGGGAGGGTGGGAGGGAGGGAGACACAAGAGGGAAGAGATATGGGAACATATGTATAACTGATTCACTTTGTTATAAAGCAGAAACTAACACACCATTGTAAAGCAATTATACCCCAATAAAGACGTTAAAAAAAATTTTTAAAAATAAAAAATAAAGAGTGTGGGCTTCTCTCTCTGTGTTATGGGATGCCTTTTGGAATATCTTAAGGAGGAGAGTGACAATTATATTTTTAAAGAGAATTCTGGCTGCTCTGTTGAAGATGGACTGTATATAAAGAGGGCATAATGGACGCTTGGAGACAAGTTAGGAGGCTACTGCAGGAGCACGGGCAAGAGACAGTGATGGCTGGATGGAGGTGTGCGGGTGGAAGTAGAGAGCTAGCTGATTAAAACAGAGATATACTGTGGAGGAAGAGTCCACAGGATTTGCCAATGAATTGGATTTGGTCAGGGGAGGAAAATAAGATGATTCCCATTATTAAAGCTGTTAGGCCTGGTTTATGGGAAACTTCCAAACATCAAAATATTTAGTCCTAAAGCAAAGAACAAACAAGTAACGCAGACAGCATTTTAACTCAAGTCTGCCTCTAATTAATTGTGTGATCCTGTGCAAGTCTCTCTGGATTCCTCAGCTCCTTCAGAGAGCTCAGCCACTGCGGCAGGATTTAAGGATTTCCTTGAAATCAGGTAAGTAAAGCAAAGTTCACAAACTACTCTTCCTGAAGTCCCCAGTGAACACCTACAAGTCAGACCCAGTGGCTACTTTCCAAGCTTTTGACCTCCATGCAGAATTTGATGTGTTCAACCTTAAATGCCCTCTCCTCTCTTAGCTTTCACACATCCATTCTCCCTGGTTCTCCTTCTTAATCTTGGGTTGCATCTTCTCTTTTTCTAACCAGGTTTAACTTTTATCTTCCCAATCCCAATACGTTGTGATTTTCATAGGGTTCCCTCTTTAACCCACTTCTCATCCTACATCCACAGCTTTAACTACCCTTACAGGGTAATGACTCCCCAGATCTATAAACCCAGGCCTATACATCCCATGACTCATTGGATATTCACTTACTGGAGTTTCATAGTTACTTCAACCCAATCATATGTCGTCTTCCTGTTTTACCTACTTTGTTAAAAGAAACCAAGATTCATTCAGTCACTAAAATATAATAATAACAAATTTTTTAATAAAATTTTTGAATAACCCAAACTTCCAATTTGAATCCTCTAGAGTCTTCCCCATAGTTACTATGTCAATGTCACTTGCTCTGAATTCTCATTGCTTTGCATTATCAATTGCTTATGACTGTTATGATCTCCTACCTGGACTATCTCAACAGACTTTTCCCTTCTCTGTCTTTCTAATCTCCATATTGCAGTCAGGGTAATGTTTCTAAAATACAAATACAATCCATCCGATTCTATTATTCTCCTGCTTAAAATCCTTCAGTGGACTGCACACCACCAATTCAAACTCTTTGGTAGGCATTCAAAGCCCTTCATGATACAGCCCTGTCTTAGTCCATTCAGGCTGCTATAACAAAATACCACATACTGGGTATCTTATAAACAACAGAAACTTATTTCTCACAGTTCTGGAGGCTGGAAGTTCAAGATCAGAGCACCAACATCACGAGGTAAGGGCCCTCTCCTGGGTCACAGATTTCTTTCTGTATCTTCACATGGTGGAAGGGGTAGGGAGCTTTGTGGGACCTCTCTTATAAGGACACTAATCCCAAACATGAGGGTTCTGCCCTCATAATCTCATCACCCCAAAGACCCCACCTCCTTGGGGATTAGGATTTCAACATATGAATCTTGGGACTTGTGATGGTTAATACTTTGGGCCAATTTGATAGGGCTAAGGGATCCCAGAGAGTTGATGAAACATTATTTCTGGATGTATCTGTGAGAATGTTTCCAGAAGAGATTAGCCTTCAAACTGGTGAACTGAGTAAAGCAGATAGAGGTGGGTGGGCATCATCCAATCTGCTGAGGGCCCAAGTAGAACAAAAAGGTGAAGGAAGGGCAAATTCCCTCTCTCTGCTTGAGCTGAGACATCCATCTTCCGCCCTCAGACATTGGAACTCCTGGCTCTTGGCTTTCAAAAACCATACATCCAAAGATCATACCACTCTGACATTTAAACACACAAACACATAAAACCCTACAAATTCCAACAATTTTTTGCTGAATATTAAAGAATGGTTTTGGTAAATTTGGAAAGAAAATCTCACTTTTTAAAAAATTTTGTTTATTTATTTTATTTATTTATTTTTGGCTGCTTTGGGTCTTCGTTGCTGTGCGTGGGCTTCCTCTAGTTGCGGCGAGCGGGGTCTACTTTTCGTTGCGGTGCACGGGCTTCTCACTGCAGTGGCTTCTCTTGTTGCAGAGCACAGGCTCTAGGCATGCGGGCTTCAGTAGTTGTGGCACATGGGCTCAGTAGTTGTGGCTCACAGGCTCTAGAGCGCAGGCTCAGTAGTTGTGGCGCACGGGCTTAGTTGCTCTGTGGCATGTGGGATCTTCCTGGACCAGGGCTCGAACCCGTGTCCCCTGCATCGGCAGGCGGATTCTTAACCATTGTGCCACCAGGGAAGTCCGAAAATCTCACTTTTTTTTTTTTTTTTTTTTTTTTTTTGCGGTACGCGGACCTCTCACTGTTGTGGCCTCTCCCGTTGCGGAGCACAGGCTCCGGACGCGCAGGCTCAGTGGCCATGGCTCACGGGCCCAGCCGCTCTGCGGCATGTGGGATCTTCCCAGACCGGGGCATGAACCCGTGTTCCCTGCATCGGCAGGCGGACTCTCAACCACTGCGCCACCAGGGAAGCCCTGAAAATCTCACTTTTAATGTAACAAATGCCATTCATTTTGTTTTCATGCCCTTTACAATAGTTGAGAGTCATAAAATTTTTGAAGTTATGAGGTGCATTTTCAAGTTTCTGTAGGCTTCACATTTCTGATTGGGGAAATTATAAAATTAGTGAAATTCTGTGAATTAGAGATGTTTGTAGAATGTGAATAAGAAATAAGCTTCAATATATTTGGAAAAAAACTTTTCAGGCTTCCAATACTTTTATTAAATGAATTAATAGTGGGGAAAAAAGGGTTCTCTGAGAAAGTTAACCGTGGGACTATAACTGCCATTATCATAAATTTTACTGGGTTAAGTTCACTTAATGCTTACTCCTTTTCAACAGTACCATCCAAGAATTTGGCTTCTAAATGATAAAAACAAAAACAAGAAGGAAAAAGCTGTTAGTGATCTTGCTCTTCATCCACCACGATAGGACTTTCAGACTCAGATCAGGACTTAAACCGCCAGATATCAAGTCTGCCAGTGCTATGATCATGGACTTCCCAGCCTCCAGAACTGTGAGAATTAAATTTCCATTGTCTATAAACTACTCTACTCAGTCTGTGGTATTTTGTTACAGCTGTCCAAAGGACTAAGACATAAAAGTGGTACCAGGTGTAGGGTGCTGCCGTAGCAAATACCAAATATGTGGAAGTGGGTTTGGAACTGAGTAGTAGGTAGAGGCTGGAAACACTTTGAGGTGCATGCTAGGAAAAGCCTACACTGCCGTGGACAGACTGCTAAAAGCAATTCTGGTGAGGGCTCAAAGGAGAAGAGGAGAGCTATAGAAAAAGCCTCAATCTTCTTAGAGAATATCTAAGAGGTTGTGAACAAGTGTTGGTAAAAATATGGATCATAAAGGCCGTTCTGATGAGGTATCAGGTGGAAATGAGTTCCCTGTATTCCAGCGCCATGTTCCCCAGCCCCCCAGATGCAGCTCCAGGGGGCCCTGGCGCAGCTTGTGCTGTGTCCAGCAAAGCAGGGCTGTGGCTGCCTACACCTAAATTTTGAAGGATGGAGACACCTGAACACCCAACCCAGGAAGAGGGCACGACCACCTCGGAGAGTCCCCACTAGGGCAATGCCCAGTGGAGCTGTGGGCACCAGCCACCCCCAAAACCCCAGACTGGCAGAGCCACTAGCTTCTGATTCCAGCCCAGGAGAGCTCCAACAAGGACTCTGCAAAGCCAAGCCTTGGGGGTGGGGCCGCCCAGAGCTGTGAGGCCCCCACCCTCACTCCAGGATACCCAGAAGGTGAAGCACTGATCCAAGGAGGACTGTTCTCAAGCCTCAAGATTTACTGTCATTTGTCCCATTAGGTTGGGCTTACCTTTTTTCTTTCTCTTTCTCCCTTTTGGAATGAGACTGTGTATCTCATCCCTGTCCCACCATTGTATTTTAGAAACACATAACATATTGGATCTCACAGATGCACAGCTGCAGATGATATACAGCCTTCTGGAGAGCCTTGTCCTAGCCCTGCACAGTACTGCCACCCAGCTGGCACCGTAACTGAGTCTCCAAAAGGCCATTCCAATATTCCATCAAACCAGATACTTCAGGATGGGGGGAACATGGTAAGACCAGTGAATTCCAGGAGCTTGGGCCCACTGCTACACTTCTTTTTCTGTGAACTAAGTTCCTTGGTCTAAAACAGTGATGGTGGATAAGGCATTCTGTAAGTCCACAGATAGCAGTTTTGGAAGAAGCATTATGTCCAGGGAAGGCAAATCTGTATCCAGAGTAAGTATCTATTCCAGTAAGAACAAAATGCTGCCCCTTCCACAATGGAAGTGGTCCAACGTAATCAACCTGCCACCAGGTAGCTGACTGATCACCCCATATGGGAATGGTGCCATACTGGGGGCTCACTGTTAGGCTTTGCTGCTGACAGGCTGCCACTCAGTGGTGGCTGTAACCAGGTTGGCCTTGGTGAGTGAACGTCCACTGCGAAGCCTGTGCATAACTTTCATCGCTGCCACCATGGCCACTCCCATTGGGAGATGATAGGGGTGACTGGGGAAAAAGGCTGACTGGTGTCCACAGAATGTGTCTTTCTATCCACTTGATTATTAAAATCCTCCTCTACTGAGGTCACCCATTGGTGGGTATTCACATGGGACACAAATACCTTCACATTTCTGGCCTATTCAGAGAGGTCTATCCACATACCTCTTCCCCAAATTTCTTTGTCACCAATTTTCCAGTCATGTTCCTTCTAGGTCTCTGATGATCCAGCCAAACTACTGGCCACAGCCCATCAATCAATACATGATGACATGTCTGACCATTTCTCCTTCTAACCAAAGTGAACAACAGGTACGCTGCCTAAAGTTCTGCCTACTGGGAGGATTTCCCTTCACTGCTGTTTTTCAGACATGTCCCAGAAAGGGTTATAGTGCTGCAGCTGTCCACTTTCAGGTAGTGTCTACTTATTATGCAGAACCACGTATAAAACAGCCCTGAGTCTCTTCTTCCTCCTTCAACTGACCATAGGGAAATCCCCGTGAAGCCAGGCTGGGGGAGGGAAGGCAGTGCGGCAGGAGTGGGGACCATGGGCATTAGGGCCACTTCACGTAAGTTATTTGTGCCTTCAGACCTTCCCAGGGCCCAGTCACATATACACCTCTTCCATTTGATGATGGAGTATTGTGTGCATGCCCAACTTCAAGGCTTAATGGGTCAGATAACATTCAGTTCATGATGGCAGCTCAGATCACATGGTAACTTGATGGTCTATGGTCAAGTGTTCTACTAAGGCCCAGTAGCAGGCCAGGAGCTATTTTTCACAAAAAGAGTAGTTATCTATAGAAAATGATAGGGCCTTACTCCAAAAAATTCTAAAGACCTGTGCTGCAATTCAGCTATAGGGGTCTCCAAAGTCTCCAGACAGCATCTCTATCTGTCACTGGCAATTCAAGCACCGCTGGATCTGCGGGATCCTATGGCCCGAGTGGAACAGCAGCCTAGGCCTGCTGCAGAGCCTTCTCCTATTTTGGGTTCCATTTAAAACCAACAGCTTTTTGAGTCACTCAGTAAATGGGCCAGAGGAACACATTCAAATGAGGAATATGTTGCTTCCAAAATCCGAAGAGGCCCATTAGGCACTGGTTATAGGAAGAGCTAGATGAAACAACTTATCCTTCACCTTAGAAGGACAAATCAACATACTCCACTCCCAGTACCAAAGGCTTTACTAGACAGGGTCCCCCAGAGAAACAGAACCAATAGGATATATAGAGAGATATATAAGAGATAAATTATAGGCATTGGCTCACATGATTATGGAGGCCAAGTAGTCCCACGATCTGTTGCCTACAAGCTGGAGAACTAGGAAAGCTGGTGGTGCAGTTCGGCCTAAGAAGTGGGGGTTGATGGTGTGAGTCCCCATCTGCGCCCAAAAGCCAAGGGCAGGAGATCAATGTCTCAGCTCAAACAGAGAGAACACATTTGCCCTTCCTTCACCTTTTTGTTCAACTCAGCCCTTCAATGGATTGCATGATGCCTGCCCAGATTGGGGAGGGCCATCCGCTTACTCAGCTCACCAGTTCAAATGCTAATCTCTTCTGGAAACACCTTCACAGACACACCCAGAAATAAGGTTTTACCAGCTACCTAGGCTTCCCTTAACCCAGTCAAGTGGACACATAACATTAACCATCGCAGGCCCCTTCCCACCTTTCCAGCCTCTGGATATGGAACCTCAGCGGCACCAGGCTATCTGCAGCTCTTGAAATAAACCGTGCTATTTCTCATCGTCATTCTTCCATGCTATTTCTCATCGTCATTCTTCCATGCTATTCCCTGCCTAAAATTCCCTGCTCTCTTGTCTGCCTGTGTCTCCCTTAATTGGCCTTCAAATACCAGCTCAACATCGCTTGTCTGGAGGCTTCCCTTAACATACCTCCCCAGGTGGAGTAAAGCCGCCACCCATGCCTCCCAGCAGGGCTCTGCCTGCCCCTCTGCTCCTCTCAATGCATCACTCCTATAAATATGCTATCATATCTGTGTCAGTCATGAGGGTTGAGCAGGGCAGGGAAGGGGTTTCATCTCTGCCTCCTCAACATCCAGAACAGTCCATGGTGGTGCTTAACAGCCATTCATTCAACACTTACTCAGTGCCTTATGTTCATATAATTGAACAAAACAGACACAGAACCCTAACCCCATGGAGCTTATATTCTAGTGTGGGGATGGGGGAGGGCAGAGAAAATTTCAAAATAAACATGGTAAGGGAAGTATCTAACACCTAGTTAGAAGGTGATAAGTGCTATGAAAGGTAAGGTAGAGTGAAGGAAAGAGGAGTGCCCTGGGCAGTACTGAATAATAATAGATAGGTGTGTTATTCATGATTAGTGAGGTTATACTGCCACACAAACAACCCCCCAAATCTCAGCAGCTTAAAACAGCAAAGGTTTATTTCTGGCTCATGCAACATATCCATTATAGGTTGGTGGCAGCACTGCCCACACCATCCTCACTCAGGGACCCAGGCGGATAAAAACTCCATCATCTGAAAGGCCGCCAGTGGCAGGGACATAGGGAAGGGAGCCTGGAGAATTGTACACAAGCTTTTAAAACATGCACCTGGAAGTAACACAAGTCCCTTCTGCTCCTACTTCTTTGGCCAGAGCAAGTCATACATCCACGTCTAACTTCGAGGGAGAAAGGAGGTGTGATCTGCCCAGGGGCAGAGGGGAACCGGATACTGGTGAATGGTAGCGATGTCTAGCAGAGTGTTGTTAGGCTGAGAAGATGAGAGATGAGGGAGTTAATCAAGCAGATATCCTTGGGAAGAATGTTTCAGGCAGAAGAAACAATGACGAGTGAGAAAGCCCTAATGCAGAGCATACCTGGAAGGGTTTAGGAACAGCAGGAGGCTGTATGGCTGGAGTAGAGTAACAGAGGGGTAGTAGCAGGAGGTGAAATGAGAGAGGTATTGGGGGTGGGAAGAGGTCCAGAACACAGGGAGGGAGGGAGGCCAAGATGGCTACAACAGATGGGTCAGCCTCCTCTGAATCTAAACAACAGTCTAGCCTAGGCTTAATTTGATCTGATCTTAGTCTGAGCTCTCATCTCAGACCAGCAGACCCTGCAAGAAACACAAAATTAATTTTACCATTTCAAAACTGGGATGATAATCACACATGCAAAATGAGGTAAGAAAAGCTGACACAATATGAAACTGCTTCAAAATATAAAATACTACTATTTATTCATTCATTTAAAATCCATTTATGGAGCACCTACTATGCATCAAGCAAAATGATCTGGATAAAAAGTGAATAATAAACTGATGAATAATTACTGACCATTCATCATTTGAGAGTTAGAGTCGAGTGAAATGATTTAACAAGTCAATGAGCTACAATGCAATAAAATTAAAGAATGACAACACTGGAATAAGCAAATTTTCCCAGATCTCACTTAGGAAGTAAGAAATTTATTTAAGTTATTTATCCTACTTTTCCACTTCCTTTCCATTTTTCCAAACCATATTCTTTACATAGTGCCCATTTTAGAGGAGGGTAAAGTTAAAATAAATGTATTGGAAAACATATTGCTTATTGCTTAAAGAACTCATGGCCTAGCTAGCTAGGGGGACATTTCTGTAGATAAAGAAACTGTTTCTTTTTTTTTTTTTAATAAATGTATTTATTTATTCTTTTATTTAATTTTTGGCTGCATTGGGTCTTTGCTGCTGCACGCGGGTTTTCTCTAGTTGCTGAGAGCAGGGGCTACTCTTTGTTGCGGTGCGCGGGCTTCTCATTGCGGTGGCTTCTCTTGCTGTGGAGCACGGGCTCTAGGCACGTGGGCTTCAGTAATTGTGGCACACGGGCTTCAGTAGTTGTGGCTTGTGGGCTCTAGAGCGCAGGCTCAGTAGTTGTGGTGCATGGGCTTAGTTGCTCCACGGCATGTGGGATCTTCCCGGACCAGGGCTTGAACCCGTGTCCCCTGCATTGGCAGGCGGATTCTTAACCACTGCGCCACCAGGGAAGCCCCAAGAAACTGTTCCTTGACAAAACAGCAAAGACTGAAGATCAGAGTTCCCTGATTCTCTATTTGGACTTACCACCTATATCGTCTCACTATTTCTCATTTCTCTGGAACTGTCCAGTGTACTGAAGTTTAATTAATGTCTTTTCCATGATATTCTGTAATAATCTCCCCAAATTAGCTATTTCCAAAATTTTTGTTTTAAAACATTAGAAGTATTATGAACTTTACAGCACATAAATAATTAAAATCATCTGGGGGCTTTCCTGGTGGCACAGTGGTTGAGAGTCCGCCTGCCGATGCAGGGGACGCAGGTTTGTGCCCCGGTCCGGAAAGATCCCACATGCCGCGGAGCGGCTGGGCCCATGAGCCATGGCCGCTGAGTCTGCGCGTCCGGAGCCTGTGTGCTCCGCAACGGGAGAGGCCACAACAGTGAGAGGTCCGCGTACCGCAAAAAAAAAAATCATCTGGACGATCATAAAAGACAGACTTCATTAACATAAAATTCCATTCACCTTCATATTCTTTAACAAGTACATTGTGTGCGTGTGTCCACGTGTGCATCATGGTTCTCTTTAATATCTCTTTAATCATATAGTTTCTCCCCTAAAAGTGAAAGCAGCGCAAAATAGACTCTAGTAGACATACTGCTTACTATATTAGCTTTCACCCTGGCTTTCTATGAACAGTCTTGAAAGGTAACCTATAGCAACATCTTTCTTCAAATGTACTGGTTTGGAATACTACTAACAAAGCTAGGTGGAGGTAAAAGCACCCTTCTGTTAATTTGGGATGTTTCCTACTCTGATGGTTTACACTTTTAAATGGCTTAGTTTACAACATGAACTCCTTTTTAATCTGCATACGTTGATTTTTTTAAAAAGAAAACTATACAATTACTTTCTTGGTCCCTTGATCATAGGGCCATCTCAGGGTGGAGATGTGCTCTGTGGCTTCCTGCCTGATCTCCCTGTGCCCTCACTGCCAGTCCTTGTCTGCCCCACTGTCAGTCTCATCCACCTGCCCACCAAGCCCCACCTGTATGCATGGCTCTTCAGGGTTAAATACAGAGACATCCTCTCCAGATAGCTATTGCTAAAATGCTCCAAGGGTACATCCTAGGCACACCCTGATTATAACAAGACTAGATTATTGCATTGCTTAGTTGTCAATTTAAAGGACACAGAGACACAAGCAGAAGTACTAAATTATGGTGCTATAGGTGATGCCTCTAATAAATTAAAAACAACAATCCTTAGATCTACATAATTGGAGTTCACAGAGAATTTTCATGTGCATTTTGTATTTGATCTTCATAAGCACCTAGATCTATTATCCCTCTTTAAAGATGAGGAAACTGTGACTCACATAACTGCAGAGACCTCCCCAGCAGTCCCCAAACTTTTTGGCACCAGGGACCATTTTCAAGGAAGACAATTTTTCCAAGGACCCGTGGGAGGGGGAGGTTGGGGGGGGGTTCCAGATGATTCAAGAGCATTACATTTATTGTGCACTTTATTTCTATTATTATTACATCAGCTCCACCTCAGATCATTAGGCATTTGATCCCAGGGGTTGGGAACCCCTGTGCTAGCCCACACTATCACTAAGCCAAAATGCTTTTAAGTGAGAAAGAGGGAAAAAGGAGCACTAGATAAAGCATGACCAGAGCAGTAGAGAGGGAGGGACAGAGTAAAGACCACCCTTTGGCTCCAGACTTCCCTACTATCAGGCTGGTGGAAAACATTTTAAAGTTTATCTTACAGGATTGCTGCTTTCCCTCTGATTACCAGCATCTACTAAGGGGCAGAAAAGTTATTGCAAGTAAATCGGAAATCAAATGCCTATGTCGATGACAAGCTTTAATAAAGCAAATCAAATGATTTCCTCATTCTCCTGACAAACCCTAATTTTTGCCTTTTTGTAGCTGTTCAGTTGGGATTTTCCAGTGTAGACAAACGTAAAATGAAGTTCCCACGGTGCTTTTCTAATGCATGGATTATTCAAGTTGAATTTCACGGGAAATTAAGAATTAAGGTTACTTATTTAGATGGAAGAGCACATTTCCACTTAATAAATGTAAAAGCATAGCAACAATGAAAACAAAGAAACAAAAAAATGCCATAAGCACAGCAAGAAATTATTTGGCAGAGAGAATACAAAAATGCACACGACCATTCACTTACTTACACGTTCATTAATTCTTTTAGTCTTTCAACAAATATTTATTAAATAATTACCAAGGGTCAGGAACTGTGCTAGAGAAAAAGATAAATAAGTCATGGCCTCTGAAAAGCTCACATCTAGTGAGACCCACACCATCAAGTTAATATGTGACTAGAAGACATAGTAAATGCTACACCAAAGCTGGAAACCAAGTTCCATGACTGTGCAAGAGAATGGAGATGTTAACTCCATCTGAGGAGTTTGAGGAAGACTTCTTGGAGACAGGAGTACTTTAACTGCATCTGGAAGTTTGCAGAAGTGACTATTTTAAGTGAATATGCTTGGTGAATAGGAGTGAACATAATGACAGTCAAGCTGAGGAGAAAGATAAGACAGGAGCTTGTCTTTTCCTTTAAGAAGAGATGTGCCAGTGGAAGAAGTTTGCCACAGAATTCCCGCTGAGATGAGAGCAGAGAACAATAAGGGGCAAGGACAGGCAGCTGAGTGGATTAGGGCAGAGGTATGTTCTAGATCAGGATTCATCCGAATGTGGAGTTTGATCTTAAGGAAGCAAGTGTCAGTGTCACACATCTACAAAAGTAAAAAAAAAGTACAGAGAAATTACCTGGAGCCATGGAATTGTGGAGCCCAAAGCTACCAATTTAATGTCTCAGAATTGTTATAAACTTAAGCTAAAATGCATTGCCTCATAAAAAGCTATGGAGTTCTTGAGATTTTTTTGAGCTGGCATCTAGCTTCTAGGAAGCTTCTCCCTGAAGAAGGCCCGCAGGGAGTCTAGCAGGCGCTGGCAGAAAATAACAGTGAAATCTTCATTCTCCTACATTTGGCCCTCTCCTTTTAATCCACGAATGCATAGCCTATGAACAAAATCATTTCATTCTTTTATTTAAAAATAGCACCACTAATTTTTTATTGAAGTCTACCACTGAAAAACATATCACTTAATCAGTCCCTAAATGTTCCAAAATTGATCATGTAAAGCCCTGCAACCCCAGCACAGATGATATTACAATTGTGGCAGATATAAAATGAATCTAGAGTGCCAAAGACAGTGGAAAAGGAAATTTCTAAATATTTGGTGGAAAGTGATAGAAGACATTTTTAAATTTCTGAGACTTAAAAAATAGAATATTTCTTTTTCGACTCTTTATCTTTATCAATAAGTTTCCAGAATAATGATTTGGTTCCCAAGAATGATCAATGAAATATGATTTTAAAATATCATTATTAACTCAGAGATTTTAACATAGTTTATATTTTTAATCCATTGTAGTCATTTATGTGTATATATTAGTTACTATTGACATAGCAACAATATTCAAGAATATTCTGGAAATAATCGCTTATCATCTTCTACCTTAACATAGTTTTTATCATTTTTTACTTATTTCCTTTTATAAGCATAGTGGCAAAAAACAGAATTTTAAAATATTTTAATGACTCTAATGTTCAAAGTAATAAGACGAATCCTTAAAGAGCTCCTTGAAAGAGAAAGTTGGGTAACCACTGACATAAAGTGAACCAAAAAAATACTAGGTAGTCTCAAAACTGAATAACAAGGCCTGAATAATCAGAAATAGCCAAGGGCCATGTTGGTGATTGTGCTATTATAAAGGTTAGTTCTTTATAGTGGTTATATTTTAATACTTCGGAAATGGATCAAAAGCAGAGGTCATAGTTGAAAGATCAGAGGTGAAGTAACAGGGAAAACATAATCATGAGCTTTTACTTTAATCACTTAATACACAAGTTTAAGTCTGATTTTCTTTAAACAAAGGATTATTATTTGAAAAACACCAAAAGACCTTGACAAAGAGAAGATTATCTGAAGTTTAAGTTCTAAATTCTTTTAAGGGTTTAAAGGATTATGAGGAGACCCTTTAAAATATACCACCACTGCTGGGGACTCTGCAAAAGTGAAATGAGGAGGAACTTTATTTTTAATATCTTTGAAAAGGAGATTCTGCCTTTAGAAGAGTTCTCCAGAGTTCACAGGTTAGAAAATCGACCTATTATAACTGGTTTTGCATCTGGAAATTTTAATAATCCTTACGATGACACGATGAACTAGATGAACCCTTATGGGTACTTCCAGGCCTGCACGCCTATGATGTCCCTTCCAAAATAAACCCTTGATGTACCACAACGATCAGTTTGAAGTATCTGAGGATAGCTGAAATCTATGCCCTCTTTTCAATATCTTTGGAAGATTCTTGGCTAAAATAAATTTCAACTATAGGCTTTACGAATGTGATGATAATCTATGCAATTGAATTTAGGGGCAGTTGAGAGATAAATACATATTAATCAATCTATTATGCAAAATATTTCCTGAGTAATTTTCTTAATGTTCCAAAGTTGTATAATGGCTAAAAGTTCATATCCACTTACGTATTTTGAAAATATCACTGATCTAGAAACTTCTCTTTCGATCATTTAAAATCTCGTTTTCTTAAATAGAATATTAAAATATTTTTAATTTCCCAGGAAAGTCCTCAGTTTAGTTCATTTGCAGACATAAGCTGAGCTGTATTTCAAGTAGATGTGCAGTAGCTATACTTTCTCAAAAAGGTGCAGATGTTTACACAAACATTCCTAGAAAACTCGAACACTTCACACAAGATTGAATGAGGAAAAGGGAATGTTTTATTTTAATACATGTAGTGTAATCTCAGTGAAGAATTTTTATTTAACTTAATTATTGTCACTTTGTTCAGAGCAATTCTTAAGAGTTGTTTAAGGATCTCTTACACCTACCAGTATACAGATAAGGCCTTGAATATGGTACCAGATGTATATTGGAATTGGAATTAGAAGCTATAGCTAGATAAGTAAGTGGATAAAACAGATTCTTCAGACATAAACATTTTTACATAAGTATTTATGAATGAAAAGATATGCTATCTGGGATTTGCTTTAAAATCATTCAATAAAAATGAATGTCATTAAACCCATTAACATTTAACTGATTATTCCTAGCTTACCATTAACAAGTGTACTTTAAAAATTTTTTTCTTGTCATTCTGGGAAAAAAAAAAGATGACCTGGATTTGCATAAAATACAAATCTCTCAATTTAAATGTAAAATACTAAATGTTGTAAAGAAATGTTTACCAAGTCTTTCGTTACATTTTCTAGATAAAAAATAAAAGTTCCTGAAGGGTGTTTGGCCAAAACTTATATGAAGTTAATTTATTTCAAGTACCTAAGATTCTTGATCTTTTACATAGCCACATACACAGCAAATCTCAAGTCAACATGAGCAAAAGCAGTTAGCCATGCTCAAGACCAAACTTCTGGTCTTCCACCTCCCCATTCCCCCCATCTCAGCAAACAGCAATTCCAGCCTTTCAACTGTTCAAGGCAAAAATCTTAGAGTCAACCTGGGATCCTCTATTTTCTCATTTTTCTTAACTAATCGAAAATGGGTCAGTTCTACTTATAGGATATATCCAGATCTCTGACCACTTCAACTGCTACCAGTGTGCTTCAAGCCACCATTGCCTCTTACCTTTTTGTGATAGCCTCCTAACTGGTTTCCCATCTCTGCCCCAGCAGAGAATATAGGATATTCTCAACAGAGGACCTATATCGTCCTTCTTAAAGTATATGCCAGACCACATTACTCCCCAGTTCAAAACCCTCCAATCTCGTCTCTACCAAAGTAAAAGCCAAAGTCCTCAAATAACTTACAAGATGGTACATGATATGAGTTTTCGTTTCTCCTCTGATGTTATCTCCTACTATTCTCCCCTCACTCATTCTGCTCATTCTGCCATGGCCTCCTCAAACATTTTAAGCATGCTTCCACCTCAGGGACTTTGCACTTGCTGTTTCCTTTGTGTGGAACATTCTTTCACCATATAAGCTGTTTCACCAGAGAGCCACATGGCTTGCCTCCTCATCTCCTTTGATTTTCCTTAAGTGTCATCTCAGTGAGGCCTTCCCTCATGCACTATTTAAAATAGCAATCCCACCCCCAAAGCCCTGACCCCTTCACTCTATAGCACTTGCTACCATCTGGCATACTATTTTTAACTTCTTTATCATGTCTCTCACCACAACTAAAATATAAGCTTACTGAGCGAAGATATTTAGATCTGCTTCCTTCACTGCTGTATCTTGGCATCTAGAAAAATGCCTGGCCTAAATAAATATTTGTAAATGAATGAATGAATAACTGAACAAAAAACCCTCAGATTTTCAAAGCATTTAAAATTTTCTCATATGTAAAACTTTGTATAAAATATTGACTCTTGGGCTTCCCTGGTGGCGCAGTGGTTGAGAGTCCGCCTGCCGATGCAGGGGACACGGGTTCGTGCCCCGGTCTGGGAAGATCCCACATGCAGCGGAGCGGCTGGGCCCGGAAGCCATGGCCACTGAGCCTGCGCGTCCAGAGCCTGTGCTCCGCAATGGGAGAGGCCACAGCAGTGAGAGGCCCACGTACCGCAAAAAAGAAAAAAAAAAATTGACTTTTCCCTTCACAAAACAAAAATGTCTTCTCTGTCCCCAGGTATATCTTCAAATGGTCCCTCTTCCCACATTCTTATATATTCACTAACCATGAACAAACATTAAGATATCTCCAAGTCACTACGCTTCTCAATCAAGAGCCAAGTACCAATTTGAAAATTCCAATTTGGGAGACTCGTTTAGGGTGGATTCTGTGTTCCAAAAATCCTTAAGGAAAGGAAATAAATATTTAAACATTCAAAATTCCAAGTATGTCTGTCAATCCCCAACACTTTGGGGGTAACTCACTTCTACTCCTATACACAGTTCAGAGAGAACTGTTTGTAAAGAACACTTTTTACATTAAGAGGCTACAGACAATTTCATAATTAGCTCACCATAAATTTGCCTTTCCCCCAATTTTTGAGGGATGAGTTGCAACCTTGAGATGAACACACGTTTGTCCTGCCAAAAGTCAAGCTTGGTTTCAGACTCCATAAGGACAGGAAAGGTGACCTAAACATTTGTTTTTTAAATAGCTCACAGTGACAAGCTCTGAACTTACACTGGATATATTTTGATCAGCTTTCCAGTCTAGACATTACCACTAGTTGAGTGATCTTAAAAAGTCATCTAACATCTCTGGACTTGTTTCCTCCTTCTCTTCAAGTAAAAAACAAACAGGGTTGAACCGATTGTTCCCTGGGACCATATCCAGGTCTAATGTTCTAAAATGTATAAATCTAAATGCTCAAGTGTTGTTTAGTTCATCAGAGTTTATCAAACTTGTCATATATGCTTAGTTTGATGGTTCTACTTTTAAAGTTATAGTTTATTTTAAGTATAATTTACACATGTTATTTAATTTATAGCCATTCTTCTCTGTTGGCACAAAATGGTGTTTATTGACAATAATGAGCTGATGAATTTTCCTAGTCCTTACTCTGGTATTCTGAGATTTATTGGGGATGTTTTGGGAAGCATCCTTTAACTGTTTTAATCTGTCTTGCAGCTATCACTCTCTGATGGTTAAAGTCATAACTGGCTTTTAAGATTTCTGGTATTCATGAATACTCGTGATGCTGCTCAAGAATTTGTGTTGCATCTACCACAGCTCCTATCTATGTGTTATGTAACTCCCTACACAATTAAACATTAGCAATACCACATACCTTGATTCTTTTTTTAACATCTTTCCTTATTGTTCTTATCCCTGTTGGCACAAATTTCTACTGCTTTCTTGTTAAAAATTTCTGATTCTCCCCTTTTTCCAATCTAGTGATTCAATTATCTCCAACATTATTATGAAATGCTTGTACACATTGTCTATTCAGTCTTTACAATCTTCTGACAATAAGAACTCAATAACTCTTAATTCCTTGAAGGAATATAGATGCCTACATAGTATCTAGTGTTACCATTTGTGAGAACATACTTCAGAGGATTTGCTGACAAAGTCACCTCTATTCAAACTGTGTATACACAATATCTAAGAAATTAAGTTGAAAGGAAATAAAACATCAGTAGGTGTTGAGGCAAATAATGTCTTATTAAAACCTGAAGCTCTGAATTCTAAGTATTCTTAAATCAGTGTGACCGGTCCCATTCACCTCTACTGGCTGACTGTGCTTAGAACCTCAGCTGTCGATTGCTTTGGCTCATGGTGTGTCCGTGTCCCCTCCAAGGGACTGCCTTGGGACAAAGGTAGCTACCTCTCCCCAGGTTATACCCCCTCCATGATGACAGCTTGCACCCAAAGACTGGACAACATGGATAAAAATCTTGGCCTCTTGCCCCAGTTTGGGACAACTCTGAAGGGCAACCCCAGCTCTGGAGCTTCCAGTGGGATTCCCTCTTCCCAATCCTGCTTCCCTCACTCCATTAGAAGTGTTCTTATCAAGATTATCTCCACTACACTTCCACTTTCTGCACGCAAATCTTCATTTCAGGCTCTTATTTTAGAGAACGCAATGTAAGGCAACAGGTGTTAAAGCCCAATAAATCAAGTATTAACACTAATGGCTATGTTTCTTTCTTTGCCTAAACCAGGTATGGCAAATTGATTTCATTTGAGTGCCAACTTAAATCCGCTGTTTGAATCTGCTTGGAGTATCATGTTGAAAAGGGTTCTGAGGCTAAGTCTGTTCATCTGGAAAGAGTACCATTTAAGATGTCATCCAAGGACAAGGAAGAAAGAAATGACAGTAGAAGTGCCCCTGGACACTCCTGGCTACAGCAGATTCTATTGGTTTTGCCAGCCCAGAATATCCTTTTATTGATAGCACAGCCCTGATTTTATCTTGGGGAAACACCCCTCTCCACTATGCCCACCCTCCCACCCTGTCACCCACTGAAAAGATTAAAACTGTACCCAGGCCTGATCAACCAGCTTAACCCATATGTTAACCCATATGTCCTCTGGCCATAGTGAGTTTTCATAGATAGATAATGTAAGTTGGTCTGCTAAAAGTAAATCCTTTGAGTGAACTTTCAGAAGAATGTTCTACTGTGATTTTTCAACTGTGAGAATGTAAGCCTAAAAAGGCCTTTATCATAACTTGGGGAGAACCTACTTGAGTATGAAAAGTCTACATAGAGAAAAAAAAAGAGTTAAAAGATAGCATGCAATAGCTATACCTGAAGCCAGTCCCTTGGACTTCTGAGTTGCATGAGTGAATAAATCATTTCTTTTTGGATTAGGCCATTGTTACTTGTGTTTTGGTTGCTGGCAACCAAAACGAGTTCTAACTCATATATTTAAACTCATATTTAAGCAACCCAGGTACCTCTGAGGCAAGAAACTCAGGAAGATGAAACTATATTAAATATTTTGACTCATGAAATGAATGATCATGCCCAAATATATATCTATGAATATGTTTTTATTTTTATTTACAATTTTTATTCTAGAAATATTGAGGGTGGCTTTCTTTTGTATAATATGATTTCAGATATTTAGTTCTATAATTCATAGTGGAAATTTATTCCTACAAATAGATTTTTAAATTATTTGTAGTATCTTTTATTATTATAACCCAGATATCCTATATTTCAATTCCATAAGCATAATTTGGAAAAGCATAACCAATGCCTAACCAACATTTACAATGTGAATAATACCTATTTGGGGTCAGGTTTAAACTATTTCTAAATTGACTGCAACATAGCAGGAACAAATGGATGAATTAGACTTGAGGCTACCCACATAAAAAATCCAGATGTACTTCACTGATACTTATCATGTAATAATAGCTAATACTTATTAAACACTCATGAAAGGCCAGGAACTGTTCTAGGTACTTGGCATGTATTAACTCATTGGATCTTCACAATAATATTCTGAGATAGGTACTATCATTATGTCAATTTTATAGAAGAGGTAACATGTTCAGAACAGTGAAGTAATTTTCCCAAGGTTACTTGGCAAGTAAATGGTCTAGTCCAGATTCAAAACCAGGCAGTTAGATCTCAGAACACTATACTCACAGTTTGCTGTGACAGAGCTTATTATAACCTCTAGAGTCAAGCTCCCAATTTCTTTTATACTAATGTATAATCACACGTGGACCTGATATAAGCAGACAAAGGCAGCCTAGGGACAGCAGACATGGGACAGTCTAAACACCAGCACCTTTAAATATCATGGGTAAAATTTAAGGCAATCCAAATTACCTCTCTCATCAATAATAATTTGGTATTACTCATTGTTTCACAGGGAGGTTCCTGTTAAAATAAAAATTAGTTTCCTGTATATGTAATACAACATCAGCATCTAGTTGTTTTCCTGGCAAAGCTTAAGAGAATTAATCTGTAAGAAAGGAAAGGGGAAGTTCTGAGTTCTACAGAAGGCCAAGAAGATGGATAATGCAAAATTTCTTTGTAATACAATTTCACATTTACATTTGAAAGTCTCTATCTCCTATTTTATGAATTCCAAATTTTTCAAATAAAGTCACACTGTGAAGGACTCCTAAGAAGTGGCTGATTTACTGAATGCGAGAATGTTTTAGCTTTGGTGATAGGTGTTTCTCACATACATTCCACGCCCTCCTAGCTCCCTTCTCAATAACATTTTCTAGCTTCCAACTCCATGCCACTGAGAGTATCACTTAAAACTATTTTTTAAACCAACCTAAAATATACCTAATGCTACAACAATGCTATTATGTATTTCTCATGTTATCAATAAACTAGGGAGGTTTTTGAAGCACTTTGGGTTAAAAAGTCTTCTAATCAACTATAGATTACATGACATGTAGATGGGAAAGAGTGGCCAGTGTCACAAAATGCCTTCAAAATCTGCCCTGGCCAATTACAGTATTTATTATATAATGAGCACCAGAAACAAAATAATGACTAAGCTTTTAATTTGGGGAAAAGGAGAGGAATAGGTTAAGAAAAATTACCTAAAATTCCATGAACCTATTTAGTTATAGGGCTTCTTTTTATTTCAAGTCTCACGTTTTATATTTAGTCAATGGCTCAATAGATTTTTAAAATAAAAGAGAGAGCAAACAATGACAAAACTCCAAAAGATTAGATGACATGGAAACAAAGTGCAAAAGGTAAGAAAGGTAGAGAGAGAAACAAGAGTAGGGAGATGAGAGAAGAGACTTAAGACAGACCTGGATACACACAGGCATTTTCACAGTCCTAGGGCATCCCCTGCATTCAAAGGCATATTTCCCACTGCTTTTCTCTAAGATCTAACCCTAACCCAATATATTTTCCACCATTCTCACTCACTACTGCTCTCCCCAATTTTGGACTGAGTTTCTCAGTAGATGACATTATGTAAGTAGTTAAATAATTTTACTTATTAGCAGCTTCGTTCATTTATACAACTAAGATTTACTTGGTGCCTATAATGTGTCCAATACTGTGCTGGCTATGGAAGATTCAGTTGTGAAAAAATCAGAAATACATAAAGCAAGCCACATATGTCATTATATTTTTCTAAAAGCCACATTTTTAAAAAGGAAAACAAAACATTGTTTTGAATCTCCCTGGTTGCAAAAGAAAAGGATATAGAGAAAAAATATGAGAAATAAAAATATACAAACAGTATGGAAAATGGAGTCCAACCTAAGAATAAGAAGTGCTGAGCTAACTAGACATATGAAAAATAAGAAGATGGAAATTGGGAATGGAAAATAAAGATCCAACATAAGAATAACAAATTCTGAGGAAAGAAACACAATACTTAAAACAGAAACAAGAATCAAAACTATAATTGAAAAAAAATTTCTTAAACAATTTTTTTAAAGCCTGAATATTCAGATAAAAAGAGTTCATGATATTTCAGAAAGAAATGATTAAAATACAATATCTAGGGCTTCCCTGGTGGTGCAGTGGTTGAGAGTCCACCTGCCGATGCAGGGGACACGAGTTCGTGCCCCGGTCCAGGAAGATCCCACATGTGGAGCGGCTAGGCCCATGAGCCATGGCCGCTGGGCCTGCGCGTCCGGAGCCTGTGCTCCGCAACGGGAGAGGCCACACAGTGAGAGGCCCGCGAACCGCAAAAAAATAAAAATTAAAAAAGAGTAAAATACAGTATCTATTGAGATAATAGACCAAATCTATTGAGATAATAAATATCTATTGAGATAACGTTTCTAATAACATTTTCCAATAAAAGGAACCAGAGTCCCTTGGAAAAATGGCTGATTCTAGAACTCAGGCAGGAAGTAAATAAGATGAGCCTGGGGCATCTTGCAGTGCCAAAAAGTAAGAGATGGTACACACACACACACAGATGGTGGTATGTCAAAGGGACACAGGACCCAAATGTAAGAGCTGCCAATGGCCAAGGCTGGAACAATCTGATCAACAAAATGAAGTACTATTGAATTATAACTTCATACAGATATAAGTTATTGAATAAATATGTAAATGGGGGATAATAGACAAATATCCCACACAGAAAAATTCCAAATAATTTATGTAGAATTCCACCCTCAAAGAAGTGAAGCATAATTCCCCAGCCCCTAACTGTGGCATACACATGGTAACTTTCTTGCAAATAATACAGTAAATAATACCGTATGGAAGGGAGACGAAAAAAATTACCTTTATAGTGAAGAAATCTGACAAACACTGCTCCAGCCAGATTATCAAGGCTAACGTCAATGTCAGCCATGATAAGTCATGTTGGTAATATGTAGTCTTGATGTGATGTGATGAGAAGGGTACTTTATCTCTGTGGTCTTCTTCCCCAGTATCCATAACCACAGTCTATTCTTGAGAAAATCCCAGTTGAGGGCTATTCTACAAAATACCTGACCAGTGCATCTCAAAGCTATCAAGGTCCTCAAAAACAAGAAAAGTCTGAAAAATTGTCACAGACAAGGGGAGCCTAAGAAAACATGATGACTAAATATAATGTTGTTTCCTAGATGGAGTCCTGGAACAGAAAAAGGACATGAGTTTAAAAACTAAGGAAACCTAAATAAAATATGAGCGTTAGTTAATAATGTATCAATGTTAGTTCATTAATTTTGGCAAATGTACCATAATAATGTAAGATGTTAACAGTAGAAGGAACTGTGGGGAGTATGTGGGAATTAGTTAATTTCAACCAAACACTCAAGCCATGAGCCAGGAAATACAGTGTGAGATGAAAAGTCCTGAACTCAGAGTCAACACCAAGGTCTAACGTCGAGAACACTGCTTGGCATAAAGAACACTCAGCTATACATCCTGACTGTGTCACAAAGCAGCCATGTGGCTTTGGGACCTGTGTCAGTAACCTCAGTGTTAAAATGAGGAGTTCAATAGATGACCTCTAAGTTCCACCCCTAAAATTCTAACATTTTATCCAGAGCCGAATTCAAGGTCTGTACCACTACCTAGTCCATGACGTTAGGAAAAGTCCTTCAACCTCCCTTAATCTCAGTTTTGTCAGCGCTAAAATAAGGCTAAAATCATCATCTTTAAGGGGCTCTTCCGGTTCTAAAAATCTTCAGCAACCATGTATCACTAACGTTCCTTTCAATTTCAAGTTCACTTTGGCAACCTAGGTAACCTCTTAAAGCTACCACTTATTTCAGGCCATAATTTAGACTGAAAGCTTCATGAGGACAAGGGCCAGTTCTATTTTGCTCACAGTGGTGTCCCTAGGGCCTAGAATAGTGCTTCTCATGCAGTGAACACTGAATTCGATTTATGCAATGAACAGTGAATGTTTAATTTTCAAAATCATCCTTGGACTAAATAGGAAACAGACAACTACAACCCTCCAAATAAAGACACTCAGAAGGGAAGAGACAAGATGGTTTGTCCACCAAACTAGAGAGCCCTTATAAGAGTAACAATATCGGGACTTCCCTGGTGGTCCATGGTTGAGAATCTGCCTTCCAATGCAGGGGATGTGGGTTCAATCCCTGGCCAGGGAACTAAGATCCCACATGCCACAGGGCAATTACACCCGTGCGCGGCAACTACTGAGCACATGAGCCACAACAAAATATCTGGTGTACCACAACTAAGACCCAAAGCAACCAAAAATAAAACAAACAAACAAAAAAGAGTAGGGACTTCACTGGCGGTGTAGTGGATAAGACTCCGCACTCCCAATGCAGAGGGGGCGCGGGTTCCATCCCTGGTCAAGGAACTAGATCCCACATGCATGCTGCAACTAAGGGGCCCGCAAGCCACAACTAAGGAGCCCACAAGCCACAACCAAGGAGCCCACGCAACCAAATAAATAAATAATTTTTTTTTAAAAAGAGTAACAAAATAAATAAATAAATAAATAACAACAAAAAAAGAGTAACAATATCATCCCACTTAAAAATCATAATCATTTTGAAAACCAGCTCTTTATAAAGCAGCATTATTAATACGGTATTAATTCCTCATCAGTTTCTTACAAAGGCAAAAAAATTAAGAGAGAAGACGTTTGGAAGCAAAACACAATCTGCAAAGCCCCAGCTGTAGTCAGAAGGACTACCACTTGTGTCCATACGGACTTTACTAGAGGAACATAAAATGAATAAAGTAACATTTTCCATGGGAAAAACACAGGCTGTTAGGAAGAGACCAGGTTTATTGCTTAAGTATGTATTTAAGAGCAGAAAGGTTGATGGGGGAATTTGTACATGAAGTTTAGAGGAACACGGAGAAAAGGAATGAAAGACAGCAGGAAAGAAAATATTTATGTTTTACTCCAAATATTTCACTAAATCTATTTTAGATTTCGGCCTCTAGTAGTATTCTGAAAGTGCAAGGCTTGGATCACCCTCTTGCATCAGAATGGAGAGGGGTGGCTGAGAAAAATGAAGATTCCTGAACTCTGCCTCTGACCTACTGAATCAGAATCACAGGGAAAGAGGCTTGGGAATCTGAATTCTTAACAAGCTGCCAGGTGATTTTATGTAAAACATTGGAGAACTGTTGCTAAAGAGAGCTGCGATAATCTGTCAAGGAAAAAAATGCTTGTTTACATCGGATGTACAACTCTCTCAAATGATCAAGATATAATTCCATCCTGAAAGAGGTAAATAGCCAAATACCTTCTGTAATTTTGTGAACAAAGAAAAATAATTTAAAATAATAATAAAGGTTAATTTGAGGTTAATTTAAGCTCACAGAGATAATGGAGGACATTTGACTTCAAGCTTACAATGGAACTAAACCACTTTGATAAAGAAAAAATTTTTACTAGCTCTGACACATAAACCTTAAAATATTTAGTTCTAGTTTCAGTACACTGAAATTAAACCACAAACTTGACTTGAATTCATCTATTCTTTCACTGTGACTAAATAAATATTTATTTCTTGGTTTAATTCTAATGGTTTAATTTTAGGGCACAGAGTCAGGCTGAGAAAAAAGTATGATTATGGAGATTCGTCTGAGTGTGCATTTTTATTAAGCATAGCACTCATGGAACATACCTAGAAAGGCACACTGTTTCCAGAGAAAGTTCTAGTTACTCTTGGACTTTGTTCCACCTTATTCTTTTTTATACGCTTTTAGCAAGTAATGATAGTACCACAAACAGTACTTGGGACATTTAAAATGAAGCTCTTATGCATTGGAATACGTTTAATTCATAAAAGCTTATTCTCTGACAGTGAAATCACTTGTCTACTTACAACTGGAATAGTTAGTTGAAGGACTCAACTTGATCTAAAGAGAACCAATTTTGGAGACCTGTTTTTGGTTCTGTTTTTATTTTGAAACCAACACCATTTCTGCGAGTAGGTGAGAATGAACATACTTGTTTTTTTGTGTGTGTTTTTTTTTTTTTTTTTTGCTGTACGCGGGCCTCCCACTGCTGTGGCCTCTCCCGTTGCAGAGCACAGGTTCCAGACGCGCAGGCTCAGCGGCTGTGGCTCACGGGCCCAGCCGCTCCGCGGCATGTGGGATCTTCCCGGACCGGGGCACCCTACAACCCGTGTCCCCTACATTGGCAGGCAGACTCTCAACCACTGCGCCACCAGGGAAGCCCGTAATATACTTGTTTTAACCATGAAAGACTATAAACCATAAGCTCTAAATTTCATAGCGATTCATTCAATCATACTTCTGACAATTCACCAGAACATGCATAATCTCCATTCCCATGCTTTTTCTCAGCCTTGAACACTGTCCTCATAGTCAGAAGGATTGAAATCATAAAGGAGTTATTTAGTGAACAGCTTGTTTTAGTCTGGCCCTCTGGCTACCCTGAAAGAAAAGCTTCCTGCTCAACAGAAGGCTTCCCCTGGAAAGAAAGTATGAGACAGGAGTCTTAAGCAGTTTATTTTCATCTAGCATCATTAAGCATTGAGCCAATCAACTTTTTAACTTCTTATTTTCGTTAGAAAAGTACACAGAATGTATAAATATTATCCACCTGGAATAGAGACCGAAGTCTGTCCTTTGACTGAAATGTAAGCTCCTTGAATTGTGAGGGACATGTCTCATTCGTCGTTGAATTCAACAATACCTAACAGCACCAGGCACGCAGCAGAGCTCAAAAAATGGTCATTGATTTGAGGCCATAATTCATCTAATAAGTTCTTATCCTTTCTATTTTCTTTGAAATTAATTCAAGAAGTCTTAAATTAAGTTCTCTACAGATAGGCCCCCCTTCATTTTAAAAGATCCTAGGGTCCTTAAATAAAAGTTGTAAATAGTTATTTTTGCTTTATGTATTTTCTTAACTTGACACAAGAGTGATACAAACTTAACTTTCAGAACATTCCTCAGTAAGCAAAATTTATTCTAAGGTTAGGTGAAATGTGATTCTAATTTGCTGAGTTTCAAATATAGATTTCTAATTTTGATTAAATTCAACATTTCTAAATGGTTGGGTAAATTAAATCGAAGATGGAATTTCTGGAAAAAGGAATTATGACCAAGGAAAAGATTTTTTCACTCAGTTTCTGGAGGTTAAAAGGCAATATTGGAATTATTCCAATTATAATAATTTAAGAAAGGATCCTGATTGATATCTCTTATAGTGGATGGTAATACCACGTAAAAGTACTTTAGGCAGTGGAAATACAATTATAGGTGCAAAGAGAGTATGCAAATACAAACTATAGGCAGCAAACCTCTGGAATCAAGTTTATTTGTTCTCTGCATAAATACTTTTATCTTTATAAAAATATCTGAACATATGAGCAAGCAAACACCAACCTGAGGCACTGACAATGAAGTTAATAAAAGTAGAACAGTTTAGTAGTTCTGAGTTTAATATAATAACTTCAGAAGTTTAATTTGATTTTCCTAAAAATTGTTCTTCCATGTTGAAATCCTATAGTTTTTCATCCTTCATTATGTTTTTATTCTTCATTATTCGAATAAGGGATCTCACGTGTATCTGTTGTTGATGAGAGTGTAAGCACAACCATTTTGTAGGAATGTTCCAACCATTCCACTTCTAGGCATTGATCTTTCATAACTAGCTTGCACATGTCCATAATGATAAGTGTACAAAAAAGTTATTCATTTGTTTGAACACTAAAGATCTAGCAAGAACATATATTCCCATCAATAGAGACCTTGTTAAATATATGATGGAGTGACATGCTATGAACACAGGTGTTTATTATTTGTATTATCTTATTCTCTACTCTTGTCTGGATGTTGAATATCTTGTAATACAAACAATCTTAAAAAGCAAACAATAATACATTATGATGTATTGATTCTATGGAATTCCATGCCATCCTAAGAGAATGGTGTAAATCTATGTGTATTAACTTGAAAATATATTAGTGATAGGCTGCTAAGCAAGCCACAGAACATGTAGAGTATGATTTATTCACTTAAACAGAAAATTAAGCAAACCCTGTATGTAGAGAGGAGAGGAGTGGGTGTAGAAAAAGAACTGCAAGATACACACCAAACTATTAATGGTGACAGTCTCTCCAGTTTGGCACTGGAGGGGGTGGGGCATCAGGATTTTGACTTTTTATTCTATAAAACTCTGTAATATTTATTTTTTCTTTACAATGAGAATTTATTACTTTTGTTTTGTTTTTTAAATAATTTATATAAGGAGGAAAAATAAGGGGCACTGGTAATTTGTCAACACACCTTTGTGCTAAAACTAATTAGCTTTAGAAATTCAGATGAAAATTTAGAATAAATAACTGCAGTCAGATTTAGAAAATAAAATATATATTGCAACTAATAGGATATGCAGAAATAGTTTGAAGATGTGGATTAAAAATTCTGCAATATTACTTTATTTTGATTACAGCATAGATGTGGTAATTATAAACTGTACACCTTGAATCTTTCAGGTGTTGTTAATAAAACTAATAAATGAATCATTAGTTAATAAACACCCATTATGTATAACTTACTTTACATAACTTTAAACTTGATTTCAATCAAACAAGTGGACACTGGACAAGAAGGCCCAGCTGTAAATGAGAAGGTACATAAGTGCAGTTTCAGATATGAGGATAACTTTTGAGGTTGACTGATTTTTCATACATCTGACAGATAGGTAATGGTTTTAACCTGCATTTTACCTCTCAGGGACCTCCTTAATGGCAGGATCATGTCTTATTCATACACCTACCTCCACCTAACTCACAGTCTGATACATAAAAGTGCTCAATACTTCATTAAATGGATTTTTTTCCTGCTATTTTAAGTTGAATTTTATATTTTCTTCTCACATGAATTCTTTTATTTTTGAGTCTTTGCTTTTTTTTTTGGCCACGCTGCGTGGCCTGTGGAATCCTAGTTCCCCAATCAGGGATCGAACCCATGCCATTGTTGGAGTCCCAACCACTGGACCACCAGGGAATTCCCATCACATGAATTCTTTTATAAGGACATCCTATCTAAAATCTTATGCCGTTGTAAGTGAACACTGATCTTGACCTAAAAGTGTTAAATTCTGAATCCTGAAGTTACATCTTTGAGGCCAAATTACAAATTTGGTTAATCCAGGATAAAGGGCCTGTTCTCATGCTAATGATGCTGCATCTTGTGCTCTATTCTCTGGCCACACTCACCTTCTTCCTGTCCCTTGCACACACCAAGCTCATTACCATACTAGGGCCGTTTCACTTGTTTTCTCTGCTCTCAGATCTCCACATAGCTAGCTTCTACATATCATCCAGGCCTGAACACAAAGTTCACTTCGTCAAAGAATTATCAATCAATTTAAGTAGCTCTCATCACTCGCAAGCTTGCACTTTCCAATCCCTCTTTTTATATCACCCTGTCTTACGATCTTTAAAGCCTTTTTCCCTTACATGAAACTACCTTGTTCATTTATTTGTTTCCTTTTATATTGACTCTCTCACCTCTCCCTAATTGGATGTAAATTCTATAAAAGCAGGGACCCTTCCTGCATAGTTCACCCTGGAACCCTCCATGCCCAGAATGGTGCTCTACTCATAGAAGGCATTCAAGATTTCAACATTCTGAATTCAAAAACTCAACAATGAGGATGCATAGAGTAGATAAGAAACAGTAAGTGCATGTCCGCATTGAGCCCTTCCTTGGTTCTTTGAATGATTCCTGTCATAGTAGATGCTTGACATTTCCAAACGGTACACCTCAGTTCCTCCAGAATCACTGAATTAACAATCCGGCCATAGCATACAATTTCTTCAGTTTCGTCATTTGTAAAACTGGTATACTAATATACACCTACTTTACAAGATTGTCATGAGAATTAAATACGAACTGCAAATCCACTGTCATATGTAGATTCAGGGGGCTCAGTTTCCTCACTCACTGGCAAATGGCATGATTTAAATGTATACCAAAAAAGGTACCAACTATGTATCTTTGGGGGTGGCTAGTAGAGTCAACACTGTGCCAGGTATCAAGAAGTGTAAGACAAAATAAGAAGGAAGGTTTCTTTAATGCATGACTTCTGGCATACATATCTGGCTTGGTGAACAGTGCAAGCTTGAGGAAAAGCTAGGGATCTCCTCCCTCAAGCAGGAAAACAGAAGTGGTTCATAAAGGATGAGACTGGAAGGTATACCAAAAATTACTTGGGTAATTCTACTTCCAACTGTGGAAACCTCATCATCTATGTCACAGACTAAGTTTCTACCAACAAATGAAACAAGGAATACTGAGCAAAGTCAATATGATTTGTCTTTTAAAATAACTAAATTTCCTGGATAATTCAAGTGAAAAATAATCAGGTAAGATCTTATTTTATCTGCATTATGTAGGCAAACCTGTAACTTTATAGCTTAAAAATATAAATCAGAAAAACACTTTGATCAGAGCAATGTCAACTATGTCATCCAACCCAAGTGGTAAATGGGGGATGGTATTTAGAGGAAAATGACATATCAAGTCAAAGAGGGGACTTGGTATCATATGCCCTGGACAAGATGAATGTCAAAATAGTGTATCCTGGTAGTGTCTAATAGAAAAAATTAATGTTCATGCTCTGAAGACTCCACAGCCAAAATGGAGTAGCCCATTTTAATTTTCAGAGGAATTTGGTGAACAAATGACTAGATATCCACCAAACCTTGGTACTAATGAAAAATACAGTGCATTCTGAGAAAATCAATATATAGTTTGCCTGAAGGTATCCCAAAGGAAACATTCAGTTATTGAGGTTTAAAATACGTTGGCCCCAGAATAATAAAATTCTTGAATTGCAGGCGTTTGCAAGAACAGCAAAGGGGTTAAAGACATTTTATATTTTATCAAAGCTCTAAAACTGCTGTGCAGAGTTTTTATGCATTTCATATCTTTTTTCCTTGCTGCTTCTTCATGCAAAAGCTTTTGCCAATTCCTCCGAGCGCTGCTCCGCTGTTTGGACCTTCTTAATTTGCTCTTCAAATAAGTTATCCTCAGTCCCACTCCTACCTGGCCTCCACAGGTTCACGTGGTCAGTGAAGACTGTGTTGAGGCGACTGGGAGCATACCTTGAGGAACAGATATTTGTCACAATGTCTCAGTACTGTAGTTAGCTATCAAACTGTTGGGGGTTTCGTCTGTTTGTTTCTGTTTTGTTTTTGGAGAATAAGTCCTTTTTCAGCCAAGCCACATTTGGCTTTCACTTTAATTGTGAATCTTATTTTGCTTAATGATAATAAAGATAAATGGGGATGCTCTATTTTAAAAAACACAATGAAAATGTCAAGATGGGAATATAAAAGGCTAAGACTGTCTCTGCAGGAAAAGAAAACTTAAGTATAGGTTGGAAAATCAGCTAACTCAATTTGAACTAAATCATGAGTCAATTCAGGTAATAATCTAATTTGACCCTTGCAGTCCACATTTATTAGTTAATTCTTCGGCATTTGTTTAATAATTATGAACTGAAGTCCTTCCTAAGGGGAAAAAACTATTTTGGAAATAAATCTGATAGGGTAGTTTAGTGCATGCAACATGTTACACTTCCCTTCTTTTACCAAGTTATAAAACTATCAACAGTCAAAGGGTTGACTGAAGACAATCATTTGTCAAAAATCTAATTTCACAGAAGCAATACTATCCTGTACAAATTCAGTACAGAAGTATTTTAAAATAGTATCAATTTAATAAAATAATTTTTCTCCTAATTAAAAAAGTATTTGAGCATTCTAGTAAATACATTTTTGTCTTCTGCAAATACTACTACACTTGATCTAGTATTAGTCATGAAAAAAACATTTAAAAAGGTGTTTACAAAGTTAGTTTTGAAATTATCTTTTAGTAATCACTTATGATCTTATAATCTATTGAGGCACAAACAGAAACAGAATTGCCATACTCAGAACTTATCACTAAGAAACAATTCATTGTAATTTTTGTTGTCAGCGTAGCTCTAACCTACTGTATAGCTCAGGGACCTCTACTCAATGCTCTGTGGTGACCTAAACGGGAAGGAAATCCAAAAAAGAGAGGATATATGTATACAGATAGCTGATTCACTTTGCTGCACAGTAGAAACTAACACACTGTAAAGCAACTATACTCCAATAAAATATTAATAAAAAAGAACAAGTCACTTATTTTGATTTATTTTTGAATCCTTTAAAATGTTCCAAAGTTAGATGTTATGAAAATCCCTTACACTTTCTAACAAAATTGTAGTTCATTTTAATTAAAAAAATTAAATACAGCACATTTAACCATGACCACAAAGATAGAATGCTGTAACTCTAAAGAGATTGATGACAACTATTCCAAGTACTGTTTGCATTATATCAAACTAAACAAATAATGATTTCTGAATGTCAGTTCTTTGTGTTGGTCATTTAGCTCTGACTCAAAGAGTTGAAAATACATCTAATAGTTAGTTCATCACATTTGAATGTAAACAAAAAGGCCTCTCTACCTTGGTCCCATCATGAAGAGAGTTAAAGCAGACTAATCTCCCCTCCAAGATGTCCATTGTAAGAACATTCTCAGAGAGATTACAGAAGGTTTTTTTTATAGACCACAAATTCTTAGTAGAGTGTCCTGCAGCTGGTTGAAATAATCTCAGCAAGTGCTTTTAACACAAATAGTAAGAAACTACTTGCTATTCCCTGGTAGGTTTGATCAGTAAATCACCTACAGATGGTATGAAGAGTGGACTCCTAAGACACCCACCCCTGACATGAACTTTGTACTGCTCTTTAGAAACTATGACAGTGAAAAAATAGCACAAGATTTCCAATCTTAAGAATCATTACAATTCATTTGAAAATCTTACTTGACTTTGAGTTCATCTACTATGACTTTATTATTATTAGTGAATGAAACAAAATATGACAATTTCTTTGACATTTTCAAAAAGAACTTCACTAAATATTAAGAATACAAAAGTTAATTAATAATAAACTATAATTACCATCCAAATCTGCAAGTTTTATTGACTATCCAGTTTCTGGATGATTTCTTTATTAAGAACTTGTTACAGGCATACCTTGCAGATACTGCAAGTTCAGTTCCAGAACAATGCAATAAAGCAAATATTGCAATAAAGCAAGTCACACAATTTTTTTTTGTTTTCCAGTCCATATAAAAGTTATATTTACACTATACTGTAATCTATCAAGTATGTAATAGCATTATGTCTCAAAAAACAATGTACACACCTTAAGAAAAAATACTTTATTGCTAAAACATGCTAACCATCATCTGAGCCTTCACCAAGTCATACATAATCTTTTTGCTGATGGAGGATTTTGCCTCAATGTTGATGGCTGCTAACTGATCAGGGTGGTGGTTGCAGAGGGTTAAGGTAGCTGTAGCAATTTCTTAAAGTAAGAAAATGATGAAGTTTGCCTTGTTGATTCTTCCTCTCACAAATGGTTTCTCTGTAGCATGAAATGTTTTTTGATAGCATTTGCCCCACAGTAGAACTTCTTTCAAAACTGGAGTCAATCCTCTCATACCCTGTCACTGCTTTATCAACTGTTTATGTAATATTCTAAATCCTTCATTCTATTTCAATAACATTCACAGCATCATCATCAGGAGTAAATTTCATCTACTTTCTGTGCTCATCCACAAGAAACAACCCCTCAACTGTTAAAGTCTTATCATGAGATTGTAGCAATTCAGTCACATCCTCAGGTTTTGCCTCTTAATTCTAGTTCTCTTGCTATTTCCACCACATCTGCAGTTCTTCCTCCACTGAAGTCTTGAACCCCTCAAAGTCATCTATAAGGGTTGGAATCAACTTCTTCCCAACCCCTGTTAATGTTGATATTTTGACCTCTTCCCATGAATCAGGAATTTTGGGGGGTGGGGCGCTGCATCGGGTCTTAGTTGCGACACACAGGATCTTCACTGAGGCATGTGGGATCTTTTGTTGCAGCGCGGGCTCTTCATTGTGGCGCGTGTGCTTCTCTCTAGTTGTGGTATGCGAGTTTTCTCTTCTCTAGTTGTGGCGTGCAGGCTTAGTTGCCCTGCAGCACGTGGGATCTTAGTTCCCTGACCAGGGATCGAACCCACGTTCCCTGCATTCCAAGGCGGATTCTTTACCACTGGACCATCAGGGAAGTCCCCCATGAATGTTCGTAATGGCACCTGGAATGGTGAATCCTTTCCAGAAGGTTTTTGATTTACTTTGCCCAGATCCATCAGAGGAATCACTATCTCTGATAGCTATAGCCTTACAAAATGTATTTCATAAATAACAAGACTTGAAAGTTGAAATTACTCCTTGATCCATGGGTTATAAAATGGATGTTGTGTTAACAGGCATGAAAACAACATTAATTTTGTGTATCTCCATCACAGCTCCTGGGTGAGCAGGTGCATTGTCAATAAGCAGTAATATTTTGAAAGAAATCTTTTTTGTCTGAGCCGTAGGTCTCAACAGTGGGCTTAAAATATTCAGTAAACCATGTTGTCAACTGATGTGCTGACATCCAGGCTTTGTTGTTCCATTTACAGAGCATGGGCAGAAAGCAGATTTTTAGAATGGTAAATGAGCATTGGTGGGACTTCCCTGCTGGCACAGTGGTTAAGAATCTGCCTGCCAATGCAGATGACACGAGTTCGAGCCCTGGTCTGGGAAGATCCCACATGCCGTGGAGCAGCTAAGCCCGTGTGCCACAACTACTGAGCCTGCACTCTAGAGCCCGCGCGCTGCAACTACTGAGCCCATGTGCCAACACTACTGAAGTCCACATGCCTAGAACCCATGCTCCGCAACAAGAGAAGCCACAGCAATGAGAAGCCCATGCACCACAACAAAGAACAGCCCCCACTCGAACGCAACTAGAGAAAGCCCATGTACTGCAACGAAGACCCAACATGGCCAAAAATAAAAGAAATAATTAAAAATTTTTAAAAATAATGAACATTGGCTTCAACTTAAAGTTACCAGCTGCATTAGCCCCTAACAAGAGCGTCATCCAATCTTTTGAAGCTCTGAAGCCAGACACTGACTTCTCCTCTCTACCTATGAAGTCCTAGACAGTGTTTTCTTCCAATATAAGGTTGTTCCATCTACACTGAAAGTCTGTTGTTTAGTGTAGTCACCCTCATTCATTATCTTAACCAGATCCTCTGGATAATTTGCAGCAGCTTCTCCATCAGTAATTGCTGCTTCACCTTGCCCTTTTATGTTGTAAAGATGGCTTCTTTCCTTCAATCTCATGAACCAACCTCTGCTAGGTTCAAACTTTTCTTTTGCAGCTTCCACACCTCTCTCAGCCTTCATAGAATTAAAACAGAGTTAGGGCCTTGCTCTGGATGGCTTCTGGAATGCTGTGGATGGTTTGATCTTCTATCCAGACCACTAAAAGTTTCTTTACATCAGTAATAAGGCTGTTTTGCTTTCTTATCGTTCATGTGTTCACTGCAGTAGCACTTTTAATTTCTTTCAAGAACTTTTTCTTCACATTCAAAACTTGGGTGACTGATGCAAGAGGCCTACATAGCTTTTGGCCTATCTCTGCTTTTGATGGGCCTTCCTCACAAAGCTTAATAATTTCTAGCTTTTGATCTAAAGTGAGAGACTTCTAACTTGAACACTTAGAGGCCATCATAGGGTTATTAATTGGCCTAATTTTAATACTGTTGTGTCTCAGGGAATAGAGAGGCCTGGGGAGAGGGAGAAAGACAGGGGAATGGCCCATAGATGCAGCAGTCTGAACACACACATTTATGGATTAAGTTCAAGATCCTACATGGGTGCCATTCACGGTACCCTAAAACAATTTAACAGTAACATCAAAGGTCACTGATAACAGATCACCATAACAAATATAATAATAATGAAAATTTGAAATATGACAAGAATTATCAAAATGTGACACAGAGACATGAAGTGAGCAAATGCTATTGGAAAATGGAACCTACAGACTTTCTCAACACAGAGTTGCCACAAACCTTCAATCTGTCAAAAACTCAGTATCTGTGAAGCACAACAAAGTGAAGTGCAATAAAAAGAGGTATGCCTGTTTTATTTATTTAGTCATTTGGGCTACATTAATCCATTTCATCCCAGAAAAACATATGATAAATTAAGGTGCATAAAATATCAACATTGAAAATTACAAAAGTGAAGCTAAAAATCTTTGAATTAAAAACAGCATATGAAATCTACATGTTTTTTATAGAATATATAAAAGTTAATACTAAAGGTGTGACCTTTCATGAGTACTTAATACATTTCATAGCACTAGATGGAATACTATTTGGTTATAAAGTTGTTGCTTCCTACCAAATTAATGAATGAATATTACCTGGTATATATTTAAGAGGCAGCTCTGTGTCATGGAGAAAAAGCAGGCTTGGAAAGCAAACACATCAGTGCTGGATGTGACATTCTCTAGCTGTAGGGTAAAAGGAAAATTTCTTTATCCCTAATGAGGTTATTGTGAGAATTAAACGAGGTAATGTGTGCAAAAACATTTGGTTCAGAGTTGGCTTTCAGTAATCAATAGTGCCTCTCCTTTTTGCAATTCTCTTTCCTTACTCCATATAGATATCTGTTCCATATTTTAGGTATTCACAGCTGACCCAAACAGTTGGTGATTCTGGCAGCTACCTAGGTTTTTAGAACACAGTCTTGCACTCCTCAGTGAATGTCACAATCCATGCGTGCACCTAGCCATATCTGTCAAGATAAACATTTTTTCAGAACATATATGTTTGCTCACTAGACAAATAAAAAGATACAACAACATGGATGGAGCTAGAAGGTATTATGCTAAGTGAAATAAGTCAGACAGAGAAACACAAGTACTGTACATGTGGAATCTAAAAAACAAAACGAACAAATATAACAAAACAGAAACAGACTCACAGAGAACTGGTGGTTGTCGGGGGAAAGGGGTGACAGGATGGGCAAAATGCGTGAAGAGAATTAAGAAGTATAAACTACCAGTTATAAAACAAGGAAGTCACAGGTATGTAATGTACAGCACAGGGAATACAGTCAATAACACTGTAATAACTTTGGTGCATAATGTATAAAAATATCAAATCACTATGTTATATACCTGAAAATACTACAATACTGTAATTCAACTATACTTCAATTTTTAGAAAAAAGAAATTTAGCATTGAGATAGTAATATTATCTAATATATAATACATATTAAAATTTTTCCTTTTCCAAAAAAAAAGATATGAAGACCAACTTGCCAGTAGTTTTTTGAATTAATGCTTTGATTTCTGTCACTTTTATTTTTTCTAAACTGTTAATTCATTTATTTAAAAAATTCTATATTTTTTAAATAAAAATGAGATGAAAAAATAAAATGAGAAAAAAATAAAATATTGTGATTTTAATAATTTCTAGAAAATATCTTCATATAATTTAAATTTTTTTTCAAGCTGTTATGAAAGTATACATAAGTAAAATGTATTGAGCAATTCAGTTGTCAATTAAAATTATTTTTGAATTCAATATTTGCCTTAAACTAAAATATAAGTAATCTATTACAGAAAGGTAGGTAAAGTTTCAAGTAAACCAATCTAAAAGAAAGTAACACTCAGATCCAGAAATACAGTGAACTCCAGGTCAGTCTTATTTATTTACTACAAAAGTTTCTGGCTAGAACACTGAATTCAGAATAACTTTGTGGATGAAGTTCTCAGTGTCTGCTTATTTAAAAAAAATAATGATAGATTTCTTCTGATCTTTCAGAGCCCCAATCATTTTTGCCCCAGCAATATTCTTCTAGTCTTTAAAATACTCCATGGAATGTAGAATAAGGTTAAAGGCAGCATTCTGTCTTTGAGGCCTTCCTTGGGCAGAATAAGAAATATAAAAATGTTAGTTTTATATACTAAGGCCTGAAGAAAGCCTAACAGCCAAAACATCACCTTTAACATGGTTTCTATTTCTGAGTAGTTTATCAACGAACCCCTCTTTTATTCTTTGGCCTAAAAACTGACTTTTGATTCTCTCTCAGGATTTTAAATGTATTCTGGCTCTTTTGGGCCTCATTAGAAAGTCTCCCAATATTACTAACTTTTTTCCTCCTCATTGTACAACAGAAAATGAATTCTTGGTCAAGTTGCAGAAGAAACAGCACAATTGGCTATTTTATATACGTTTGAAATTTAAGAATCACTTTTTAGGGTATGTGTATTTTCAAATCATTAACTTAAAAAAGAGTAGTCTTTCTCATTAAATAATAGGCTTGGTCATAACTATATACTCATTAATTCACAACATGCCCTAAACCTGGGATTGTTGTAAAACAGAATGCACAGGCTGCAGTTGGTTTAAAAGCATAAACTTTAAGCTTTATGATTTCCACATTCTGCTTCCTACCAAGATCCAAAACAAAACTTGGTTCAACGATCAAGAGTCTAATGACAAGGAACTTCAGATACTTGAGGGATTCCAAACTGTTGTGCCTTCATTTTTATCACTATTCTACCTGTATTATGGCCTAAAAATAGTTGAAAAGAATGAGTGATTAAGTTGCCATGAAGGTTCAAAACATTTCATTTTTAACATGTCTTACTTCACTGACTCCATTGTTTTGACTTTGGATTTGGGCATCAATTTGTTTATCTGTTGGTTCATTGGTTAATTAATTGGTTGATTGGTGGGTTGATTTCATCCAACCCAAATTATCCATCCATTCATCCCATATACCCAAGAAATATGTAAGAAAAAAATTGATAGTCACTTATTTTTAATACTTGACTTGGGTATTGTATTAACACTTAATATTATATACAGACTCCAATCCAAAACCTTGGATGTGTTCAGAATCTGACGTTTAACATATAGGAGCACTGACTGGGAAACTACTCATTTTCTCCTAAAATATTTTATCACCATGTGTTGGGTAACCAGGACTTTTAAATTTATTTACAACAAAGTGAATATTACTAACTACATGTTTATCTTGGGGATCCCATTTTGACACTATTTATGCATTACACTGTGACAATCTGGAAAAAAATGTTGGTTAAAAAATTTAGAAATCCAGATCACAATTCAAGAGCTAGCCAGGTTGTATCAGTCAGAGTGCAGTCAGCAAACAGAAATCACACTGGTTATTTGAAAAGAGAAAATTTATATGAAGAACTGTCAACTACCAACAAATGGTCCTGGAACTACTGGATAACCATATACAAAAAAAACCCCAAAAACTTTGATTCACACCTCATACCACATACAAATATTAAAAATAAAATGGATCACAGACCTAAATACAAAACCTAAAACTACCAAAATTCTAGAAGAAAACACAGGAAAAAATATTTGTGACATTGGGTTAGGCAAAGATTTCTTAGCTACAAAAACATAATCCATAAAAGAAAAAACTGTTAAACTGGACTTCATGAAAGTTAAAGATTTCTACTCTTCAAAAGATACTGTTAAAAGAATGAAAATAAATGCCACAAACTAGGAGAAAATATTTGCAAATTATATATCTTATAAAGGACTTGTACCCAGAATAAACAAGTCAAAAATCAAAACTTACTAATAAATTTTAAAAATCCAATTTGAAAAATAGGCAAAAGATTTGAATAATCACCTTTACCAAAGAAAATATACGAATGGCAAACAAGAACATGCAAAGGAAATTCTCCAAGGTGATGAATATGTTTATCATCTTGATTGTAATGATGGTTTCACCAATTATTAGGGAAATGCAAATGAAAACCACAATGATACTATTAAAGTGTCTAAGATTAAAAAGACTGGCCATGCGAAGTATTGCTGAGGATGTGGACCTAGAACAGTCACACACCCGTGGTGGGTATAAATAACAGCATAACTTTTTTTTAAAAAGGTTTGGCAGTTTCTTAGAAAGTTAAACACACACCTATCATATAGTTTAGGCATTCCACTCTTAGGTATTTACTCAAGAGAAATCAAAGTATATGTCATACAAAGTGTTGATACAAAGGTTCAGAGCGGCTTTATTTTAATTGACAAAAACTGGAAATGATTCAAATATCCATCAATAAGTGAATGGGTACACAAATTGTGATATATCCATATACTATAATACTACTTAGGAATAAAAACGACTGAACTATTGATGCAGTCAACAACATGGATGATTTGCAAATGATTATACTGAGTGAAAGAAGCCAATCCAAAAAAAAAAAAAGAGTATGTACTGGGTGATCAAATTTATATAAAATTTAGAAGATACCTGGGTATATGAGAGCAGGAGGGAGACAGAAGGCCAGGAGGGAGAAATTATTTAAAAAGTGATAGGAGGGAACTGTTTGGGGTATTAGATGTGTTCATTTTCTTGATTGTGATGGCACTGACCTATCTAACAGGGCAAAGAGATCATGTCTGGAATTCTCTGGGCACTTCTTAGTACTTCCATGTCCAATGGTAAAAATGAAAAACTACAACCAACTAAAAAAGAGCAGGATTCAGACCCATCACAAATTAAAGTTTGGGTGGGTCACCTTGCCAAGTAAAGGACTGACCAGCTGAAGCCCTGGCTGAGGGAAGGCAAAGGAAACAGGAAATGGTTAATCGAAGAAGGAATTTTTAAACATCAACTATGGTCTCATGACCAGCTATAGACATTAAGACAGTATCAGTCATGCACATTTTCTTTCTTGCTTGTTCTGCACGTGCACAATACAAACACACACACACCCCTCCAAAGAGTAATTGGTAATTTGGGATTAATCACTTTAGCTTCTTGGTCTAGTGGAATGAGAAGCCCAACATATTCAGGTGACATTCTAATTCAATGGGACCATGTGGGTCCCCAGGTGGAAACATTCCTTCCTTGGGAAGCAGCAATGACTTGTGTTTGTAAAAGAGATTAGGACACAGACATGCAAAGAGGAAAGACTATGTGAAGACATAGGAGAAAGAGGGCTTTTTACAAGCTAAGGAAAAAGACCTCAGAAGAAACCAACCCAGCTGACTCCTTGATCTTGGGCTCTAGCCTGTAGAACTATAAGGAAATAAATTTCTGTTGTTTAACTCACTAGATCTGTAGTACTTTGTTATGATAGCTCTAGCAAATTAATACAATGTACTTCTACCTATATCTCAGATCAGGCAAATGGACAGCTTGAAATCCTGCCCACTGAGAGGATTGCCCTTCATTAAATATTCCTGTAGGTCCAAACATTCTAATTACCTCGCCTCTGCTACCCATTATAGTAAATGTGCCCAACTTGCTTTTGGAAATTAAGTGCTATTATTTGGCCTACAGAGGAAGTCACCACAGAGCTATTCAAAGATACAGGTGCTTCCCTCCCTAGTTTACTTCTCCAAGCCTTATAAAGTGAGAGTCCTCTGGGCTGGCTCAGGTGATGTTGTTAGGAATGGTTGGCTATGTATGACATACATGATAAACCTACTCAACATTCGTATCTCCATAAGCCTTTGACTTCTACTATTCCAAAGAATTTCTGGCATCTCTTCCTCATTGAATTTAAATTTCAGTCAACCAAACTAGTAAACTGTTAAGAGTCTTCCAGCTACACAAGCTAATGCATTAAATTCAGAATCTTTAGTAAGTACACCATATCCATAAATGTGGTCCAACCCAATGTTCTATTCCACCCTCCTTGTTCCAACACCCTTAGATTTCATTCCTTCATGTATTCCCCAGACTTCTGCCAATATAAATTAGCAGAATTTTACAATTCTCTTGGCATATAAACTATTTCTTCCTGGATGAGACTGTACTTTGGAGCATAGTGAGCTACGTATGACCCAGTAATGAGTCTACAGAGAATAGCTGGGGTGAGTCTTGAGGAGAATGGGCATCCCCTTACACGGTGATGCCCTGAGTAAGGTTATTACAGCACTTGCAAGCCAGGGAAGACCAATGTTCCCACAGGCAAGCTGTTTTCATTGGCAACGCCTCCATTCCAAGTTTCAGAGTCCAACATCTTCCAATGGATGCCCTGATTTTCATGATTTGGTGAGCCTGTGAGTTTACCTTATAACTTTGTAATCGTTACAATTAAATTTTGTGTTTACTTTCCAGCAATATTGGTATTGTTTCTATAAGAAATAAGAGATTTAAGGCTATCATAGAAGTTCACAGTTTCTCTGACCATAGCTCAAACTAAGAATTAAAAACCTGTGCTTCTGAATTTTCTTTCTGTAAATGTTCCAGTTCATTCAGAAGAATCTTACCCACACTAAGGTTCTTTTAGTCATTAATACAGCCATGATGGTCAACTGTGGTAACCACTTAGGCTCCCAAGGCACTTCTTTCCGAAGGTACTTCATCACAACCAACTATAGGCAATAATTTTATTAACTGTGATGCCACCACATGCCATGGATTACGAGTATTTCATATTCTATGGCACAGAGCTCAGAATTTCATTCAAGTCCAAGGACATGCCCCAAATCCCATCTTTGTAAACCAATTCCCAAATCCCATCTTTGTAAAATATGCTGATAATTATTCTACTTTATTTAGACTTTATTTAGTATATATCCAAATTATTTCCTAATCTGTAAAACGTGCTTGGTACGAGCAATTGTGCAAGGAAGGATGACCAATAATAAATTGCAAAAAATATTTTAAAATATGATAAACTCTCATATGAATCGCTGAAAAAGTGTCTTTCGTATTTTGTAGTAAATCTACTATAGTGGTTGACAACATTTAGGTAATAAATCTAATGCTTATTTCAAACCAACAATTGTATGATGCCTCTCAAGGAATTTGTACATAGCTAAGAGACAGACTGACTCATTTCCAATTTTAGAAGTACTAAGGGCACATTATAGACACTGAACTAAATTCCCTAGCAAAGAGAGAAAGTTTTCATTTCAACTTTGATTTTGCATGAATTCTTTTGAATGCCCTAAATTTATAGCTGTTTGGGGAAAAATAAAAGGACCTATAATCTTTTCCCTAGGTATCGCAATACAAGTTTTTATTTTTATTTTCCTCCTCTGTAATTCCTTGTGGTAGGTGGGGAGATGAAAGGGAATTATCTAGAATTCAATTTTTATTAAACAATAAGTTTGCAAAGCATCAGTATAGCAAAAACTAGAAATACATCTCTTAAGCTCAAAGTGAGGTTGCAAGACAGATGAATGCTTTCTGAATTTAAACAATGTTCATAAGGAAGGCTGAACTCTTACCAATGTGTACAATTTGTGCAAGGTCCTATATATTGGGTAGTTCCAATTGGTTAAGTGTTGTAAATGTTATAGTGTCAACAAAACGTTTCATAGAATATGACTTAGCCATTTAAATGAGTAATGATTAACTGAGTTGCACATTTTTCTTTGCTCTGACTCAATTCTCCCATAACTACAATATAGGCTGAGAATTACTGTTTTACCCCTGTCTGTATTGACCTTAATCAAAAAGTTGTACTATTTCTTCAAAGACTTATTTGAGAAATTATCAGTTGAGAAGTCAAATGACAATTAGAATTATTATTTAATAATAAGCTTCAGAGTGGACAAATTTTCTATCAATTTATCATGTGAGATTGGAAAAACTCAAACAATGATTGCAATTAAAGTTGAAATTTGATACTCCTTAATTAAAATCAATCTACTCTTGTACTTTTTCCTTTTTGTTGCATTCACCGTTTATATGATTTTTCTTAGTGATTCTTCCATATACTCTAAAAGGTTAGGTAAGGGCTTCCCTGGGGGCGCAGTGGTTGAGAGTCCGCCTGCCAATGCAGGGGACACGGGTTCATGCCCTGGTCCGGGAAGATCCCACATGCCGCGGAACAGCTGGGCCTGTGACCCATGGCCGCTGAGCCTGCGCGTCCGAAGCCTGTGCTCCGCAACGGGAGAGGCCACAGCACTGAGAGGCCTGCGTACGGCAAAAAAAAAAAAAAAGTTAGGTAAAAATTCAATTAAAATGAGTATTTGTGTGAATTATAATCCTTTAATTCTTTCATATACTTAGAAGGGGCTTTTAAAGATTCCTGACAGAGAATTATTATTCAGCAGTTAAAACGACCATGTAGGGCTGCACTGGTGGTGCAGTGGTTAAGAATCCACCTACAAATGCAGGGGACATGGGTTTGATCCCTGGTCCGAGAAGATCCCACATGCCGCGGAGCAAAGCCCGTGTGCCACAACTACTGAGGCTGTGCTCTAGAGCCCGTGAGCCACAACTACTGAGCCCATGTGCCACAACTACTGAAGCCCACACACCTAGAGCCTGAGCTCCACAACAAGAGAAGCTCCTGCTCACCACAACTAGAGAAGGCCCTCACGCAGCAACAAAGATCCAATGCAGCCAAAACTAAATAAATAAAATATAAATTTATAAAATAAATAAATAAGTGTACTTTTTAAAAAATGACAATGTATTTCACATTTAAATACTGTCACCCATTGAACAGGGTTAAATAACTAAAATAAAAAATAATTTATGATATTCTTAAAATATTTATACATCTGTATAGCACTCTTACAAAGAATATACAGTTCATTCTCATTCTTATGAAGAAGAGTGTGTTTTTGAAAACTGAAAGCAACTATTGTTTATGGATAACTCATTTTAAAATTGGAATCATACTAGGATACTCCAAAAGTCCAAAACTAAACTTTTTAACATATTAAAATACTAGATATAAAAGGTGTGTAACATGACTTACAACAAAAAATTAACTTACATTTCAGTTATAACAATAGTAAAAATCCAAGAATTGGCAAACCTCTGTAAAACTTTTTAAACTTAGATGTGAATGTTTCTACTTGTAGTATGAGTCAGTAAAACCCCTGTCCTGAGGGTCTAATTGAGTCTATGGTCACTGGCCCACGAAGAACCAGACTGACCACAAGATCCTGTGCTTGATTTGCCTTGGTTCATGATTACTATCACAGGAGTAAAAATTGAGCTGGCCATAGAAATAGAATTTCAATTTATGAGATGATTTCAAAGATAAAAGGATCAATTGTTTCCCAATCTTTCCCCTACTGATTATCTGAAATTCCACAATTAAAAACCTACTTAATAGGTTATTGTGAGAATTAAATGAGTTAACATCTATAAAACACACAGAACAGTGAGTGAGTGCTTGTTAAATAAAACAATTTTCATTCCTTTGACCTACACTGTGTTTTAAGAAATACGGCATTTGGGCTTCCCCGGTGGCGCAGTGGTTGAGAGTCCACCTGCCGATGCAGGGGACGCGGGTTCGTGCCCTGGTCCGGGAAGATCCCATATGCCCTAGAGCAGCTGGGCCCGTGAGCCATGGCCGCTGAGCCTGCGCGTCCGGAGCCTGTGCTCCGCAACGAGAGAAGCCACAGCAGTGGGAAGCCCGCGTACCGCAAAAAAAAAAAAAAAGAAATACGGCATATGAGCCACTTTCACCTCAGGAGTTAGTTTCTTTCAATCCCATCCCTAGAGCAAAAATTACCAGGGTAAAATCAGAGAAGACAAGAAAGAACTGGGTATCTTCAAGGAGGAATAAGGGTGTGGGAAGAGAAAACAACTATGAAAGTAAAAGATCGTCTTCAGAACAAAGACGATCCGTTGCTAAAATACAAGCTACAAACATCCCTTACTTAATAACTTTGCCCAGTGTCAGCTTGCCTTCCATGCAGTTAGGAGAGCATGCAGAACCACAAATCCAAGAGTGTGTTTAAGTTCAAAGGCTTAAAGAAAAAACAAAATGTTCGTATATATTTGATTACGTTTGAGTGCCCAGTGTGGGTTATGTTAATATCAACTTTCTTTTGATCATCAAAGACCCTTCTCCTCACATACTTGGACATAAGGCAGAGCAAATTGTCACTTACTTAAGATTACGGTTAATATGTTTGTACAGTCATAATATCATATATGGTAAACATAGTTCCAATGCACATGAAATTTCTTTCCATGAAATTAAATATAATATTTCACACCTACATAGGCAACAAAAGCAAAAATAAACAAATGGGACCACATGAAACTAAGAAGCTTCTCTACACAAGCAACAAAATGAAAGGCAACCTACAGTAAGGGAGAAAATATTTGCAAACCATATGTCTGATAAGCGGTTAATACCCAAACTATATAAAGAACTCATATAACTCAGTATCAAAAAAACTAATAACCCAATTAAAAAACTGGCAAAGGACTTGAACAGACTTTTTTCCAAAGAAGACAAACAAATGGACAACAGGTACAGTCAGCCCTCTGTATCCACAGGTTCCACATTCGAATTGTAACTCAATCTGAAGTTGGCCGAATCTGAGGATGGGGAACCTACGGATACAGAGGTCTGACTGTACCACACCATTTTACATAAGGGACTTGAGCATCCTTGGATTTTGGTATCCGTGGGGCGTACTGGCACCAGTTCCCCAAGGATACCAAGAAACGGCTGTACCTAAAAAGGTGCTCCACATCACTAATCATCAGGGAAATGCAAATCAAAACCACAAGGAGATATCACCTGCAACTTGTTAGGATGGCTATTATCAAAAAGACAAGAAATAACAAGTGATGGCAAGGATATGGAGAAAAGAGAACCCTCGTGCACGGTTGGTGGGAACGTAAATTGGTGCAGCCACTATGGAAAACAGTACAGAGGTTCCTCCAAAAATCAAAACTAGAACTACCATATGATCCAGCAATTCTACTTCATGTTATATATCCAAAGTAAATGAAAACACTAACTCAAAAACATATATATGCACTCCCCACGTTTATTGCAGTATTATTCACAATAGCCACGGTATGGAAACAACCTAAGTATCCACCAATGGATGAAGGTTTAAAGAAAATGTGGTGTGTGTGTATATATATATATATATATATATATATATATATATATATACATATATTCCCCCCCCAATGGAGTATTACTCAGCATAAAAAGGAAGAAAATCCTGCCAATTATAACAACATGGATGAAACTTGAGGCCATTATGCTAGGTGAAATAAGGCAGCCACAGAAAGACAAAGACTGTATGATCTCACTTATATATGTGGAATCCGAAAAAGCCAAACTCATAGAACGAGAGAGTACAACAGTGGTTGCCAGGGGATGGGGGTGAGGGAATCGGGGGCATGTTGGTCAAAGGATATAAACTTGCAGTTATAAAATGGATAAGTTCTGGGGAATCTAATATACAGCGTATTTATTACAGTTAATAATACTGTATTGTACCTTTTTCCCAGTCGCAACCTTCAGAACCAATCAGTCAGTTACCCTGGGCCTCCGGCACGAGCCGACACCATTTTTGGAGCTTAACTCCTTACTGCCAATCAACCGTGAGCTCCCAGATTCGTCAGAATTATTCCACCCAGGTGGAGGCCGCCATCCACCTCCCGGTCAACATGCATCGAGGGGCCCCCTACACCTACCTCTCTCTCTGGGCTTCCATTTCGACCGCGACGACGACGACGTGTCTGTGGAGAGCACGGAGCCACTTCTTCCACAAATCGGCGGAGGGGACGTGCGAAGTCGCCCAGCGTCTTCTGAAAATGCAACACCAGTGCGGAAGCCACGCCCTATTCCAGGACGCGCGGAAGCCATCTCAAGATGAGCGCGGTAAAACCCGGGACGCTAGGGAAGCCGCCATTCTCACCGAGAGGACCCTGGACCAGGCCCTTCTGAATCTACGTGCCCTGGCTTTGTGCCTGCCAGAGCCAGAGACTTCCCGAAGAGCCGCTTACTAGGTGAGCAGGAGAAACTCAAGAAGATGGCGACCACCTGAGCAACCTCCGCAGGCTGCGTGGTCCCCAGGCGGGGCTGGGCGTCTATCTCTAACAGAGGCTCACTCTCGAGCACGACTAGGGCCTGTGGCCTTTGGAAAGCTCCTCTGGTGTCAGAGTTTCTGCCTGAAGCCCCTCTCTGCAGCCACTGGGCAGCTTTTTAACCACGCGAGAGCGCTCTCCCAAGCCTTGGGCCAAATGGAAACAATGAAACTTCTTGCAGAAAAACAAAAAACACTGTACTGTATGCTTGAAGTTTAAGAGAATATGCCTTCAGAGTTCTCACCACACACACAAAAAAGGGGTAACTACGTGAGGTTATAGATATGTTAAATAACTTGATTGTGGTAATTTTTTCACAGTGTATATTAAATTATCACATTGTAGATCTTAAATATATGTAATTTTTATTTGACAATTATATCTCAATAAAGCTGGAAAAAACCTCGACATAAAAAGGGGTGTTTTTTTGTTAAGAAATTCAAATACTGAAATAATTATGAATGTAGATTTAATTTCTAAATATGTAAAATGGGAAGCAAGAGTGTGTTTATAAATTATATCTACATGATACCATAGCAACTGAACACAATATGAAATATTCAGTTCATTTTGTAGATATTATGTTTTTTCCCCATAGAATGGTCTCTGGTTTTTTTCTCTTAAATGACCTGATATTTTGACAATTTATGAATTCAAAGTGCTGAGATTTTACTGATTTGAGCCTTAACTACTGAGATACACAAATAAATCATAATATTCTCTACCGAGTTTTTGTTTAAATATAAGAATATCCTGACCTGATTCTATGATATCTATACATTTCTCCTTTTGTCCCGTCTTTTCTTTACTTGTTTTAAGTAATCCCCTCAAGCCTCAGTTTCTGGCTCTGAAAAATGAGGCTAACATAAACTACAAAGTTTTCAGGAGGATTAAATGAGAGCATGTATGTAAAGCACCTAGCACAGTGTCTAATACAATAAGGTTTCTTTTCTTCTCACCTCACTTTTCCTTGTCAATTCTAGAACAGTCAGAGTAATAGTGATGGATGAGAAAGTAATGTTTGCTCACATCCTTGGTTTGTTCCCCAATTTAGGCACTGGTTAACAATATACTTGATGTCCAAAGTTTTCTTTATAATATTCTATTGAGAAAATCAAAGTCATTTATTTATTCACTTACCTAAGTGCATAATGCTCCATCTTCATTCTACCAGGGGACACTTTGGGGTAGCACTGCTGTGACCTTTCCTTTGACAGCCACTGTTGTTCCAGGATGGGCTATCTGAACTGAAAGTCTAGCTTCAGAACTAGAGAGAAGAATGTGACAGCTTCACAGAATGTCAGATTTAACTTAAACCCTGACAGAAGGATAAATGGTAAGAATTAAGGGGATTTCGGCAGAATAGACACGTGAATTACTAATTTGTCTACTAAGGGAGGGTCGGATTGGACATTAGGCCACTGCTGTTGCTATTCTTGTTATCGTTGCAGGACAGAGGTTAGGAACCGAAAAGCATCTTCTTCTGATTCCGTGAGGACACTCTGTCCTGAAATTTTTTAACTGATTCATAAGTGTTCGGAAGTTGAAGAGAAGGTTACTGATGAGGGTCCAGGCCAAAGCTTAGAGATTAGCTAAGTTGATGTGAGTGGAGAACCACTAATTATCTTGGTTTTTTGAAAGTTGGTCAAGTATATGGGAATGTGAGGAAAACAGTTTACAAACTAAACCTGATTGTGAAACCCCTGTGGTCATAACAATGCTCATGAAATCCCTGAAGGCATAAATAAATACCTTTCAGAGGGACACTGCCCATAACTTTCCTTTAAGTCTCTGAATTGTGAATTTCAAAAAGAATAAACAATATGGTTTCACTGAAGCCTAGCGTTCATCAAAGATAACCACAACAGTTCTGAGATATTTAATCATTTATGTTTAAATCCAATCTTGACATTGTAGTTTAGAGAAAGTTGTAAAAAGGCAGAAAGATGTTCCCAAGTCCAATATAATTATAATTTGAGGAACTTTCACACAAAGTAATTTCAATTTAAATTTTAAAACAGTTTCCAAACCTCAAGAAACTGCTAGTTACCCCTAGGGAGTAAAACTCAAATGACTGGGAGCCTGCTTTTTACCATATAGCTCTGTGCAACTTTTAATTTTTTAAGAGCATGTGCATGTGTGCTTGTGTTTTTTTAATTGATTAATTAAAATTGTTAAACAGTGTATCAAGTCTGAACATGAATTTCCAAAACTGCGTTAAGCACACATGATTAGAAAATGCCAATATTCCTCAAAACTATGATGTAGGCAATTAAGAAACGTCTTGAAAAGAAAAATTTTACTTGATAACTTCAACAAGTTAAAAATTTTATAATACATTGAAACAGAACCATCATTAGCTGTGGAAAAAATTATCCTTAATCTCTATAAATAAATGTAAATTGTAGTTACTGATAAGGAACTGATTAGCCGTGAATTGGCTCAAGCCCTCACTCTCCTGTTACTATTCTAACAGTTCGCCTAAATTTCTTAGCCTCAGTTCCAATCACTACTTTTGAATAACTCCATTACCCAGTCAATACCTATGATACACTTGCCTGATGTTACTGATAGTATTGTTTTATTAAACATTTTATCATGATGCAGCTCAAAAGTCTCCACTAAAATATCATGTTGATTTTCTAAAGTGCCTTTAAAAGTGAACTCTGAAGTTCATAGGAGAAATAAGAAACGAAGAAAAAAACTATTCCTTTAGCTTTTTCTTAACTTGGATGCATAATTATGGAGGTAAAGCACGCCAAGAGTCACATTCATGTACAGTGTTTTTCTCTCTACCCTTCTGTCTTTTATGGACCTGAATGAAGAATCAAAAGAGATTAGGTCAAGGTTTTTATTGATGTTAAACCCAAAGAGGTTCATTAATCTTATGTAAACAGACAGACAAGTATATGTACCTCTTTATAGACTTAAATAGTGTAACTATTATGCTTTTATATTTTAAGGTGTCATTTTAAACATTGCTTCCTCAAGTAAGCCTTGCCTGACCACCCAATCTAAAGTAAGCCCCATTACCTGGCATTATTTATCATAGCACTTATAGCTATATGATATTTTCTTTTATTTATTGACTATCTCGCTCCTTTAAAATGTAGATTCCATAATCAAAACTAAAATCAATAGGACCAAGAACAGTGCCAAGCATGTAAGCTCTCAATAAGTATTTACTGGATGAAAGAATAAGCTTACATTTTTCTAAAAGACATTTCTATGAACTTGAACATATATTGGATGATGTGGTAATCAATTTGAATTAAATGTTTAAGAAGCATTATTTAAATTCCAATTATTTCTAGAATTATATGAACACTCTCCAACCAGTCTCTCCTCCCTTTCTTATTTCAGTGTAACATATTCTTTTTCACCGGTTTTATTGAGATATAATTGACACATGGCACTGCATAGGTTTAGGTGTACAGCATAATGACTTGACTTACATACATCATGAAATGATTATCACAGTAAGTTTAGTCAACATCCATCATCTCATATAGGTATAAAATTAAAGAAATAGAAAAAACAATTTTCCTTGTGATGAGAACTCTTAGGATTTACTCTCTTAAATTTCATATATAACATAGAGCAGTGTTCATTATATTTATCATGTTGTATATTACATCCCTTATTTACTTACTTATTTATCCTATAACTGGGAATTTGTAACTTTTGCCTGCCTCCATCCAATTCCCCCACCTCTGGTAAACACAAATCTGATCTCTTTTTTTTATGAGTTTGTTTGTTTTTGAAGTATGATTAACCTACAACACTATGTTAGTTCCTGTTATACAACACAGTGATTCAATATTTCTATACGTTTCAAAGTGATCACCATGATAAGTCTAGTTACAATAACAATGTAAGATTCTTAAATGTGGCAAACTACAGACATTTTGGGGAGGACTCTATTTCAATAGTTGAACATATACTAAACAACTAAAATTTAAGTGGCCTTCAAAAGGGAATTACTGAGAGGGACTTTGTTTCCAAATGTACTCTAAGCCATGGTGACACCTACTTATTCCTTCCACCAACATCAGAATCGCTGCCTTACCTTGCTATTCTTCACTCTCTGTACTGTTTCCTTGGCAAAGTCCACATATTTTATTACTTTAATTCAATCTCAAATCTACTGATGCTCTCACAAATAGAATCACACTCATGTCTGCCTTTACAGCTATCTAGCCTTGCAAACTCAACACTTATGAAATGACTCAGTCATTTTTCCTCCCCATACTGCTTTCTTCTTCTAGCCACTAAGGTCACTCAATTCACTAAGACTTAAACCTTTTGAGTCAAAAAATCTATACGTTGTTTGTTTTTAAATGTCTCTGAACATGTCTTCCCTTCTCCATTCCCAATTTCAGGTTCCATCATTGTCTCAGATTATTGCCACAGTTTCCAACGGGCTTTCCTATGTCCATATTATGCCCACTTTGACCCACTTGAATACTGATGATAGTGAACCATTCTTTAAGTATTACTTTCCTTACTTTGTTTATCTGGTCCATTTTGCCTCGTGAACACCCCTCTCCATTTTCACTACAACCACCTTAGGCCAAAACCATCTTTATCTCTTAATTCAACTATTACCTCAGCTTCATAAGTGGTTCCCTCACTCTTGCCTTCCTCCAATCCATACTACTGTCAGAATCACTTTTTTAAAATGTAAATTAAAACATGCCACTCCATTGCTTAAAATCATTCAGTGGCTTTTCACCATACTTAGGTCAAAGACCAAAACCCTAGAATATCTTTTGCACCATCTGGTCTGCCTCCCTCTCAAACTGCATTTTAGACCATCTCGTCTTATTTTCTGTATATTTCTGAAGTCTAGTCACACTGATCTTGAAGTGCCTCAAACATGGCAGGTTTTCTCCTGCCTGTGTGTATTGACATGTGTTGTCTCTTCTGACTCTAAAGTTCTGCCTACCCACCCGCTCCTGTTTATTCAATCATCTCACTCCTCCTTTGGTTCAACTCAAACACTACTTCTTAAGGCAAGCTCCCTAATACTGCCTTCCATCCCAGACTAGTTCTACTTACTCATGATAGATACCATGTACTTCCCCTTTGTAGAACTAATCAAAGCCATAATTAAAGAGTCAATTCTGTAATTAGTTATTTAAACTCTAGCTTCCCTGCTAGAATACAATTTCATGAGGTTGGGCAATAATTAGATTTGGTTCACCATTGTTCTCCCAGTGCTTGGCACAGTACTTTGCACACAGTAGATGCTCAATAAATATTTGTTGAATATAACAAGAAAGTTGCAGTAACTATCCATGGTTTCCATCATCATGTCTAGCTCTAATGTTTCAAGAACATAAATAATCTGGCCTTATCCTACCTATCCACAAATATTAATCACTATTACCAAATATGAAGCTCTTCTCCCTTCTCACTCTCAAAAACATGCTCTGTTCATTCATGCGTCCAGGTCATCATCAATCATTTTGTTTTTCTGGCCCAGAATGCTCTCCCCACTATCTGTCTTAATTCTACAACTCTTTCAAAGTGCAAATTCAAAGCTACAAATATTACTCTCTCTACTAATCCTTCCTTAGCTATTCATACTGATTTATCTTTACTATATATTCCTATAATATTATTAATAGGTATTCCACAATTCAATGTTATCTTACATTATTCACTATTTTTTAATATTTATTAATCTAGTCTCCTCAACCAAATCTTATGTTTCTTAAAGTTAGCATCATTTCTTATACTTTTACTTTAGCATCATTTCTTATACTTTTTCTAAGCCCTCTTCCGAAGCTTTCCATTTCTACATTTCCCAAGCCTACCCTCCCAAAAATATAAGTAGCCCCTTGCACTGTGTACTCTTATAAGCTACTTAGTAAATACTTTCTGGTTAATAGATTTTTCTATTGGTCCAGAAGTTCTTGATTGATTTCCTCATATTTAGCTCTATCTTTAACATAGTAAACAATATGGCCACTTACATAGTGGAGACGTCTTTCCTAATTAAAAGCCAAAAGCATGAAAATGGAGCCCAGGTAAAACATGTAATCTGAATTCTCTGCTTTGCTTTATGATAACATCTGTTGACAATATCAGTTCAGATCTGATTTTACCAGATTCCAGAGTCAATCATGATGTTCAAGGCAGATGACTTGAAAAGCCTATTATATCTCCCAGGGTATCATTTAGTGCCTTTTTGCACCAACACAGAATCCACTGTAGCTTCCAAAACTGTGTTCATAGACCAAAATAGTACCTTAATAATCTCTAAGAGTTAATGGGGTTAATCAAATCCTTCACCCAACTCCCAAATCAAGAACATTCTTTCTCAATGATACATAAATAGAAAAGGGCTGCATTTCTTTGATGACTCACATTTTTAACTACCTGGTCTTGTGAATATATTTTCTTGTTGTTTATGCACTTGACAATCTACGATGGTTATTTTCTAAGAACTTTAGAGCCTTATTGGTAGGAACATAATAAGAGCCCAATAAATATCTCATTGATTTGAGCTTCCCATCTTATGTTTGTTATTTTGAATCCATGTTGTGTGAACATATAAAAAGACAAATTTTCAGTGTTTATACCAAATCATAAATTCCAATGTCTGCTCAAAAATATAATCAGTGATTTAAAATCTCCATGTAACTCTTGAATTGCATGTTAGATACTTAGAGGGGTTAATTTTTAAGTCACAGGGGCACAGTTTAGTAACATAAACCTATCAGTATTCATAATTTCCTAGTATTCAAAGGAAACTAATGGAGCTTTCAAAAATGGTCCTAACTTAGTCAAGAAGGTTAGGCACCAGGGAGACTCTGACTCACATTTATTTCTTCTATCATTAGTTAAAATTGTAAGCATTTCAGACCATTTACAAGGAATGCTTCTATGAAATAGATATTTTAATCAAAGTTAAATAAAAATATTTAAATTACTTACAAAATATTTTTTGTTTCTATGTTCTAGGATTCAGTTCCCATGTGTCCAGTTAACTTGGCCCTATTCCATGAACCACTGACTATTCCCTATATCAAGGATAGGATCTCAAATATATACACAATTCTCTTACAAATGGACTTTAAAATCTAGCTTAGAAGTTGCTTGCCATCATCGCTCATCCCCAAACAAAACAATGGTCTTACTCTGTCTAAGAAGGGTAATCTCTTAACACAGCTGGACAGCTTAAAAAGGGCTCCAGTGTTGGGGGAACCAGTCTGTCTATATGAATCAGTCTTTTAGATCCATAAGGCAACAGCTATCTCAGAAAGATCAATCTCATAATTAAATTTACTCATTTTTTTATCAACCAGTAATCATTGAGCATCTATCTACTATGTGTCCAACCCTGTTCTATGTGCAGGATATTCATCAGTACAAGATAGGTAAGTTCCCTACTCTACAAACCTTATATTCTGAGTTTCTATGCAGGGGGAAAAAAGAGGTGGGCATAATAAACAATAATACCAGTTACAAGGAGGATAAAATAAGAAACCGAAGTAAAATATTTTCAAATTAAATAATGTATACAAAATGCACATTAGGAGCGTACTTCTCTTACACAGTGGACTATACACGTATACTGCATTACTTAACTAGATAGATAAGCTGTACAGATATAGATTCATATCTATGTATTTAATCTGCATAGTCTTTCTAAGACTAAACATCCCATGGTATTCACTGGCCCATAGTGAACAAAGGAAATAGTATCACATTTTCAAAATAATAGATTACTCATAAAAGTAAAATTTTATATGCTTAATAAATAGGCGTTTTTATTATAGATGTTTTATAAGCCAATTACTAAATGTAATTAACAAACAGAATCAGTAAAATGTTCTAAACGAACTTTTAAAATAGTCATCAATTTCACTTGACAATATATGTACATACACTATGCACTCATCTGCCCTGAATTTTAACTATGCAAATTGCAACTAAATTCCGTATATAAATAAATACATAGAAAGCAAATAGTCCAATGACTATAATTACTTATATTCATTATTATTACTTATAATAACAAATTTTACATGTGGCCTATTACTATTTTCAATATGGTTTATACCCTTTCTAAAATGTATTTAGAATCACCTGGTTTTTTTCGTCAATTGTCTCTCACACAAATGTGGTAGATAATATAAACTTCTAAAAGATAATTTATTACTGTTATATTAAATATCAATTCATATTCCAAAAAAGAATGTTATATTTCAAAATGCACGAGTTAAGCTCACTTTTATTGTTAATGCATCCATACACATTGGTATACATGACTTCATAAATATGCCACTGTATTCAAAAAATACACCTTCTTAAAGACATTTAAATTGGCAGAAATGCTTTCTAAGAAGCATACAATTAATCTGTGATCATGACAGGTATATGCAGACTAGAGAATTAATGAAAAGCAAAGCATCTTAAACTAACAGGGTTTTAATGTTATCAGTTTGATTTTTCAAGAAATACATGTCATTTATTTTCAAAATGGAATGATAGCAATACTTTCTAGAGTCTATCAATTGTATTTAAAATAAGATACTCATAACTTTCAAATACTGCTTTTACTAGTCGTCACTTGTCATTAAATGTAACTGTATATTTGAGAGCTTTCTAATAATAGCTTTTAATTAAACCAAGGACTGTTAGAGGGTTTCCAGTTGCCCTTTGAAGTTCTTAATTATTACTTGTATCCAGCCTTTTATGGTACACTTAAGGTTAAATTAAAAAATTTAAATATACCTTGAAAAGAAATATGAAGACTTTTGCCTATTTTAATTAAATCTCTGAATTTCAGGATTTGAAAATAATAACATATGTTTTGATTTTTTTTCATGGCCGAATGGTAAAATGTTCGCTATATTAAACAACAACAAAAAAATGGTAGCTTTTTATGGGACTAATCGCTAAGCAGATGCATGTAAATGAGCTATTTTCTATGCATGGCTTCCAAAAGTGCTAATTAAATAGTTGGTATTCAAGACTATGCTCGCTCATTGTTTAGTGACACACAAATCCAGCGATGTGTGCCAGCAGACATTTTAAGTTGAATGTTTTCTCCTCTACGGCCTTTGTCATGAAATGGTGGCACCATGATGAGAACACTAGTGTAAGCAAAACATTGAAATATGCTTTAATAATGTTTTAACCATGTAGTGACACTAGTCTAGTTTTCTAATGAATTTTTAATTTCTTTTTTCTTATAAGGGTGGTATGAGTTATCGCTGATGCATATTAAATCATATACATGAGTCGTTTTCTCTAAATTTGCATAAAATGGCTAAATGCTAACGCACCAAATGGAGCTTACTATATGTGGTGCAGCAAATATTCCCTTGAAGATTTTCTGCAATCAATCTCCTGTATTTCATTAGCAACCAGATAAGGTGTGGTCTGCAGAATAAAAAAGAGAAGTGTGTAGCTCATGAACTTATGAGGTTTCAGACGGTTTCTACATGGTGATTAGAGTGGATTCTGCAATTAGAATTTATGTAGGTAAAACACACACGCACGCTTCTTTTAAAGGCACAGTACAACAAGAGTTCTGAATACAGCCTTGCAGTGCTAAACAATGAAAAGGCACCATTCGGTTATTGTGATTTTCTATAGCTATAATTAAATGAAGGATAGCCATACATTAATTCTAGTATCACTTGACTGTGTAACCCTTAGTCAAATTTTATAACTCAAGATTACAATTTCCCTACTATGTTTATAAAATAACTTTAAAAAATACCCATGGGTAAAATGTTTTTGTTTGCTAACTTTTCCCTTTTTCCTTGTCCAGGAATGGTGAGGAATTTTCCACACTAATGTTTAACATATAAACATGATTTCTTCTGTCAACAAAATACCCCTACTGAACTGGCATTAAGATCACATGCCACAAAAACTGCATCAGGGTGATAGTATTATCGGGCAAACCACAGATATTTCCTTGAAGGATAAACTCGCTGCTAACTCACTCTATTCATCAACCTTTTTCACATCTCTCCATATTTTCACCATCTGGGTTATTTTTTAACCTGGCACAGAAAGAATTGGGGAAGGGGATGGCTATTTAAAAATAAATGTATGCTTTACCCTACAGTTATTTTGAATTAGTCTTGATAAATAATTAAGGAATGCATAATATATTATATAGATGCCATGGTCTTAAGAATTTGAGTGGTATTTCAAGTACAATTATAGTCATTTATTTATCAGTAGAAAATTTACATAATCACACTTCAAAATCCAGTGGACTGGAGAGATATCAGAAAGACACCCATGAATGTGGTAATGACTGAGCATTAGATTAAGTTAATAATGTATTGATGCACATGATATTCTATCTACCACTGCAGTATTTGATCACTTAAAATGATAAAAGCATAAATATTTTTCTCTTTTCAAACTGCACTTTACACAGAAGGGCTCCTTATGGTATAAAATGCAATTTGAAAAATCAAAATTAGACAATCTCTAATAAAATGGAGCTAGTTAAATGTAACTTAAATACAGCCAGATTTCTATTTCTATTGGCTAAGAAAATAATTTTGCCTTAATAATAATTATTGGGTAACCAAAAACATTGTTCACATCATACATTTTGAACTGACGATATAGACCTTAAGGCTGAAGTCCAGAAAAATGACAGAAATTCAAGTTTTCTCCTTTGTCAGTGAGCACAGCATGCAAATGGAGGGATTACCTATTGGAAAGGTAGCTTTCTGTTAGCTCAGTCATGCTATGGATTCTTCCTTAGCAGCTAGTCCATCTGAGACAAATTTGGCAGAAATATATGCAGTATTTGTACTGTGCCGTTTGAATCACTGGAGTCCCATGTCTATTTGCAAACTCAAATTTTAGACTATAATTGAGCATGAGTCTTTAGTGTGAAAATCTAAACTACTCAACAATTTCTAACCTTATTTGGGGAGAGCTAAACTTTTTATTTTTTAAATATAAAAAAATTAATAAATCTAAGTATCCACAAATTGTCATAAGAGTTACTTTATATGACAAGGCAAATATAAATTTATCGATTAATTCCTACTTCCTTGCTGTCTAGGCATTTGCACCACCATAAACACTCAAGAGGCATATACTACAAACACTAAAGATGAAGACCTATCAAATTATTTTTCTTCCTTTCTTTTCAAACCCACTTGCCATGAATGAGTCACGGTGATAACTTCATATTTAAATCTCCTAAACAGTTTTCAAGCTATTCCACAGACTGTTCAACATCCTCAACTTTAAACTCCCGTCAGCCAATGCTAATTTAACTTTGTATATAGATTATTTATTTCAAGGATAATTCAATACATTAAATAATATATATTGAGCAGCTACTATGTACAAACTATGTGCTTTCTAAAAATAAGGCTTAAAATCCATGATTTGAGTTCCTCTCAAAGACTATTAAATTCATGCAACAGTTTCAGATACCTTCATAATTCTCACTGAATTAAAAATAAGAACTAAGTACACTTCTGTTATTACTATACAAGAGATCTGGCCCCGACAGGAAGTAAGTCCATGGATTCTGAATTTCAATGATATTAAATCAATTATTGTCTTCACGAAGGCATTGGCTCCAAAGAAATTATAGGAAGTTTTTTTCATTACAGCAGGTTTGATAAATACATAAATTAATTATATTTGAGATATTTATTCAGTGAAAATATTTCTTAATCATACTTGTTAGAAATTCTTCCATTCCAGTAAATCTCACTCATATCTATACCTGTGTGTGTGTATTGGGGGGAGGGGTTATATATGTACAGAGATTTTCTTTTTTTCTCTGAAAGACAAAGATTTAAGAGACATCCTGTGCAATATTCTGCAAGTCATTTTTCACGGACGGATTGAGAAGTGTTTATTTATAAATATTTTTTACACACATCTCTTTCCCTAAGTGGTTTATTTACAGGTTTTCACCAATTATTAAAGTGATTAGTATCTATAGTTATTTCCAAATCTCCCACTAGCAATTAAGACATAAACATTTTAACCTTGTCAAGTTTGAATTTTAAACTAAACAAAAACAAAAACCTCCAAGAGCCAGGTTGCAGTTAAAATTCTTCTGTAGCTTGTTTTCCCAGGGCCAGTTACTATTAAAAGAAACTCAGAGAACACAAGAAATCCGTCAGACAGCTACTTAGTGACAGAACCAAATGAATATTGTTATGTGAGTGTTTTAGTAACGCAGCATTTTGGAAGCATTTTCCCAAGATGATTTCTAATTGGCCCTGTCATAAAGTAGTCGCAAACTGCCTTACAACAATAATCAGTTTGAAACGAGTTGTGCAAGCCTATGACAGAAAGTTGTTAATAATATGCTTCGAAATATACCTGTGAAATACTGAGCTTGACTACTTTTGAAAAAGAACTGAAAGTAAACGGCCTTTGTAATGCAAATCGATCGGCAGCAAAAAGCGACCACCTTAGGAATCCCTCACCCTCACCTGAGCTTGCAACAGACCTTGGTGCACCCACTAGTTAATGGAATCAAACCTGTTTCAACATACAGGCAAGTGCCCTTCAGTGTCACTAAAGCACAGTCACTAAAGCACAGCCCGTGGGCTGTGGCGAGTCCGTATACACCAGGAAGCCTGGGCCCTAGTCCCGGTGCTTGTGCCCGCCCAGCAGCAGCACCGCCCTCAGCCTCCCAGGACGAGGGACCGTCACCTGAAGGGAGGGCCAGGACGGTTCCTCCTGTTTCCAACCTTCTTGCGCTCCTCCAACACCCCTCCTCTTTCCCAGCCCCACCCGAGGGCCGCAGAGCCAGACCTGCGCGGGGCGAGGTGGATTTAGTCCCGTTAGAGTTAAGATGGTATCATTAGCTGCGCACAGCGTGACTTCCCACTAATCCTCTCTGCAACTTACAACAAGTTTAAATGTCCATGCATGATGTTATTAACTGGCTTTAGTAAGTGCTTAAGACCCAGATCTCTTTTTAAAGTAATCACTGAACAAGTTCTACTGTATCCACCCAACAAGGAGATTAATATTTCCAGCAAATCTGATAGGGGGAAGATGCTCTCAGGGTCCCTAATGGACAATGGGGGTAGAGGTGCAAGTTGATCTCGGGAAGGGCCCAGAGCTGTTTACGCTCACCGAACCCCCTCTCCGGATTCACAAAACTTCTTCCCCCAAGATCTTCCCCGTGGGGTGTGGGTGAGGGTGCCTTTCCGTTAGCAGCTTTTCTCTAGGCTAAAAATTGGGGGAGGGGGGAAACACAATATCTTTATCACTGATATTGATCACACCCAGGAAAGATGCCTGGGCAGAACTAGAGAAACAGTTTCAGCAAAAAAAGCTCCTTAACCACAAGCTGACTGAAGAAGAATCCCTGGGAAGGCGGAGGCCTGCCTACAACCGACCCCCTGGCGTGACTAAACCCCGACGCCACCCCCATCCACAAGTCCAACTCCCGGGATTCCTAAGCAACCGAAGTCCAGAGCTGGCGCAGAGACAGGGCCGAGGTCGCTGGTGAGGGGCCGAAGGGCGGACAAATCAAAAAACACAGAACGGCCCTCGTAGACGCAACTCAGCAAGCCAGGCATTGGAACGCTGGCGGCCCCACTCTGGCAGTGGGGCGGGCGGCCGGCGATCTCCAAGCCTTGGAGGGCGGGCACTGGAATTTGAGCTCGTGCGAACTTTGGAAGCCTCCTAGCCAGCCACCCCGGCTGCAGCGCGCCCCCAGCCGCCCCGCCGCGCGCCAGCCCTGAGCGCGCGCCAGCCCCGGGAGCGCGCGCGCCGGCGCACCAGCTCGGGCAGCTCAGGCAGCCGGTCTCCCGGGAAACACCAATCAGACGCCCGCTTTCAGGAATGGGCTGCTCGCGGTAGCCGGGCGGCGTCGTGCTGCCCGGCGGCTGGCCGGCCGCCTTCGCCGCTGCCACTGCCTAACCCAACCACTTTCGCAGCCAGTCACAGAGTCGGCTGTCTCTTCTGTGCGCCGCCCACGCCAAGCACCTTGCAAGGCGGCCGCTAAGCCTGGCTATTTTTAGATCTCAAGAATACGTAGTGCCAGAGCTCAGCTAAAACCCAAACAACCAAGCACAGTGATGTGCTTCTCTTTGAACAGATATGGCTCAGAACTCCATATTTCCCTGAATAAAGTCGATTATCTTCACTTTTTAAAGTCCTACCCCCTGTGGTCTGGCAGTTGGCTGCAAAGCAGAAAGCCACATGCTCCCACCTCAAAGATGGTCATCACCTTTCTAAGTGCACTAACTCTCGTGGCCCTGATTGAGGGCAAGCAGATATTCCTTAGCAATCATAACTATATACTTTTCATTTTCATTCACTATCTTTAGAATTAATTCCACAATAAAATCGAACAATTCCCAGAAGGGATGAAATGGGTTCTCAAAGCAGATGAGAACAGAGGTTTCTGCTGACTTCTGTACTAGGTTAACTTGTGCTAAGAAACCGATGAATACAAGACAGGATAACAAAGCCATCCATTAAAACCTGGAGACACTGAAGAACTACCTTACATGCTCCATCGCTGTACGACCTGTATAACTCTCTCGAAGTACCAGTGTCAAAAACAATTGACCCAGTATTATAATGTCTTTTTACTCATCAACTTCTAAAGGACACCTTGTCTCCTGTTGCCCGATTCACCACCTCCACCCCCAGCACCCATCCAAATGCAACATCATATTATGGTGTGTTTTACTCTAACTAATTAGGGAAAAGCTAGGTCATGGCAAGACAGAGTGGGGAAAGGTTATCAATATTCTTATCACAATGGCATTTCCAGATCTATAGAAAAAACTAGATATATAGTTACACATTGTCTTTAATACATTTATTTTCTAGCCACATTGGAAAATAAAACCTTTGGCTTCATCTCTCCATTTTTAAAAAGTCAAAATTCTTAACATACTAAACTGTCTTGAACTGTTTATATGTAGTCTATGAATAGGAAGAACGTTTATGAACTTGAAATGTACTTATCCTTATCTCTTACTATTTAAGTGGTTTCTTAATTTTCATCAAAGATTACACAAAATCAAATTAGCATTTCACGTTTTTCCAAATTAGAAAATTATTTTAATTTTTAAAATAAACACAGAGCACAAGTAGAAGAAATTTAGTGTTCAAGAAGACTTAAAGAAAGGCCACTTGGAGAAAAAAATTCATTTTGACTGTAAATAATGCATTTATCTCACTACTATGCACATTAATGGTAACTACACTAGGGGCCTGATACTGGTAAATATATTCATTCATATCCTGCAAGGATATTGCAGAAGTCTTCCTATATATCTTATTTTACCTCTATCTAATTTCCATTCCTGTTGTTTTGGATTTTTCTGTATGACTGTTTTTATGTTTTATTCTCTATAATTCTATCATTGAGTGACATTTCATTGTTAATTTTCTGGCATAAAGTAGGACAAGGAAAATAAGTTGGTTATATCTTTATATTCACTTTTACAGGTGTCATTTTATCGGCCTATTTCTAAGTATTGCATGAAAAGATTCTAGATGTCAAAACCTGCAGTTAATGTTCCTGCTTAGAAATACACAAAATAATACCTTTGACGTTGGCAACTCAGATGTATTATTCAGCAAAACAGCAATTACTCATTGTTTTGCACTTACATGTTAAGAACTATGCGACACTTGGTGACACAATAACAAAATTGCAAAGTCAATTATATTTAAAACAGACACCCTAATAAAACATACACAACCAACTCCTTTTACTCTTTTTGAACTGTTTTGTTTCCTTTTTCTGACTGTTTACAGTCAAATAGATTGTGGGAACCTTAAACCTAAGTATAATAACTGATTCACACACATCTTGAGCAAAGAAAAGTTAGAAAATGGGGAGGGGAAGTAATATAAAGGGAGGTGTATTCCTGAGGGCACCAGATTCCACCTAGGGAAGTGCCAGAATGTTGTATATTTTGGGAAATGTACATCTGTGATGTTCTTTTGCAATGTCAATCACAGTGACAAACTTTGAAAGAGCGATGTCTGCCAAAACTTAAAGCATAATTTAAGCTAGATACATACTAATAATTCTAAGTAGAACTAAAGCAGTAAAAGCTTTAGAGTCTCTTTATATTTAAGAAGGCAGGGTTTCAGGTGGGACTAGATGCTTGTTTTATTCTATTTTAATTGCACAAGAAGCATTTTTGTAACTTGAACTTCCCAGTAATGCATTCCACTTCTCAACCCAGCCTACAGCCTAAATGGAAGTTCCCATCAGAAAATTAAAATGTTTGTCTGGATAAAATAACTACTAAATGAACTCTCTATTTCTTTTCGTTTCTTTTTGTATTTTCTGCAATGTAGCCCCTCGCAATGATATTAGTTCTAGTGTGGGAAAATATTATAATTGAGATCTGGTAAGTTATTTGCAGACTTCAAGTTTTTCTTTACACTGTGCTGACATTTAGTACAGCCCTGGTGAGGAAAACAATACTACCATTCATAGCTCTAGACGTAGATTTCAATCGACTTAAGCGGGCACAATGAAACTTGGTCATTCACTGGTTACCCATATTGTGTTCTCAAATTTTCTCTCAGCAAAAAGTATAATGACTCAGTATTGTATGGTTGCATAGACAAGGGCTCGGAACAAGAGACACTAGTTTTGTCTGACGGTGTGAGAAAGTCGTGAAGGGATCTTTTCTTCCAGATGGTGTTAAATTCAGCTGCCTTTTTAACATTGGCCTTGCACAGCAATCTGCTGCTCCCCTTTCACAAAGACTGCGCTTGGTTCCCACTAGTTAACATGCATACTCACGCAAACTGCAACTTCGCCCCAACTGTTTTACAATGCAGTGGTATGCTAAATAAACTCGATCCGGTTTCTGCCAATGTTAAAACTAGCTTTCAAAGAACTACTTAACTGATATTTACACTTCTTTTGACTTAAATGTACATGCCTTTGGAATATTTCAGATTTCAAAGAAATATCACCTTATTATAAGGTCATTGTAGAGATTACCTTGGACACCCTTCAGACCCATGTTCAGATACAGTACCTCTCTTCAACACACACAAATAAAACAAAATGTCAGAAATTTGATGTGTAATAGAAAAAGAAAAATTGGGACATGTTGCAGCAAGAGCAGTGGAACGGCAAAAAATAAAATGAAAATAATAACATTGAAATGTATTTTTATTGATCGATAAGTCATGTAACATTAGTATGATACAAAGCAAGTTTGATATGACAATGGCAAACACATAATTATAATATTGTTTATTTTCCTTAGATGTTATATTTAACACATTTACATAAAAGACCAAGATGTAGGCAAAAGCTTCAGTAATTTGACTCCATTGAGTGCTTTTAGTAAACAATAGGTTTCCCCAGCAAACATCTTATTGCCTTAATTGAACCTCCTTGAGAAAGAAAACCACACACTTTGTAATGTAAATGTTAATTGTAGTAGACAATGGTTCTAGGTAAATAGCACCCCTGGACATGAAGTAAATGAAAGGAATACAGGCACTTAACAATGAAAGGTTGTTTGCACAAACAGTACTTCAAATGTAAATAAACAAGGGTCTTCTCAACGGTCACTACAGTAGTAAAACTTTGGCACGTGTTCAGCAGCCAAATTGAGAATTTACGTTAATAAAATCTCTCAGAGTTTCTATCTGAAACTAACAGTGGTTTTACAGGCTTCTCCAGTCTGCAGTCTTACAAGGAGTTGAAACTACAACGGAACACGTAATGGTTTTGAAGAAAAACTATATGTTTGGGATTTGGGATTGTCAGTAATCTAGGTCACATGGAAGATAACAGGTCATTTTGGACATTTTCTAATGCAATGTTTGTATTTATATTTAAATGCCTATACAAACGTTTGATTGGTGACATGTGGAAAAATGTAAGGACTTCTATGAAAAGATTACAATGGGGACCTTTAAAATGCCAAAGTTTCTGCTAAGCAGAGTCATTTTTAGATTTAAAAAAATGACTGTTTAGAACACATCTAGCTGGTACTATACCAGAACAAACTTTTATCATATTATAATTAACACTTTTTAGGTTGATGATTTTATAATTTTACTTCCAGCGTGTGCCTACTAGCATAATTAGACCAAGTTCCTAGATATATCATGTTCAGAGGCAAACAGCCTGATGAAGTGATTATAATGTCTGTTATACAGAGACATATTTTAAAATATAACCCTCCCAAAACAAAAGCCAAAAGGTGGTCACAAGGCCACAAGTAGGGACTGAGAATTTGATGTGAGGGGCAGGCAGTAATGGGACATTTTGGGAACTTTTCTACTAGCTTTCCTTAAATATTGAAAATCTCAACCGAAGAAAAAAGCCAAACTTAATTATGGCCAGATTAAACAGCGGTTATAAAATTAACAGAAACATACAGTACACAGCAGCTACAGACCAGTTGGTACTGCCATTTGGGAGGCTGCCGATGGCTGTGGGTGGGAAATGCCTCTACTTTCTTAAGCGATGGAGATGAGTATGGTGTGTGTACTTGATGTTTTTTTCATACCCTCACCCCCCAACAGGGCTGTCTGTCATAGGCTGCCGGCCCCGCTTTACCACTTGCCCCCGAGCGTGGGAATCGGAGCGTCCTGCCGTTCACATCTCCTGCATTCCGTTTAGCGGAATCAATTAGGCAAGACAGACCCTCAGATTCCCCACCCCCTTTCCATTTTTGTCAGGTCTATATACGTCCTAATTATTTCAGTTTGGGATGCCAGAGCTGTTTCCTGGATAGACCTGATCATCCTTAAACAAAAAGAGAGGAGGCGCACACGTGGGTTGTGGCGTAAATGTCACTTTCATTTCCAATGCTAGGCGCAGAGTAAGACAGAACATTTTTTTAACACTTTGACAAGAGGGGAGGCGATCTCGTCTCCATCATGTCTTTCTGCTTCAGTAGCTTCCTCAAGGAAACCCTCTTGGAACAGAGAAGCATCTGTCCTTGTATTTTGAATAGAAGAATAAAAAATCAGCCTTTGCTTTTTTTTTTTTTTTTTTGCATTTTCCTTCCTAGCTCTATGTCCTCAGTAGATACAGATTATTAACCTTCCAGTATAAACTCTTCTGAAAGTCTAATTTCATATAATTTGACATACAACCCAAATACATGCAGTTGCCAAGCATAATCTTCAAATTTTTCAGGGGAGGGACCTCGTTAAGGAATAGCCTAAGTCTACGTATATGGAATCATATTCAAACTAGGTACCAGACATCTCTACAACAGCTCTCTAGGAAAAACAAAAACCCTCCATTTATAAACTTTTACCTTAAAGTAGGACAAACTACATGTGCCTCTTTACTCATTAGCACTATACAACTCTTTGCAGCTGTAACAACCTCACAAAATATCTGCACCTTAATGTTTTGGCATACGTGTGTCAATTTCTTCTAATCCCACCTTTCGTCATAAGGGAAAAACAAACACAGAAACAAAGTTAGATTCAATAAGTATTCCTGACCTTTCTGGTTTTTACTGTCTCTTGGTTGCAGTTCATTCTCACACGCTCCCCGGCGATCTTGAAGGAGTTTTTACTTTCGGTTATCTAGCTTTATGAAGACCAATACACTCATACAGCTAGATAACCAAAGATAACAACTCGCTTCCCTCACAGCCTCTGTCTTCTTCTGCCCAGACTCCAGATCCAGATCTTTCTGGCAGTACCGAAGCGTAAGTAGTCCTCCAGGATACTTTGCCGCGCAAAAGATTCCTCCTTGTATGTAAATATGACCTGGTTTCTGTCTGTGTGTGCGGCTAGACATCCAAACGAGAGCTGTTGCTTTCAAAGTTTATTCCGAACTTTTTTTTTTCCTTTCAGCAAGTAATCTCCGGCAGCGTTAGCCAACAATTCATCTATTAATATCAGAAAATAAAGCCAGCTATTAAGGTGCAGCAAGCGGTTAAGAGTAAGCAGCATATCCGTCCCTTCACAGGCCTCTATTTGCATTGTAAATTGCTTCCTTCTCACGCAAGACTCCTTAGCCTCCCTCTATAGAGACGTATAAAGCCAACAGCAATTTCCAGCGCAGGTTAAGGAGGAAGGGAAAAAAAAATCCCATTCTATAGAAGAAGTGACAGCTGATTCAAGGATCTGCTCCGGATCCTTTTGGGTTAGGCACCATGAGCTTTTTACCAAGCGGTGGCAGCTTGACTGCACATATCTTGTGTGTGTGTGTTTTAGGGGGAAGATCCTCGATTTCACAGGGCTTCTAGGCTGGGGAGGAGAAGATGCCGTCTTGCTGGCGTGCTGCTGCCCCGGCTCTGAAAGAAGGAGAAAAGGGCCATCATTGGAGGGGCTTTCACTGCCAAAATGTGGACCAGCCCGGCAAGGTCAAAGGTTCGAGACCGCGGGAGACCAAGGTAATGATGATGTCATGAGAAATCTCAAGTACACGGTTATTGATACGCATCAGTGATCATCCAACTGCCCCACGCCTGCTGCCCGAGCAGAGGTAGCGGCAGCAGCAACGGCAGCATTTCAACAGCCCTATTTTCTCAATCAACGTTTCTTCCGCTAGCACTACCGCCTGCTCCTGGAAAGGCAACCCGCGCCCTTTTACCTCCTCGGTGCTAGTGCAGATCGCTCTAATATCCAAAGACTGGAAGAAATCTCTCTCTAAGGACAGATAAAAGCATTTCAGATCTGGGGAACGTCTTTACCTGCATTTCTCTTCTGGCAGATTGCATGGACGGACAGATGGAAGGCACTTGGCGATTGCTTAAAGCAGGGCCTTGCTTTCTGGGGCTGGGGATCAGATCTGTATTACGCAGTGAGTCGATGTGTGATTACATTGACAATTTGCTCTGGTGGTGTGTTTTTAATGGCTTCATAGTTCAGGCATGTTTTGTATCTATGTACCGTGGCGATAGGGCAGCGTATTTTGTTCTGTAAGTTCAAAGTGAATGCTCTAAGCAAGCCGACTTCATCCTGGTTTTAAAAAAGTAACTGTATACAGGGTGTGCCTTAGATTGTAGCACAGGTAAACACTGTAGCAATAGTTTCTAATGTTGTACACAACTCTGCTGTAATAAAAATGCTGAGGCTTTGTCTGTGGTTTCAAACATCAATTTTCATACAGAAGGGCAAAATGTACTAGTCTTCCTTATGAAATAATTTTAAAAAGGATTGTTACCTCGTTAAAAAGACAGATAAAATACCTGGATGTTTTAACTCTGCCCCTACAATCCCCTTCCCCACCCCCACCTTTCTTCTGTCTAGAAAGGAATGTTGTTTTATTAATTAATTGGCCTCATTCTTTTTCTTAGGACTTTTCAAAGTGTGAATATGACCACTTAAAGACCTCTTTTCTTCTTCTCCTTCATAATGGGTAATCTATGTCTGATGCACCTATGACATGTACAATTCTAACAGTCAGATGTCCCTCAGCAGAACATCTGTCCACATAAAATGCATATTCACCATGGGTGAACTTTATGGACTGTTATGAGTTATGTTTGGTGTTGTTACCATTCTTTAAATATATGCTACAAGCAAATGTCATAAATCTTCATATTCATTTCACACACCACTAGTTTATCACAATACTCTCATTTTCATAGGTTGACTATTTCCCCATCACTAAAACACTTTCATGATATACACTCTTTCATTAATTCAGTAATTTATTCATTTAAGACGCGTGAATATGGTTATCAAATTACAGAGCGCACATATGTAAATCCTATAGAAAAGACTGACAAGTAAAGAAAACAGAATTGCTAAGAAAAGCCCCCAATTAAGAGTTCAAACAACAATATTACACCAATTAAATATGTAACTTAGTAACATGGATGCCAACTTTTCCTTAGTTTTTTAGTAATTTACTTTTTTGGTGAGCATTCTTGTCCTGATTATTTAGAAAAGACTAAGCTATGGAAATTGCTCATCTATTTTTCTTTTCAAATTTTGAAACAAGGAGTACAATCAGAAATGGCTGCATTGGGTTGTATAAAAAACATACATGCAAACTACGAACTAAATCAGAGAAACACACACCCATAGAGTTACTGTTCCTTCTTGAACTATGAGGCACAACATAAACTACTGGATAAAAATTGAACATATCACTGAGGCCCATGCCACTTTTGACATTATGTAAAACCCTAATGAGCTTTGCTTCCTTGGAAGATTGAGAGTATTTTGGCCTTGCTTTCCAAGACCTAGAAGCAGAATCATTAGTGATTTGGCATATACTACATAAAAGAAGCATATGATCAGATGAATTCAATTCCTTAAATCAAACCCCAAGAAATGTCAGATATTTTTAGAATATATTTTTGCTTTATATATGTCTGCATGGGGGTTGGTGAAAGTAGAGAGATGTGAGGCAGGTATGTCTGTGTGTGTATCACCACCATATTTGTGTGAATTTGCAAATTAATGTGACTACATTTCCACATTTAACAATTAAATGCATTTTTAGAACCCAAGTAACTATCATGAAAGCCAAGACACTGAACATCTGAGACACTTCTACAATTAGAAGCTACAGAATATACTGTCTTAAAATAGCATCTTCTGTGGCAATGCCACAGTCATATCAACTAACTCCAGGACTGGCCCCTTGCCTGTCACATACATTGTAGATTCATTATGAGAGTGCCAAAAAGTGAATTTATCCAGTGTAATGATTATGGGCAGTCTGTTCATTAGCCATATATAGCCAATTAAATATTTTGCCTCTCCATCATCTTTCAAGGGATGAAGAAATAAAAGATACATAGCAAGGCTTAACACTGAGCACCTGGGTATTCTGAATATTGCCAAGGTTTATCATATACATTTCAAGGACTGTATTATTATCTAGGATGTGAGACAAGTTGAAACAATTATGCTACTCTAAAGATTCTTAGCAATGTCTGCCATACATTGTTGTGAGCAACTATTAACACCTGCAAGTTGTTATTTCAGTTATTTTTGCTTTCAAAAAGCTATTTAGCTGAGCTACAGAATCCCCTTTTTGAAAGCTGCATATTGAAGGATATACTGAATTCATATGGCTTGCCTACTCATTCTCTAATAAATTCCCATTAATGGCCAGTAGATTAGGACATGATTGTCATGCTTGTTTTCTAATCTTTTTATAGGTCTCCAGATAGCTGAAACATGAAACATCCTGGTTTTCTTGGAAATAAACAATCTCTGCTTAAGTTAAAAGTGAAAAGTTATGATTTTCCACATATTTAGATCAGAATTATGCTATTCCATAAATGCAAATACATCAGGTTTGCCACTCATATTTAGAACACCTCTCTGAATCCTGTTCAGACCTCTGCAGAGTATATAACGAAATTGGCCTATCACCGAATTCCCTTTTTAATACTGAGTTTGTATGATTCTCAAGCATGTAAACCACAGTCCACTAATACAGTCAAGACTACCATTTTCCACATAAAAGTCATTTAATTTATAGCCATTTGTATAGTTCAGGCAAGGTACTTGAGTGGCTTATTTTCTAATAAAAGTGTCCTATTATTTCTTCTGTATCCTGAATTTCTTTTTTATAAGCAGTTAAGGTTATATTTGCATTATCCTTGATATATAATATACATAGGTTACCTATCGGGAGAAAACTGCACATACTGGAAACTTAGATTTTTCTGGAATTGTTTCTATTGCCTGAACTGGGAGATAAGCAATACACTGCAGGTCTGTCACCCAGTAAATAATATTCTATTTTTATTTTGTACGTCGCTTTAATTTTATCAAATGTAAATTTTTAAATTACCTTTGGCTGGTTGGATTGTCTATTCATTTTATGCTTCTTCGTAGTCTTATCTGAAAAATAGTCAAGAAAACAAATGATCACAGTTTTATATGTATATATACACACATGCATATACTTATATATATAATCATGGCTTCATTTACAGTACTGCAATTACCAGGATTCCTTAAAATGCCAAGAGATTCCAGAAAACCCCAGTACAAGATATCCTGTGCTTCAGCACCCACAGAGTTAAATATGCTAATTTGCATTTAAATGGAGACATGCATGATAATGGGAATGCAAAATATGCAGAATCTGGAGGGGTTTGGGAAATTAATTTTTTTCTTTCTTCTTTTATTTTTAGCTTGGAAGAAAGAGGAACTCTTAAGAAACATTAGGGATTTGAACATTGTAACCTGCCATACAAAAGAGAAGGGAGAGTTCTCCCATGTAAGAATCTCAAGACTGGAACAAAAGTCATATTTTTTAAATGTTTAAGGCACTGAATTTCCAGGCCTTTCAAACAATGGGAATCCCTGGATAAATATCTAATCCATTAAAAAGATGCAAATACTTTACTGTAAGGCCACAGCACGGTGAGATGTGCATTCATATCTATGGCTCCTGATTGGCTATTTCCTCCAGTAAATCAATGAATAATGTAAAACCTGATTGCTGTAAAGTGGTGGATTTTTTAATTCCCTTCCCCCATCCTTCCTTGACTCAATGTTCAAGAAGTCTTACACTCCCGAAAATAGGTGTGTTTCTTTTATGATTTTTTTTTAATGCTTATTGTTATTTTGGAGTGGCCAGGGTGGGGCTACCGGTTTTGCAAAATGAAAGTACTGCACTGGTTCAATTACGCTGACTACGGGAGCTCATTTCTCGAGACAGCGCCCGAACTACTGGTGCCAAGGTGGGGAAGGAGGGTGGCCGGCAGAGGTAGGCACCACGGTAGGGAGGAAACTGGATCCGACCCCGCCGCTCTAGGCCCAAGGCAGCCACAGCTCCCAAAGAGCCCCCGGCCGTGGCCATGACTTGACAGAGCCTCCGGACTAACTTCCGATCAATTCCACTGCTGCCCTGACCCCTCAAGACAGTTCCCCATTCAAACACCGCGGGTACATTTGCAAGAGAAAACGTCGCAGACACTAATGCAAATACATTGCCTGGGTTCCCACCGCCCTGGGTCCCCTCAGACAATTCCAAGCCAAGGAAGGAAGGTCTTGCCTCCCTCAGCGGGGCCTGGGCTCCTAGCAAACCGCTTTCGCTCAGATACCAGAAGAGTCAGAAGCTGAAACGCTCCAATAAGTAATCGCGATGGTTGCATCTTGATGAATCTGAACTTGGGATAACACTGTAAAGCGGCCTCTCGCTTCCCTGAATCCAAAAGGCAAAGAGAAAAAGGAAGTGGAAATCCACCCAGTTCTAGTTAGCTACTGTATATAAGTTTCCACCAGAATCCCATCAGACCCTCACTTCACTGCCAGGTAACTGCAACTTTGAGGTGGTTAAAAGAATTGTTCAAAATGCGAATCCTGAATCCAGGAACGCAAAATACAGTTGCACTTGGCTCTAGGTTTAAGAGGGAAAAGTCGCACTATCAACAACACAAAATTACATACAAAATTCCCCTTTCCAACGCGAAAATCTCCTGGAATCGTTCTTCAATTGGGGGGTCAGGCCACTGGATAATTAACAGTCCTGGTTCAGACAACTCACGAGATCAACAGGTTTAGCATCGAAACACACAATCAATTAGCTGAAGCAAAGCCCCGGACTGGCCCTCGGAGCGGCCCGCAGCGGGCCTCTGCGGACACCGGCTCGCGGGCGAGGTGAGGAGCGCGGTCGCCGGGCCGCGGCAGGCACTGCTGGCCGCGCGCCGCCGGCCGAGTTGCCGCCTGCGGGCCGCCAGGATACTCACTCGCTCTCGTCCCTGAGCCAGGCAGTGTTGCCCCCCAATCCAGCTGGGCAGGAATCGAGGCGCCGGCCAGAAGACAAGATCCAGAATCACTGGGCAGCCGCAGTACACAAACAGCCTCCTTTCGGCGTCTCGAAAAAAGAAAAAAAAAATTTCAGACCATCCCTTTCCTTCGCACATTTAAAACTGCCGCTCAGTTCCACACGGTGATTCTTGCTTGATTGCGTCTAAAATAGTTTAAACGGATCTTCCCTTCCTGGGCGAGAGAGAAAGGCGCAAAAGACGAAGGAGGAAAAAAAGCCAACTTTTCCCCCCCACGCCAGGCACTTGCTCCCTGAGCCTCGGAGTGGAGAGTGAAGTGGTGTGTGCGAGGCTCGGCAAGTTTTTGGGGGGGCTGTCCAAGGTCTAGTCCAGCCCCCTCTGCCGAGGAGGACGTGCTCTGAAACTCAACCAATTTCCCCACTGCTTTTGTTACTGATGAACTGAAGCCCTATTGTTCATCCATTGCCACGGTCTTTTTCAGTCCCCACACTACGTTCTGCGTTGCCAGAGATAATGAATTTGCACCCAAACCTCTCATAGTCCCCTCCTGACAGACGGAACAAATTAGAAATGTCTCGTCTGAAGGAGGCAATAGCTACATTTTCCTATTGTAGGAAGCAAAGCACACATTTCTTTGGAAACTTCTTTTGCCTTTTCTGCCTTTTATTTCCTTCTCCCTCTTTTTCTTTTTTCCTCCAGTTTTTTTTTTCCTCTTGATTTCTTTAGACTCTTTTTTTTAAAAGAATAGCCCTGTCTTGTTTTCCCAATGCATGATTTTTATGTAACTTGTGGATCTTTTCTACCTTCCTTCTTTCCTCCCCTTCTTTCTTTTTAAAGGACTCCTTTGCAATTTTATTTACAAACTTGGAGAATGACCTTTTGACTTGCAGACTTTTTTTTTTTTTTTTTAAAGAAAGGTCTTTTGGTTCAAGTCCCCCTTCCTCACTCCTTCTCTTCTTTTTGTTGTGGTCCTTAAATGTGTTTGGCTAAAGACAGTAATACATTATAAGGATTTTTATTCTTTAAACTCCAGAGCTATTCAAAAGGTACGAGGGACGCTCCATAGGGGTTAGCTATTTGAGGGGGGAAGAAAAGCGTGTGTGTGTGAGAGTGTGTGTGTGTGTTCCAGGGAAAGAGGCAGAGAGATGTGGGAGGGTGTGGGTGGGAGTGTGCAGGGAGAGAAGGGTGGGAGCCTTGAAGAGAAGGTGGGCTTCCTGGAACGCGAGCCGGGAGGCTGTCAGGGGTGTAGGCGCTAGGGGGAGGTGCGAGAATCCGTCTGCCGAGGGCGGCTTGCACCCCTGGGCCTGTTCGCGCGCCCCGGCCGGCCGCAGCCTGAGCGCGGGTGTCAGAGCGCGCGGGCGCCTGTTCCGAGCCTGCGCGCGTGCGACAGGGGGCGGGAGGGGGGCTGAAAAAATTCTGACGAGTGGCCCGTATGTAAATGCGGTCCGGGGGGAGCGGGGAGGAGGTAATGAGAGCCGCGGGCGAGCAGCCCCGCCGGCGGCCCCCAGCTTTCCCGCCAAGTGCAGCGGGAGGACAGACAACCATGCGTGTCCTTGGCGGGAGGGCCCCCGCCCGCCGCGCGCGCCTGCCCCCGCGCACACGCACATACTCCCATCGCCTGCGTGGGGCCCGTGGCCACGAGCATGTCAGGAAAACAAAGCTAGGGCTACGAGGTGGAACGAAGAAACGGCAGCCTTGGAGGCCAAGGGCAGGACTGGGAAGCCAACACCGCGGCCTCTGGCGCCCCTTCCTTGCCAGCCCGTAGCCCGGCCCTCCGCTCCTGGCTCTGCACGGCCCTGGCCCAGAAAAGGCCGAGGACCGTTTCTTAGCTGCCTAGGAGAGGGTGGCAAGCAGAGGCAGGTGCGGATGTGCTCAGGGAGGTGCCAGCGAACCCCGCCGGGTGCGCGGGCACGCACACACGGGCGCGCAGGGCAGGGTGGGGGGGCGGAATCTGAAGGCCTCCCTGCCGCGTAGCCAAGAGCCACTACCTCCTCGCAAAGGCTGCCGAGCTCCAAGTGAAAAGTACACCAGGCTAAATCCGGCAAGACAGCGCCCGGGCCTGCGGCTACCGAATCGCTCGCACCTCAAGCCCCCCTCCCCCGACAATGTAATCGAAAGGGCCTGGCTGTTCAGAGACAGCCTTCTCTGACCCCCTCCCCCTTCAAATGGGTGTAATTCGAACTCCAGCCCAGGATCTCTGGACTAGATGGCCCCGAAGATAAGTCCCAGAGGTGGCCGTGGAGAGACACTGATCTCTCGCTCGTCTCGCTCACAGCGCCTGCCTCGGTGCTAACCAGCCCAAGCACCTCCCCAACACACACACGACACTCGCATCACATTGTAACTCACGCTCCAGGCATGGCTGTTAATGAAGCCGACGCGCTTAATGAGTGCACAGGTAAATAGGTACCGAAACGAGAAGCCCCCACCACTCGACTGGGCGATTTACCTCTCCCTACTGGAAACACGTGTAGCTTATCGTGTTTTAGGAGTGATTTGCTCTTGTCTGAGGTCTCCCCCTCCTCTTCTTGTGGAGAGAAGCCAAAAAAAAAAAAAAAAAAAATCATGTTCCATTGTCAGAGTCTTCTTTCTGATAAGCTACCCGAGCATTGGTCTAGAGCATTTGGGGAGCTGATTGATTTGGTTTGTTATCTGTTGTTTTTGGTTTGTTGTTTTGGGGTGTGTTGTTTTTCTGAGGGAAGCAAGAGAACGTGTGTTTGGTGGGGCTGGAGGTGCAGGACAGGAGCCTGCGGTGCGGCCTGAAGGCTGGCGAAGCTGGAAGCCGAGCAGTGGAGAAAGAAGGCGGCGGTTCGTCCTCCCCCGGGGTCGACACACGGGTTCCCTTGGCCCCCTCGGGCCTTGGATCTGCCACCGCCGTTGCCGCCGCGCGAACGAGCGGGCTCCGTCGGCTGCCGCTCCGTGTTTTCTCCCATCCCGGCTTCACGTTCAAGGTTTAGCTGCGAGGTCACGTCCATTGACGTCAGCTCCCTGTCTCCCTCTACGTCCGGCTACATTTACATACATCAAGGAAATTAGGGCATTAAAAAATATGCAAATTCTGCGCGAAGAGGAGCCTGTGCATTCCTGGCGCGATCGCCTTTTATTGAAGCTTTTAATTAAAGGGGCTAGTTGGCGAGCCCCTGAAACAACCGCCAAAACCCCCAAAAGAGAAAAATAAACGCTGTAGCCTTCGGGAACGGTTGTTTCGGCTCCTGTTCTGTGGGCGGTTGAGGACCGCCGGCTGCCCGGCTCGGAGAAGAACAGGTTAGAGGAGGCAGCTCCAGCCCATGCATAATCAGGGCTCCGCGGCGCCTCCATTCTTTCCTCCTCCTCCTCCTCCTCTCCTCCTCTCCTCCTCCTCCCGCTCCTGTTGGTTCCAGCGTGTATTATTTTTAATACTGATGCATATGTAAAAGGTATATTTGCATTTTTTAATTCGCGAAAAGTTCAGGTTTATCGTTTTATTGATTCTCTCCCCCACTTTTTTTTTTTTTTTTTTTTTTTTGCTATCTTATTATGTCTCTCTGTCTCTCTTGTCCCTTTCTATCTGTCTTTATTTTTTGGCAAGTGTCTGCTGCTGTCTCTTGCTAGATAATATGCACAGTTGCCTCCCTGCTTCTGTTTATTTAAGGCTCCAAAGATGCACATCTGTCATGTATGTAATGCCAGCTGTATAACCTCCTGGTTTGGTCATAAAAGAAAAGACACATTTTTTTTTTCTTTCCTGACATACCCTCCTTGATAGGCTGTGATGCCCATCGCTCAAGGCTCAAAGTTTGATTGTCTAATTAACTTCATATTAGCAAAACAGTTTGGGCCAATGCATTTGAGATAATGTATGTATAAAAGAAAGTGACCCCAAAGATTTCTAAAGAATTTTTGTGCTGATTAACTGAGAGGTGCAGCATTCACCACCCTATTGCTTTCTAGCATTTCTTATTGCAAAAAAAAAAAAAAAAAAAACTATTTTAAAATGTGTAGAAACAGCAACGGACAGCCTTCTGCAAGGAAGACATTTTCAACCATGTTGTATGTTGTACCTTATCTGCTTCATTCAAAATTTACTGAATTTCATTTTTATCTTAATATGACTGGAAACAAGGCATATTATCTTGATTCAAAAGCATCCTTAGTTCCTGACTTTGGAATTAAAACAAATAAACAAAACAGTTTACTGTATTAAGCCAGTTGATTTGCCCTAAAATACACAGGCCTTGAGTTAGATTTCAAGCAATGGAAATCTTATTTATAGGGTCGAATTTTTCTTTTTGGCAATATGTCTATTCAGCACAATGGCTTCTGAAAAATATATATGTATTAAGTCCACTTTAAATTTTTCCCTAAAGCTATCATTTTAAGAAGACCGAATCCACAACTGCACAGCCACAAAGAACAGCAAAAGGCACACATGCAGCTTATTCAATTAAACAAATCCGAGTACATGCACAGGTAATTAGTTTTCTTATGAATGACTTACCTGCACAGATACTCAGGGCAAGACTCACCCTCCCCAATGGCTTTCATGTATAAATATTCACATGTATTTTCCCCCATTTTAAAGCTACAGCTCTATGCCATCTTTCATGCTGGGCTATCCAGCATCCATTTTTAGCACCCTTAATTCTTATGGCATTTCCAGCCTTACCCTTGGCTGTAGTTTTTCCAAGCCTACACCAAAGTGCTCTTATGGTATGTTACCCAATAAAAAGTGGTCAGATGGCTACACGTAAAACATTTAAAAATGGAGATGCACTTATCCTTTAGGTTTGTCCCTACTTTGCCATATATAGCAAGATTACGTTTCCTAAAGTACATTTTCAGCACATTTTATGAATAGTTGCAGGATTCCACAACCGGTTGCAGAATTGCCAGTTTCTGGGGGGCACCCGGCTGAGTGAAACAATTCAGCAGGTTAAATGTCTCTTCGAGTTTGGCTGCAATCCAATCGCGCGTGACGGTTTGTTCCTACCTGGACTCTGGCACATACCTGCCCGCCTTTATGCAGAAATCAGGACAAACACACCAGCCACGTTGCAGGGCATACAGTGGCGGTGCATACATTTAGATGGTAGTAGCAAGGAATGTTCTTGTAGGGATGTCTGTGCATGCATCTGTGTACAGACGCGCGCGTGTGTGTGTGTGTGCGCGCGCGCGCTCGCGCTATGTGACAAGGGACACAGAGAGGTACACCTCTTATCTCTGATCTCTCTGTAATCTCCTTTTCTGTTTCTAATCTCCCTT